>NC_089585.1:2904749-3222177 GCF_019320115.1 Miscanthus floridulus
GAGGATCTGTCTGTTTTAGTTGAGATTGGTCGCGAAATCCTTGTGCTCCTGAAATGTATTTTAGCTTTAGTTCTTTTAGTGGTAGTTGGGATTGTCTACATTGTAGCGATGCTTTCATAAATTTGTATCTTTTGTGGTGGCACGCATGTTGTATAAATAATTAATTATGATCTAGGTTTTAATATGATATTTATGTCATGTAATGCAGATGAGCCGTTATTGGATGTATAATGCTGATCGCCGCTCACAAGAGTTCATTGACGGCGTGCATTCTTTATTACGTGCGGCCGAGACAAACAAACGCGACGGTTTCATGTGCTGCCCATGTGCCATATGTAAGAATACGGTGGAATATCCTTGCTCAAGGACTCTTCATTCACACTTGTTCAAGTCGGGTTTCATGCCAAACTATATTTGTTGGACAAAGCACGGAGAAACCGGTGTTGTAATGGAAGAAGATGAAGAAGAACAATGGGACGACAATGATATTATTCCTGATGGTGCGTGCTTCAATGATACTGCAATGGGAGAAGCTGAAGAAGAGGTAGCCGCAGAAGATGAGCCGGCTGATGATCTTTGTCAGGTCATTCGTGATGCACAAAGAGAATGTGAAAGTGAAAAGGAGAAGATCAAGTTCGAGCGGATGCTAGAAGATCACAAGAAATTGTTGTACCCAACTTGTGATGCAGGGCAGAAAAAGTTGAGAACCACACTAGAATTGCTGCAATGGAAGGCAAAGAATGGTGTATCTGACAAGGGATTTGGAGAGTTACTAAAAATCCAAAAGAAGATGCTTCCGAAGTACAATGAATTGCCCGCCACTACCTACGAAGCAAAACAAGTTGTCTGTCCTATGGGGCTAGAAATAGAGAAGATACATGCATGTCCTAATGACTGCATCCTATACCGTGGCAAAGAGTACGAGAAATTGGATGCATGCCCGGTATGCCATGCGTCGCGGTATAAGATCAGGCGAGATGACCCTGGTGATGTTGAGGGCGAACGTCCACGTAAGAAAATCCCTGCCAAGGTTATGTGGTATGCTCCTATAATACCACGCTTGAAACGTCTGTTCAGAAACAAAGAACATGCAAAATTGTTACGATGGCACAAAGAAGACCGTAAGGTAGACAATATGTTGAGACACCCTGCTGATGGGTCCCAGTGGAGAGCAATCGATAGAGAATTCCCGGAGTTTGCAAATGACGCAAGAAACTTAAGGTTTGCTTTAAGTACAGATGGTATCAATCCTTTTGGAGAGCAGAATAGTAGTCATAGCACTTGGCCTGTTACTCTAAGTATCTACAACATTCCTCCTTGGTTATGCATGAAGCGGAAGTTCATTATGATGCCTGTGCTCATCCAAGGCCCGAAGCAACCTGGCAATGACATCGATGTGTACCTGAGACCACTTATTGATGAACTTCTCATTTTGTGGAATAAAGAAGGTGTACGTGTGTGGGATGAGTACAAACAGGAACACTTTGATCTGCGAGCATTGTTGTTCGTAACAATCAATGATTGGCCTGCTCTAAGTAATCTTTCAGGACAGTCAAACAAGGGATATAATGCATGCACACACTGCTTCGGTGATATTAGAGGTGTATTCTTGAAAAAATGTCGAAAGGTCGTGTACCTTGGCCATCGTGGATTTCTTCCTGCAAATCACCCCGTAAGAAAGAAAGGTAAGCATTTTAAAGGGAAAGCAGACCACCTGACCAAGCCTCGCAACCGAACCGGTGAGGATGTACTCGATATGGTCAATGATGTGAAAGTCGTCTTTGGAAAAGGACATGGAAGCCAACCTATTCCGAAAGACGCTAACGGTCACGCACCCATGTGGAAGAAAAAGTCCATATTTTGGGACCTACCCTATTGGCAAGTCCTGGAGGTCCGTAGCTCGATCGACGTGATGCACCTGACGAAGAATCTTTGTGTGAACCTGCTAGGCTTTATGGGTGTGTATGGAAAGCCTAAGGACACATTTGAAGCACGACAGGACCTGCGTTGTTTGAGAGAAAGAGACAACCTGCATCCAGAGAAGACAGATGATGGACGCCATTACTTACGTCCTGCTAGCTACACTCTAAGCAAAGAGGAGAAGGAAATCATGTTTGAATGCTTAAACAACATCAAGGTACCATCTGGATTCTCCTCGAATATAAAGGGTATTATAAATGTGACAGAGAAGAAATTCTGTAACTTAAAGTCCCATGACTGTCACGTTCTCATGACGCAATTACTTCCAGTTGCATTAAGAGGAATTCTACCTCCAAATGTACGTCTAGCCACCGTAAAGCTATGTGCATTCCTCAATGCAATTTCTCAGAAGGCAATTGATCCAACTGATCTAGCTAAACTACAGAATGATGTGGTTCAATGTCTCGTCAGCTTTGAGTTAGTGTTCCCTCCTTCCTTCTTTGATATTATGACACACCTCCTAGTTCACCTAGTCAAGGAGATTTTCACTCTCGGTCCTGTGTTCCTACACAACATGTTCCCCTTAGAGAGATTCATGGGAGTCCTAAAGAAATATGTTCACAACCGTGCTCGCCTAGAAGGAAGCATCGCCAAGGGCTATGGAACAGAAGAGGTCATTGAGTTCTGTGTTGACTTTATTCCCGACCTTGACTCGATTGGTGTTCCTGAATCGAGACATGAGGGGAGACTAAGCGGAAAGGGGACACTAGGGAGGAAAACATATATTGGTACGGATGATGATTATTTCAATAAAGCGCACTACACAGTTCTACAGAACTCCTCTTTGGTAGATCCGTATATTGAGACACACAAGGATCTCTTACGATCCGAGTTTCCAGGGAAGACTGAAGCTTGGATTACGCATAAGCACATGGAAACTTTCGGCGGTTGGTTGCGAAAAAAATGTCAAGGTGATGAGAGCATCCATGAGCAACTGTATTTATTGGCTATGCAACCATCATGGCATATCGTCACATACAAAGGGTACGAGATAAATGGGAACATATTCTACACAGTAGCCCAAGATAAAAGGAGTACCAACCAAAACAGTGGTGTCCGCATAGATGCCACAGACCCGAATGGGAATAAGCAGACATATTATGGACGCATAGATGAAATATGGGAACTAGAATATGCACCTACTTTGAAGATCCCATTGTTCAAGTGCCAATGGGTCAAGGTGACCGGAGGCGGAGTAACAGTAGACAACGAGTATGGAATGACAACAGTAGACCTTAGTAATATTGGGTACAAAGACGAACCATTCGTCCTTGCCAAGGATGTGAATCAGGTGTTCTATGTCAATGATATGTCTACCAAACCAAAAAGAGGGAAAAACGATAATGACTCAACCAAAGAGCCAAAGCGCCACATAGTTCTTTCAGGGAAAAGAGTCATCGTGGGAATTGAGGACAAGTCGGACATGTCAGAAGAATATGAAAAGGATGACCGAATTCCGCCCTTCAAAGTGAACAAAGACCCTAGCATCTTGGTAAATGATGAGGACACTCCATGGTTACGAAGCGATCATAACCAAGGGACATACGTAAAGAAGAAGTTCACTGCTGTGCCCACTTGATGATATAGTGATTTAATATAGTGTGTGTTTGAGATATTATGTAATAATTGTGAATTCAGATGTTTATTATGTCATATTTCAAATTAAATCAATGTTTGATTTGGTGGGATTTCTCTCTCAAAAAGGTAAATTAGGATACTGAGTGATGAAAAATTAAAATATTAACGTTAAAATGATGTGAAAACAAATTTCCTGTCCAAAACCAATAATTTTAATAATTTTAATTAAACACTACATTTTTGCATTAACGAAATAATAAATATTAGTTACATTATGTTTTATAATTCTAACAAAAAATAAAAAAAGTTAGGTTATCGATTTTTCCTATGTGCAATAAACAAAAATAAAATTCATATTTTTAACAAAATAATTTTATGCCTTTTATTTAATTTACTATGTATTTAATAAAAACTATTGCATTTCTATTGTATTTAACAAGACTATTGCTTAAAACAGGCGGGAAACGAAACTGCAGGCCACCTTTACTCCCGGGTGGGAAGCCCACCCGGGAGTAAAGGTGGGCTGCAGTTTCGTGGCCCGCCAAAAAAAAGCCTTTACTCCCGGTGCGTGTTACCAACCGGGAGTAAAGGTATACCTTTACTCCCGGTTGGTAACACGCACCGGGAGTAAAGGCACCTTTACTCCCGGTTGGTAATACGCACCGGGAGTAAAGGGTTTTTACTCCCGGTTGGTGGCTGGCACCGGGAGTAATTCTCCTCTGCTATATAACCTCCAGCGCCTGGCAGATCGATCTGCTCGTCTTCTTCCTCATCGAACACCGCCGCCCTCTTCTTCGACCTCACGCCGCGTCCGTTCGCCTTCCGTGACACCGGCACCGCCGTCTTCTTCCTCGTGCGGCCTCCACCGCGCGCGCCCGTGCCCCTCCTCCGCGCTTGCCCGTGGCCCTCCACCGCGCCCTCCTCTGCGCCCGAGGCCCTCCACCGCGCGTTGCCCCACCGCGCCGGCCCGAGGCCCTCCAGTACGTACACTGCCGAGCTTCGAGGTGATATATTCGTCGATCTCTTTGTACATTCGTCCGAGCCCTCCACTGCCGAGTTATAGATCACGTCGAAAACTACAACTTTGGTGTAAGCCATGTGTCAACGGTCGAGGTCGATTGAAAATTCCAAATTTTGAATCACAAAATCTATAGAAACTAAAAATGAATATTTGGAACTCTAAATGATTTTAAATAAAAACATATCTTAAGGCAAGTTTTGAATATTTGGAACTCTAAATGACAAGTATAATTAAGGATCACCAATGAAATTACTTTAGAAATTAATTAGATCGATGTAAATCCATGGCTTGTATAATAAACACGCTATATATTATTTGGAAACAACGCTACGAACCATCCGCTAATGATCCAGCCCATCAACCGCCATATATTCATCACTATATGATATGCCATTATTTCAAGATGCAGTTTCAATAGAAGAATTTTTTCTATCTTCATAGATCAATGTTTGTTAATGAAATTTTATCCAAATATATTCATGTAGGGTCTTTTTTTTTGAAGGATTTGTTGTAGGATATATAATGGTCAAATAGGAACTCAATTTTGATACCCAGTTTATAAACTAAGCGTTTTTTAGTTTATCAAAAATATCACATGTTTCTTCATTTGTGAACTTTGAATATACAGATATAATATATTAATGTTGCTAAAGTAATATGAGCATTACATATTTTTTTCCGGGAAGACTATCTTCAAACTTTATATCATAGCATCAGAGATCGCCTGTAGAAGAAGAAAATAAATTCTTATCATTTCGGAAATAGTAATGGTTATATGAGCAATAAGACACATATACTTACATTTCATAATGGCTTATACTTATATTATTAACATAGAATTTTCTCATATGATGAATGACTACATGGTTGATCACATGGTACATAGGATCACAACATCACGCACCGACACCACCCCGGCCCGCCTCACGTCGTCGTCGTCGTCAGCACGCCGGCCCGCCTCACGTCATCGTCGTCAGCACACCGGCCACCGCGCCGACACGTATATATACGTCATTTGTATTCATATGCATTTCGTCCATGCGTTTCTATGTATACGGCGGAGCACCACCGCCCTCGTTCACCCATGTGTACAGACATATATACGGCGGAGTGGAGCACCGCCACTCTTGTCACACCGCCCTTTCTCGTGCCCTAATTCGCCCTAGTACCGACGTAGTTCGTCCTAGTGTGGCGAATTGCGTCCGTGATCGAGGGGCAAGATTTAATAATGCATATTGTTTGTAGATTTTACGCATGTAATAAGCAAAGATTTGACGTACTATATATTGGTTTTGTTTTTTGAAGCTAGATGGCCGACCCGAGAAATATGGATGAGGAGGAGTTGATGATGAATTTGATCAACACTGGCACTCAAGTTGCCGGCGATGATGGTGCTAAAAATAACGTGCAAGAGGATGTAGATGACGGGAGTCAGTACTTAGCTCTTGAACAAAATGAGCAACAACATATTGGCCAAGTATATATTTTTTATTATTAGCTATATATATATATATTATCATATGTCTTATGTGTGCTCATGACATTAAAAATAATGTTTATGTTTTGTAGCCCTCTAGATCGACATCAACAACTACAACGAAGAGTAAAAATGTTCGAGGTCCCAAAAAGCCATTGGAGGGTCGCTTCATCATCTCGGAGTTCAATGTGGATACAGAAGAACCGGGGGGGCCGAATAAAATGAAATTTGTGCACCACTGTGGTTACCTTGTACGGGACCGGCTCCCGATTAGTACCCGTGAATGGAAGAAGAAGACCAATGCTCCTCATATCAGTTTTGTCTCCGATCGTGACAAGGCGTTAATTTGGAATGATGTCTTGGTACATTTCACGCTCCAAACAGATGATTATGATGATATAATAGATGGTGATGAATTGAAGGAGCGAGTTAGGGATTGGGCAATGAAGAAGATGGCCACCCAGTTTCAGACTTGGAAGAAACACCTATACACGACGTATGTCAAGAAGAACATAGCACCAGATTTTACTGTCCCAGGCCCGATCTCAAAGCAGAGGCCCTATTGGGATGAGTTTGTACAGTACAAGACTTCAGAAGAGGGTGTGAGTCGGGTGATAAAGAACCAACGTAATGCCCAACAGAAGACATACCACCATACCTTGGGATCAGGTGGCTACCCGACTGCCATTAAGAAGTGGAACAAAATGGAAGCAGACCTTCTTGCCAAGGGTATCAGACCAGAATCACTCGAGTGGGGAGAACGTGCAAAGAATTGGTTTTTCGCTCATGGGGGAACACTAGACCAGGAGACAGGGAAGTGCGTTTATGGCGCAAGACTGCAAGAAGCAGCAGAAAGATTGTTTTATGCTCAGAGAGCTGCTGCTAGTGGTGCGTTCAGGCCCAACAGAGAGAAGGATGAGCTGACATACGCCATCGGGACTATTGAACATGGTGGCCGAACTAGAGGCAAAGGAAGTGTCTCGTGGGAGCATGGATTCCCTCAGGACAGACCTTCCTACAGAAGTCGCCAGAGAAAGAAGGAAGAAGAGGCACACCGGCTCCAGAGGTTGGAGGAAGCGGTGCGTGAAGCACAGGAGCGGGAAAAAAACCTTGAAGCGAGAATGCAGGAGGAAATCAAAAGGCAAGTGCAAATAGCAGTGAGTGCAAGCAAGCAGGCATCAGAGCCAGGAATCAACATTAGCCAATCTGTTCAGTTGAAAAGCAGCTGCGCTTCCACGGAGATACCAAATCAAGGGGACACAGGACTGCGCTTCCCTGTGGATGACGTCACTGAACCTTGTACAACGTGTGAGCTACACATTCCGAAGGAGAATTCCACAATCAAGGTGGCTATCGGTCTTGTTAATCCTATCGACCGAACCAAGACACCAAGGATTCATGGGAATATAATCCAAGAAGGATATGCCACCATCTCGGTAGATAAAGCTGAAAAAGGTTTTAGTGATTTGCCTCTTGACATTCCTGGAGGTGATGGCGAGAAGACTCTAGGAGAAGCGGAGAAGACATTCATTCTATGGCGCAAGCGCTACATCATCATTCCAGGGATGTCGGCTCCACCTCCTTCTGAACTACCTCACCATAGGTACGTGCGGATGAAAACACTACATCATTAATTTGTATTGGCTTAAATAATTAACAATCTGCTCATAATAATATGTCATTCCTTTTTTTGTAGCAGATCCTCCCCCAACCTAAATCCAATTGTTCAATCGCCAGATCATCATAGTGCTCTGTACGATGACATTGTGTTGGAAGACGAGGCTGCATCCACACCCTCTCCAAGGAGGTCTCCAACGCCACAGCCGCCACCTCCAAGGAGGTCTCCAACGCCGCTGCCAACACCTCCAAGGAGGTCTCCAACGCCGCTGCCAACACCTCCAAGGAGGTCTCCAACGCCTCCCCCGCCCCCGCCTACCAAGAAGCCTAGCAAGAGGCCAGCCCCTCAAACGAAGAATCAGTCCCCGCCTGCAAAGAAAGCCACCGTGAAACCAAGGGCTATTCCCAAAATAATATCTGAAGAGAAGGAAGAAGGAACTGATGCATATAAAAAAGACATGTCTAGATTCTATGACAAACTTAAAATGAATCAAGAAGCAAGGAGAAACCCAGAGAAACCGTACTTCTTCGTAGCTCCGGATATTTTAAGAAAAAAGGTGACTTCTTACTAGCATCAACAGCGGGAATCTCGTAAGCCGTCCAAATCAACGTTATCAGACTATGACCGCACTCTCACCAAGTCAATTGAGGCGGCACAGAAAAAGAAGCGGGCAGGGAAAGGAGTTGCCCAACTCGGACAACAAGCGCACCAATCAATCCCCCCGCTAGTTGTTGGTAATGAATATGGTTCGAATTTAGGATTAATGCATCAGGCAAACATACCTCCGGATGTCGATTTGGATCACCTTGGTGAATTTCTTGATGAGACTGGTCTCGACCTTTACCAGATGTTTGGTGATGGAAACATTGAGAGTGCGGCGGAGGTTGATATTTGGAAGAAAAAATTTGTACTAGGCCAGAGTCTATACAACCCTCAAGCCTTATCTGATCTGGGGACGCAAATGTACCTGCTAAACAAGTGGTACATGCAGGCGTCTACCAGTGGAGACTTCTGCGTTGGTGTCAGAATTAGAGACGAACATTGGTTCCGTGGCGATGATGTTATGTATGTTGACTTTGCAGAATTTCATCAACTATGCCACCTTACCTCTCTGGACAAAGTTATCATTAGCTGCTATTGCCTGTAAGTAATAATTCTTTCGATCTATTATTAAACTCATCATATGTGTGTATATGCATATAAATTATCCTAACAAGTACTATATATATGCAGATTTACAATGACAGAGCTCAGAAAGGAAGGCTGCAATGAAATTGGTTTTGTTGATCCCCATATAGTATTCAAAGACCCAATTACTCCAATGACTAATTGGAAGTCTGAGTCAGAGAGTAACCTCATGAACTTCTTAGTGAACCAACGCCACAAGAAGGATATACTCTTTCCCTATAACTTCAAGTGAGTGTTAATCATGTCGATCATAGCCTTAATGGCTCATATGTTGA
This sequence comes from Miscanthus floridulus, assembly GCF_019320115.1. Lineage (NCBI taxonomy): Eukaryota > Viridiplantae > Streptophyta > Magnoliopsida > Poales > Poaceae > Miscanthus > Miscanthus floridulus. Next base: position 2,913,887 of record NC_089585.1, read on the forward strand.
TTCTAGTTAATTAATGAGTGTTATGCGTTATATCCTATAAACACATGCAGCAATCACTGGATATTGATGGACATCGATCTGGTGAAAAGTCACTTGATAATCTATGACTCGATGAGAAAACCACAACAAGACTACCAAGATATGATAGATATTATCCAGAGGTAATTTCGGGATCTCTAGCAACTATATATACACACAAACATGATGATTAACTATATCTGATGACGTGGCAAATTTTTTATTGGGCAGTGTTTGGAAAACCTTTATTGAGAAGCAACACATGGAAAAATGCAAAGCGCCACTGAATGTAATCCCATTGAAAGTAAGTCCCCTGAATCGCATCATCTTTATTAATTAAACATATAGCTTTCACCGGATCACCAGATTGGATGACAAATCTTTTTCTCGTAAAGTGGTGTCTGAGGCAGGAACAGGGGAACAACTACTGTGGTTACTATGTTTGCAAGTTTATCAAGGTGCTCTCCCAAAGAACTCCTACAGAGAGACTCAAAGTACGTTAAAAATACACTATATATTCATTTAATTATTATTATTGATTGTGTTACTATGTCTTTATATATATATATATGTACATATATTAATTTATTTTCCTTTAATTCAAACCTGTAGACTCGATGGTTGGAGGAAAAGGTCATACGGCAAGACCAAATCAAAGCAATTCAAGAGTCTATAGCCGGATTTTTTAATGAGCAGGTCATCGATTCCAAGGGCGAGTTCTACTTCGACCCAACACTGCCATTGAAGCCAAGCTAGAGGATGAGAAGAAACTTGTTATGTCACAACAACTATAATGCAATCTTTTGTAATATATGCACATGAAATAATATAATGTAAAATACACATATGCATGCATGCATGTAAATATATATATGATGCATGCATATATATATATATATATATATATATATATATATTTCTATGCTTGAATTGTGTGATTTAATACGTTCATTGTGCTTGAACCGAAACATACTATATGCGCATATAAATGTATAATTAGCAGCGTACAATACGACTTCGAAAACCTATTTTGAAAAGAAAACAAAAAAATGAAAAGAAAAGAAAAAAGAAAAAAACCTTTAGTCCCGGTTCGTATTACCAACCGGGACTAAAGGTGCCGGCCATCGTGGCATGTCAGGAGGCACCTTTAGTCCCGGTTGGTGTTACCCACCGGGACTAAAGGTCCTCCTTTAGTCCTGGTTCCTGACCCGGGACTAAAGGACCCCCCCTTTAGTCCCGGATGCTTGCTCCCGGGTGGGGAACCGGGACTAGAGGGGGTTCCCCACCGGGAGTAAAGCTCGGTTCTCTACCAGTGGGGGTTTTCAACCTAAAATCTAAAAGAGGAGGGGACTTCACGACGCCTTGGCATGGAGCTAAGCATAGGACTTTCACCCAACAGTCCACCACTGGGTTTTTAATGGTGCGACGACTGACCTACTTAGATAATGAGGTTCGAGTCTCTTGTTGAGTAGGTAAACGTGATTCTTTCAATGTTGCCAATAATATGCCCGTATACACAACAAGACACCTATGGTGCAATCCTAATCTCAATACTCGGCTAACTAAGTTCAGTCGGTTAGATTCTAGTATGGTACAACTTAGTGCGTGTTTAGTTCGCGAATTTTGGGAATTCGGCTACTGTAGCACCTTTGTTTTTATTTGGCAATTAGTGTTCAATCATGGACTAATTGGGCTCAAAACATTCATCTCGCAATTTCCAACCAAACTGTACAATTAGTTTTTTTTTCGTCTACATTTAATGCTCCATGCACGTATCACAAGATTCGATATGATGGCTACTGTAGCACTTTTTGGGAAAGTTTTTGGGAACTAAACAAGCACTTACCTACTCAGATAGTGAGGTTCAAGAATCTCCCTGTCGAGTAGGTTAACACAGATTCTTTCAATACTTTCAGTAATACGTCCACATCGACGACAACAAGACTCCTGCGGTGCGATCATCAATCTCTGGACACTGAAATCCATTCACATGGGTTGTGTACGCATACAATGCATGTGCAAGTAAACTTCAGTCTTCAGGGCCTCAGGGGTCTACGTATATTGCGTCTTGGGGGAAAAACAAGTTGCTGCATTTTTACGTCTCTCTTACCGTGGCATTGGCCATTGGATTCCCGTACTGACCGTAGTACGTACGTACCGTCATAACACGGCAAGTCGGCAACGGCTCGATCTTGCGATTATTCATTCCGACCAATTTAATGGGTGCTCTAGCTAGTTATACGTAATTAACACACACAATAACTACACATTGATACCATGACGTAGCTCCCCTGTGATGACTGACCGGTACACCACCGTGCAATACAATACGATACGTACTACTAGTAGTGTTCAAAATTCAAAACTGCGTACACAGCTAGCATGCAGCAAAATACGTACTTTTTTTTTGCAATGCATGGGTAGTACAGTGCAGTCAAATTAGGATATGGGTAGCGAACTAATAGTAGATAAGTTGGTTGCCCACCTGGGTTTAAAGTTATCGACTTAGCACGGGTGCTCGTATTTTCTTGAATTTATTTCAGGATTTAACGGCGCTATGCTTTATGATAGACGACGTCCCTGTTGACAGCGAGACGTCAGTGGTGACTTCATGAATTTTGAGATCTGCTAACTCAGTCATTCTTTGAAGGTGCTTATAGGGGTAGAGTTTTTGTACGTGTGTTCATAGAAGTGAGTATGCGTGCGTGTTATGGACGTATGCGTGCTGTGTAATTTAAAAAAAATCGATATGGGTAGTATCTTGCATGTGAGCTGAGTAACCCTACCTCTGCCTGAACTAAGCTGCTGAAGTTACCATTTGCCAAGCGAAGTGGTACCTACTACTACCTACCAGTCGATGCATGCCGTGGCTGCACTTGTATTCTACGGATCGGAGTGTCGTACATGCATGCATCGGTCCCGTTCTTAAAAATTCACTTCTTTTTTCATCTAGAACAGTATTTTTCTCTCACAGATTCCTCCAAATTCATCAAGATTACTCCAAAATTCAGCGAACGGGCCATCATTGCCGTTGGGAGTTCGAATTTTGAGATGAAACGCAGTACTAGTACTAGTACTCCGTACTTTGTACCGGAAGCTACCGCGCGCGGTTCTTGCATGCGTATGCGTTCGCTCTGCAAAGGTGAAACCCATGCATGCAAAGCTGACAAAACGCCTGCCGCAGCTATATTGGCCGTCGCGTCGTCGGCGACGTGACGGCGGCGGCTTTCGCTGCTAGTTGCAGGCGTGCCGCCATGCATGTGTGGTAACTTTGTGCGTGAAAGCAACTGATATGATTTCGATCGGTTTAACTCATCATGCATGTCATCTTCTGTAGGAGGCAGTTCGATCGATCGGTTGTCCTCCTCGTTTTTCTTTTTTAGAAAAAAAGATATATCTTACATTCCTAAATTGTTGTCTAGCTCTAGATTTTTCCTACTCAAGCTTCAAAACTAAATAATTTCTCTCTCGCACTTCAAAACCATTTAGATTATCTCTGCTCTAGTTAGAAGTAGTTTTGAAGATGATTTCATCCTTTTTAGTTTGAAAGCAAGTCTAATAAACATCTGATAAATTAAAAATCACAAAAATGATCTCTAAGATTATAAGAACTAGAAGAACGCCCCGCGCGTTGCTGCAGGAATCGTTGGTGAAATTATACTACTTATATTTACTAATATGATTGAATAAATATCATAATACATATTAGTGGATGATTTTTAGCATTCTGATGTGGACAACTAAATATATGGTAGTAAATGATATGGTTTGCTAATGTGAATAGCTTGAATGAAGGCATAATGACATGTGTTAGTGGATACTGATGTGGACACTTTGTATGGCGAGATAATTGAATGTGCTAGTGAGATGTTCTAGTGGATGCTGATGTGGATACTTTGCATGGCAAGATAAATTGCTAGTGGGGTTTATCTTTATAAGAGATATAGATTATGCAAAAATGTTAGAGATGGACTGGAACGAGAAACCAAAATAACATTTAGACCTCATAAAAGTAATATATATCTCTATGCTTAAAAACAGATTTAGCTGTAGAAAATGGGGAAATATGTAGAAACATCTAAAAAATCCCCAAATATTCTAGTTAAGTACTAGTATTTTAAAAGAATCATAAGAAAAATATGAGATGCAACTAACATGAATGCAACATACATTAATGCCAGTTGCATCTTGTGTTCTTGTCATGGAAAGTTTTCACAATTAGACCTCGATCGATTATAATGTGTTAGGATTTTTCTAGATTTTTTATATCTTTGTATTTTTAGAGCTAAATCTAATTTTTGAAAGCTCGTAGAGATATTCGCAAGAGCTCTCAATATTTTATTTGAGTTTCACGAGTTCCAATCTATCTCTAGAAGTTTTTGAGAAATTTTTAGAAGCTTGAAGATTTCTTTTTGTGGGTTAGATACCTTATCATATGTTAATTGGATTTAATTTTGAAATAAAGACGATGAAACCACCTTGAAAACAACCTCTAACCGGGGCAAGAAGGTAAGATAAGTTGTCTGGTTCAAGAGTCCGAGGAGGGAGACCTATGCTCTGACAATAGTTCAGAGAGAGGAAATGAATTTTCCTATTTTTTCTGTTTCTTGAAAGGCAAAGAGAAGAAAAACAAAGTATTTGGCCATGCTTGGTTTATTTCCTCGGCATGCCGTGCCAAATAATTCAGGCACATCGCCCGCCGCACACTTGGCGAGAGTTGCTACTAAAGTTTCATTAGCAAAATAGTAAAGCAAGTTGGGGCACGCCCAAGCATAGCTGTGAACCAAACATCTCCCTCAATGTCTCCAACATGCCGAAATTGTGCGCTGCTTGTTTTGGCCGCGGCCAGAACACACGTTTATAGCACTGTAAGCAGACACCTGGATGTCAAAAGATATACTCTCTCTGTCAAAAAGAATGAACCTGGACACCTAGAATTGTATTTAAAAAAACAGATGGAGTATAGTGGAATGCCTCGAGCTCGAGTGATTTTGCATGCTTTACATCCACTCCGCTGAAATTTATTCGCTGAGACACTATGCATTTTTTTGCACATACTCCCTTCGTCCTAAATAGAATGTAATTTTAGGTATGAATTTAGACAAGTGTTTGTCCAAATTCGTACCTAAAATTACGCTCTTTTTTTGAACAAGAGGGACTATACTAAAGGTAAGTAATTTGCTAGATTAAAATATCTTAAAATATTGATGTAACACAATATTACAAAAACCTTGCTTATTTGTGACTAGTACATGTCCCAAATAGTCAGTACCTTGATTTTTTTTTGGTCCGCAGAGAAGAGAAAGAGTAAGGACCAGTTAACGTCTCCTTTTTCTCGCCGATTGACAAAAGCACTCAATTTCTTTCACTCGCCTTTTACTTTGATCGAAACGAAACATCTTAACCGCTTCTTTGCGTCATATCATCAGCCCATGCTCTCAACAAAACGCGAAAGCTGTGTTGGAGGACGAAAACATCTTTCTGCCTCTCTGCAGGAACGTGACAAGCTCTAGTTTCTTTCTTCTTTTTATTTTCATTCTCGTGCCTGCCTGCCTGGAACAAACCCTGAAGCCACTGAAGCCTATGTGGGTCTAGCTGCCAGTGGATGTGTGTGTGAGGGCAACAGATCTGACGGACAGGCGTTCATTAGCCTGACAAAGCCAGAGCAGCTGCCTGAGCTCCCCGCTGTTCCTACAGGATCCATATCCATCATGTAGGAGCATGCATTGCATGATGGCTGATGGAGTGGGCAAGTGAACTCAGCTGCTGACACTGAAGTGGGTCACTCTCACTAGCTCTCAAGTCTCAACACCTTCACAAATTTCCTCCTCACCCCACCAGAAAACAAAGAAAAAAAAATCCCAGCTTTTCCTCAAAAGCTGCTAGCTTTTGCTCCAATTCATATCTATTTTCTTGAAAAAAATACTGCCCCAATGCAAATGGCGGAGCTCACCACTCCACCACCGGAAGAGCATTGTTTTTCTACTCCTTTAGATCACTCCCCATATTCCACTCCCACTCCCACTGCCTCCACCTCCACCACCAGTAGCAGTAGCAGTAGCCAACATGATGAGAAAATATATGCAGGGCATTTCACTTTGGTTTCCCTCTCCTACGAAAAAGATGCCGCTTTTATAGGGGTGGCCCCCTTTTGTTGTTCTATCTACTATACTATGCCAGGGTCCAATGCAGATCGAAAATGTTACCACTCCAGGTTTGAAGCAGATTTTGTGCAGATTTCGGTAGAAAGAGGTTATTGGGTGCTCTGTTTCGAGCATGTCTGCCTTCTTCCATTCCATGGATAGGCATAAGCTGCCGCCACTTCCTCCAAACAAGGCTCAAGGGAAGGGACCCTCTGTTCAGATCACTGGACTGATCATCTACTTGATCAGTTTATTCACTGTGTGCGTTTCAATGACACCCACACTGTTTACCTCTGATAAAAATGCCACCTTCCTCTAATCAAACCTCTGTGGACATGTAAAATCAGACAAGTTCTATGTTCTACCCCCCTCTGGTTCATGTCCACCATTTTTTTTCGGATATTTTTCACCTACAATAGACAATGTCAACTTGAGCATCCACTTGGCTCACGTTGAGCTGAATTTTGACAGCTTCATCTACAAGCTTGCCCCACCAAACTATTGTCAAAGCAAGCACATGAATGAAGCAAGGAAAGGTGAAAATGCCAAGCTAAAATCTACTACATACAATTCATCAGAGAGCAAGAGCACTCGAACTCGGCGATCAATTAATCCCTCTTATGCGCCGAATTACTGTTACAAACATCAAGATTACAACATGGGGACTGGACATACAGGAATCATCATCCCAGAGCTCACGAGAGGGAGGGAAGGGGGGAGGAGCAAATCATCCACAGATCAGGTTGGCCTCCAACTTGAGGAGCGCCGCGATTAGCAGCGAGCAGCAGAGCATACCGAGCAGGAGCGAGCCAGCCTAGAGGAAGGGGAGAGGGATGCCAAGAAGCGGTCACGGACTCACGGCCGGCCGGTCGGCGACTGCACGGGGAAGAGCGGGAGCAGCCTGGGAGGCGGCTGCAGGTCGCCGCCGGCGCCGGCATTGCCGCGCGGGGACGGGTGGAGGTAGAACCCCTTCTCGGCGATGGCGCGGTCCTCGGCGGCGGCGGCCTCCTCGGACCCCGGCAGCGGCGGCAGCGGCGTGACGGGGCTCCCGAGCGCCATCGACGGGAAGTCCAGCATGCTGGGCGACAGCACCTCGAGGCCGCGCGGCGAGAACCCGCGCGGGGAGAAGCCTCCGGCGAAGCCGCCGGCGGCGAAGGCGGCGGCGGCCGGGAGCAAGGGGCAGAGCATCTTGAGGCTCTTCATGCTGCTCCGCCGCTCGTAGAGCTTGAAAGCCGGCTTCTTGGGCCCCGGGGGCGTGGGCGCCGGCTTCTGCGGGGCCGGCGGCGATGCCTGCACCTCGCCCGACGCCGCGGCCGCCGCGGTCTCTGGCGTGCCGGTGAGGATCTGGACCACCTGCTTAAAGGAGGTGGTGTCGGCCTGCACGAACGTGGTGGGGAAGGGGTTGGACGGGTCCACCGACGCCTGCGGCAGTGGCACCGGCAGTGGAATCGCCATCGGCACCGGCAAGGGCGGCGCGGGGCGCTCCCGGGCGGTGGTGGCGGCGCCGGCGTCCATGAGAAAAATGTCGCCTTTGGCAGGCTTGGCTTGGCTGGCTTCTCTTGGGAGTGAGGAAAACAGGGTGAGAGAGAGACAGGGGGTTTTATGGGCTTTTCGGGGAGCTTAATTTTTGGAGCTTTGTGCCATGTTTAACCAGGATACAGGAAGCTAACTTTTAGGCTGAGTTCGCTGGTCTTATCAGACCAGCCAGCCGCGCTGATCCTCTCTCAATTTACTGTTTATCAAACTAGCTAAAGAATATTTTTCTCTCATAACAAACCAGTCGGAACAGTGTTTTTCACCGAACGGGGCCTTAGTTGCTTGATTGCCTGTAAATAGCCTAAAGCTAGGCCTATCTAAGCTACTTTAGAGGTCCTGGTCTGGCCCTGGAAAAACGAGATGGGGATCCGTTTTTCAGGAGTCTGGCTCGACGAGCGCTCTAACTCCCGTCGCGTCACCTCCCGGTCACAACACGGAGGTCTAGGAGCAGACGCTCGACGACGGAGGCTCGATCAAAGGAGGACGACGACGCCAGCGTGCTCCGGCCACCAACTCGGAGGATCCCACTGCGCTCGACGGTGAGCTTGCGAGGTGGCCGTGCTCCGATGGGCGTTGGGAAAGGCCGCTTTCCACCTTTGCTGGCGAGCGCCCCTTCGACGGTGAGCTCCTGGGGTGGCAGGGCGGGGGTCCCGCGGGCATTGGGAAAGGCCGCTTTCCACCGGGGGAAGTCGCTGGCAAGCGCGTCCTAGAGCGGGCTCCGCTCGAGGCCGAAGAGCAACAGGGAGATGATGTCGTAGAGCCTTGCTGCTGCCGAGTGCGCCGCATATCCGGCTTGAGGAACTAGGCCAGCGCGCCGCGGGTCCGCTTTTGGTCGGCGCCCATCAGGTCCAGGATGCTCTTCGCCCATCGATGACGCCAGCAGAGGCACGATTCGAGCGAACATGAATGGGTTGGATGTGAGTGAACGTTTAGGCCTTCTAATCCTTTGTGCTGGTACCGACAAACATTGCAATGTGTAGCTGAATGCATCAATGAACATTGCATAAGACCATAGAGAAATTCGTGCATGTTTACACTACAGTCAGTTTTGTAAAACATTACTTCATCTACTGATAGATGGTTCGATTTCGAGTGAATCAAGAGCCTCCTATTTTTACTTGTCTTCTGTACCTGCTGTTTGGTCTTCTCTGCCAGTTGAATTGCAACGTATTCGCCTTCAGGATCATATGACTTGGCCTGTAGACTGAAGTATCGATCTTCTCGTGGATCATTGCCAACTCCTGCTGTTCGTCGTGCTAGTCCTGCTGCAGGTCGTGGTCGTTCGGCTCACGATTCTCGTCTTGCTGCTGCCAAGTGCCGTGCTCGTCGAAGGTGTCCACCACCTGTTCAACGAATTGCCTCAAAGGAGGTATCCTTACCAATTTAGAGAAGATGTGACATTATCAAAGTAAACCAGGTAACCAAACACACCCCGGGATAGCCAGGCTTAAAATGCACAGACAATCAAACAACCAGGAATTGGCTCCATGGAAGCAGACTAAGATTGCCTGGACTTTGATTCTAGCCAAGCTAAAAGTTAACCACCCTTGGCTGCTTGCTGTGCTTGCTTGCTTTTGTTTCAGCTTCACAGCCTGCCTGGAATATGAATATTGTGCTCACTCTGTGTGTGGTGTGGCCACTGGGGCTCAAATCTGACTTCTGAGAAGATGCAAACACACACGCAGCGCTCGAGACCTGTACCAGTAGGTCAATTTGTGCGCGATGCTCATTTTTTTTAAAAAAAAAAGAAGAAAAGAAAAGGAAAGAACTTGTGCACGGTCGATGCCTGACGACGCTGCAGGTGAGCTGGATGGATGTGTTTTTGAATTTCATGTAGATTCTGTCCTCCTTTTGTAACCATACATTTGATGGAGATTCCGTCCTCCTTTTGAATAAGCTGACGACCGCACTGCTCCCGTGGATGTGCCAATGTGATGTACACGTACTTGTAAAGCGACGAGTGTATTGTGTGCTACTCCACTTTGCGTTGGTGTACGTGCTGAAAGGGAAGCTGTACAGGTTTTTGAATGGATGTACTCCGTTTCTAGGCTTTGGCTTTTTGACTATCTTACACAGGGAATTACTCTGGTGTGTTTGCTAGTGGCCTGGGCTGGAGACAAGCGCCCCCAGCGTCCATAGCTCAGGGGCTCTCCAGCGATGCCTTGCGGGCACGACGCTGTCAACTACTCCTCCGATTGGATCACGAATGGGACGTGACACAAGGAGACAACCCCTCCGCTGGCTTCAGGGGCTCGGGGCTTTCGGGTCCACTTGTCAGCCCCTCAAGCCGGATGTTTTCACCGCCAAGAAACCTCCAGAAGCTGCACCTGGTGAAGGTTGGTCTAAGCTGACAGAGCCTGACACTTAGTGTGTCAGAACAGAGCAGCTGGACGACGCCCTAAGCTTCTTCGGCTTCACGAGAACGCCAAGGTCCATCCATGCCGCTGCAAGACCCTCTTGGACTCCGGCGCATGTAGACCATAGGCTAAACTCCCCCCAACCGCCATGTACCCGACCTACCTCGATATACACTACGCCAGATTTGCACATCACTGCCGGATTTGTGAGAATCGGCAGTGATGTACCTTCACTGCCGGTTATGAGCTTAAAAATGAAAAAAATGATTGGTGCTGGGCTAAAACCGACAGTGAAGGACCACATCATTGCCGGTTTTTGGCTTGAACCGGCAGTGTTTTGGCGAGCACTCATCACTGCCGGTTTAAGCCAAGCGCCGCCAGTGATTGGGCACTATCACTGTCGGTTCTAGCCAAGAACCGACGGTGATAAGCCTACAACACAAAAAGCTGCAGCCGTCCTCTCCTTCCTCCTCTCTTCCATCCCGAGAACAGAGGCATGCATTTGGACCCTTCTCTCCATTGTTGCGGTTGCTCTTCACCATGAAGCTAGTGCTTGGATTTTAAAGAATAGCTTGATCTTTTTGCTTTAAGGTTAGTAACAAACATCCACTCCTTTGATTTTGTTGCTTAATTAGCTTCGTTTTGATGGCTACATTGCTTGATTCTCATTCTAGTTCTTTCTCCATTCTAGAGAGCACTTTTCCAATTGGACATTTGTGCAAGGCTCAAATTATGGTGAATCCATCATCCAAAAGGTTGGTGTCTATGAACATATTTAAATTCCTAGCTAATTAATTATTCCATGGTGGTCAAGATCATCATTGTTAGTATGTGATGCTATAATTAGTTCTTAGAAGTAGAGTATAATAGTTGTTCTTCAATATTGTGCAATAATTGTTTTTTACTACGATTTTCAATTTACAGGGTCGGGGCTACCAATTTTAATTTTTCAATAATTAGTGTACAATAATATTTTCTAAAAATGGTACTTTCGAGCTACAATTGTTGTTCATAAAGCTCGATTTTTTATTAATTCTTTGTAATTACTGTCTCCGTATTTTTTTGTGTAGAGATGGATCGAGAGTGGATGCATCTGTCCCGAACGGACAAGCGGTATATGCATGGCATCAGCCAGTTTATCACCGATGCCAAAGCCCATGCTAGAAATAAAAACCATGTCTTCTGCCCATGCAAAGATTGTAAGAATCATAGGAACTTTTGTCAAATTGAGTCTATACGATCGTACTTGATTACCAGGGGGTTCATGCCAAACTATACGATATGGACTATGCATGACGAGGTTGGTGTGAATGTTCTGCAGGAAAACGATGATGATGTGGACATACCTGACGTAGCCATCCATAATGCTGACGAGGAACCCGGTGTCAACACGGAACCTATGGTCACAATTAATAATGTGTTTAGAAACACACTAGCTGACGACACCGAGGATAACGATGGCATTTCTCAGCTGCTACGTAATGTATAGACCGGATGTCTTAGTGAAAGACAGCTGAGAAAGCTAGAGAAAATAAGACAAAATGGCAAAACACTATTGTATAGGAATTGTCCAATGAGCAAACTGGAAGCCGACATCATGTTGTTAGAGTTCAAATCGACAAACGGATTAAGTGATAAAGGCTTCGATCAGTTGTTAGGTATAATAAGGAAAATGCTCCCAGAAAAAAATGAGTTGCCAGAAAAGACATACTTGGCCAAGCAAATGATCTGCCCCATCGACCTCGAGGTTGAAAAAATCCACGCGTGTTCCAATAATTGCATATTGTACCGTGGAGAAAAATACAAAGACTTGGACAAGTGCCCCAAGTGTGAATCTCCATGGTATAAGGAAGGGCCGTCAGATGAGGGTACCAAGACCAGAGGAGGTCCCATAAAGATCGTTTGGTATTTCCCTATAGCTCCCTAGGTGCATAGGCTGCTTGCATGTGCAAAGTCAGCCAAGCTGTTGCACTGGCATGGCGAAGAGCGTAAGAAAGATACAATGATGAGGCACCCTGCCGATGGGTATGACTAGAGGACTGTCAATACTATGTTCTATAAGGACATCGGTGGAGAGGTAAGGCATCTTTAATTTGCTTTGAGCACAGATGGGATGAATCCTTTTGACTAGGTTAGAAGCAATCATAGCACCTGGTCAGTGATGCTTTGTATATACAACCTTCCACCTTGGGTCTATATGAAGCGGTCGTACATCCAGATGCCACTACTGATCCAAGGGCCAAGACAACCTAGGAATGACATCGATGTGTTTCTAGAACCAGTGATCGATGAACTAGTGGAGATGTTTGAAAAGGGTGTGCCGGATGTTTAGGATGAGTACAAAAGGGAACATGTCATGATCAAGGGAGTACTTATCGCTACAATCACCGACCTACCAGGTCGAGGTTCGTTGTCCGGAGAGAAGACAAAAGGCTATACTGGATGTGTCGAGTGCTTGGACGACACTAATGCGGTAAATCTGCCAAATAACTCAAAGATAGTTTATATGGGACACCGTAGGTTCCTACCTAAGGATCACCCTTACCACAGGAACAGAAAAGATTTCAATTGTACTATTGAGAAACCTTAGCTCCAAAATATCAAGACGAGCCTGCGATACTTTGAGAACTCAAGAAACTGGAGGTTGTCCTTGGGAAGGGGGACAATGCAGTAGCAGCGCCTGATGAGAGTGTTTGGAAGAAAAAATTGGTTTTCTAGAAACTACCTTACTGGCCATTTCTGAGTGTACGCCACTGTCTTGATCCCATGCACATCACTAAAAACGTATGCGCTAACACTCTTAACACCTTGATGGACACTGGGGGGACATCGAAGGATTCACTAGCCACACACCTGGATATGCAACACTTGGGAATCAGGATGGAGCTGCATCCCGTGGAGCTAGAGAATGGCCAGTTTGAACTTCCGGTTGCGTCATGGACATTCAAGAAGGAAGAAAAGCGTGCGCTTATTCCTTTCTTCAATGAACTCAAAGTCCCGATGGGCTACTGTGCAAACCCAAAGAGGCTAGTGAACATGAGAGAACTCAAGTTCAACTATGGCCCTATGAAGGCCCATGACTGTCATGTCATTATGACTTAGCTGCTCCCTGTTGCCTTGCATGGTATCCTCCCCCCAAAGGTCCGCGCCCCGATCATAAAGCTTTGCTCGTTCTTCAACGCGATCTCAAAAAAGGTCATTGATGTGTCCACGCTAGAGCAGCTACAGCGGGACATAGCCAAAACTCTTGTTAGGCTTGAGATGCATTTTCTGTCGACTTACTTTGATATCTCATTGCATCTGCTCATTTATCTTATTGACCAAATTAGAGCCCTTGGCCCAATGTACCTACATCAGATGTTTCCTTTTGAAAGATTGATGAAAGTTTTTAGGAGGTATGTTAGGAACAGATTCGGGCCAGAAGGGGGCATGGTTGAAGGATGGTCAATGGAGGAGGCTATTGAGTTCTGCACATATTATCTGGGCATCAAAAGGGTAAGAGTTCCAAAATCTCATCACGAGGGAAGACTACGTGGCAAAGGAACGATCGGGGAGAAATCTGTTACAGTAGACAACCCTATTTCTTTTAGATAGGCACAGTTCGCTGTTCTCCAGCAAGCCAAGGGTGTGATGCCATACATTGACGAGCACAGGCAATCACGACAAACTCTATATCCGAGCAGGTCATAGGCTTGGTTGGATAAAAAAACATAAGGAGGAATTTGTTAGCTGGTTGCAACGTCGCTTGCTTGGAATAAAGTTGGGTAATCAACTGGATGCCTTAGCCAAGGAACCTTTGAGTACATATCTTAAGTACCAAGGGTATGAGATCAATGGATTCACATTTTACACAAAAAAGCAAGATGGAAAGAGCACATACCAAAATTGTGGTATTCGTTTTGATGCTCATGACGAAAACGGCAACGTGATGGCGACATACTATGGTTTCATAGAGGAGATATGAGAGCTAGCTTATGATCCATTGAAGGCAGCTCATTTTCGCTGCCAGTGGGTCTGGCTCGAGGAAATCAATACTGACAGCGAAGGGTTCACTACTATTGATCTCACTAAGACCGCATACAGAGATGACCCCTTCGTCCTTGCAAGAGATGTTATGCAAGTCTTCTATGCAAGGGACAACAAGACAAAAGGAAGGCTAAAAGTAGTCCTAGAAGGGAAAAGGAAGATTGTCGGTGTTGATGGAGTGACGGACAAAGAAGACTACATGGGCTATCAGGAAATGCCTCCATTCAGGACGAACGTACCCCTACCTATCCTTCAAGAGGGTGATGAACCTGCTTACGTACGAATTGATCACAATGGGGCCCTCATTGTTGATGCACCTAAAGATTCGCACTGAATATTTAATTTATATTTTGTGCGCATCTCTACAATTTAATTATTGACTATGTAATAAAATATTAAGATGATGTTCACAAACACTATTATTTGATAATTATAGACCATTAATTAATTATCATAGAATTAAATAATCAAGACAAATTTTTGTGTTATTTTAGAATATAAACTAACTGCATTTTTTGTATTAATAAATAAATAAAGGAAAGCAAACTAAGCGAACTCCCTATCCTAGCTCAGCGGTTAAGGCCGTGCACTCTGTACTCTGAGACCCGCGCTCGAATCCTAGGCGGGTCAAACTTTTTTGATTTTGTATTTATTATTTAGTAGTGCATTATGACAGGCTAAAAGAAAAAGAACAACTAATTCTAACGTAGTCCCTATTCTAGCGTAGTGGTTAAGGCTCCAAACTAAGAAACCCAAGACCTAGGATCGAATCCTAGGCTCAGATTTTTTTTTATATTTTTTATAAAAAGGCTATGAGACTGTGATTTTTTTATATTTTTTTACTAAAAGGCTACAATGGCGGCAGGGCCCTTCACTGTCGGTTTTGGTTTTAAAACCAGCAGTGATAGCGCTGTGATGGCAGGCTCCAAACCTTTTTTTACTAAAAGGCTATGATGGCGGCAGGCACTTCACTGCCGGTTTTGGTTTTAAAACCGATAGTGATAGCTTCTATCACAGTCGGTTGCTCAAACTGACACAGAAGGCCCAATTCACTGTTGGTTTTTAAACTAAAACCGACAGTGATATGCAGATGCTCCTCACATGCCAACAGTACTCCCATGACCACAACAGTTGGAATACTGCTTCCACCTACCCCGACAACTTTATTTTAGAAATAAAAATGTACCACGACTGCTGGCCCCTATAAAATGGCCCTCGGCCAGGAGCTAGCCTCTCCATGCATGTTGGTTTCAGCCAGGTCTTATCAACCATGATACAATGTTTTCCTCTCACAACAAACTACAGATATTGTTATGCATCGTAGTCCACCAAAATGGTGCACACATGAGGCCACCTTCACTATCGGTTCTGTTTAAAAACCGGTAGTGATGCCCATGCCCCCCTATATAAAACAAACTGCCAGCCACATACATCGATCCCACTGTCGATAGAATATCATCGGTAGTCCTTCGAAGGGTATCCCACGAAGGTAGATTGATCGGTAGAGGAGCGTGAGATCAAGAACAAGAAGGCAATAGAGACACACGAGTTAGATAGATTTAGGCCGTTAGTATGACGTAATACTCTACTCCTGTGGTCTGTTGGTTTGTATTAGCTATCGTATGATATGCCGTGATTTTAGAGGGGGTTCCTGCCCGTCTTATATAGTCTAGGAGGCAGGGTTACAAGTCGGTTAGATCTAAGAAATAACCGGAAAGTAATAACTGATTATAGGAATCTTAGGATCATACATATCCTAACAGATCTCATAGTATCTTTAGAATATCTTCGTGATGTCTTGCGGAAGGCGCCGAGCAGAGTCATGCCCCGCAAGGCTTCTTCTTATGGGCTGGGCCACCCTTAGGGGAGCAGCCTATGTGGTCTGCCGTGGATATCTGGGGTCATACACCCCACACCCACCCACCCATGAACTCTCTCAGTCTTATTTCTCACGTTTCACTCTCACTTCTCAAGACATCCACTCTCTCTCTCTCTACGTGATTTGGTCATGTCTCCTGTATTTTTCAATGGTATTGATATGTTGTCTTCTCTAATATTCTATCTATATTCATTTGATCTATATTTATATTCATTTTTCTTTGCATTCTATATTTATATATATTCTTATTCCTTGCATTCGATCTATATTTAATTATGTTGCCACATTTTACTTGGAAGAATTTTTTTGTGCATATATTTTATGTTCATATTTTTTTTGCATTTTATCAATTAGGTGGTATGAACAACGGACCTCCCCCACCACAAGAACCAGGTTTCCACCCTGGCGATGAGCCATTCGCTCCTAATGTGGCCATTCCATGGTTCCCTGTTCTAGCTATTGTATGAAATATTTTCCAACATCTTTTGTTTTTTGATGCTAACAAATAAGTGTAATTAGTTTAATATCATTGTTGCATGCATATATGTCACAGACTATATCCCCAATAGATTGTCTGTGAACAACACTTAGCTGGTTCTTTATCTCGGACATCATTGAGAACACGACATCTAATACAAGTGGTCGGCTATGGACGTGTGAACTCAGTTTTTCATCCCTGTGAGAGGTTCAAATCATCGAAACCATATCTACGGGACGGGAATACAGAGCCTGGACGTGATAAGCGCCCAATTAAGTGCCGTGCACATCTGTTTAGAGGCACTTCGACGTATTTGCTATGATGTGCCTAATTTCTCGCACTTCAAGGCACTTGCTTTGAATGCTGGTGATATCCCTATCCCACAAGCAAGCGAATGGTTTGCAAGTTACAACCATACAGATGTGGTAAAATGATCACTTATACCTGAGTCATAGTTATTTGTTGTTTATTATTGTAATAATATTCTCTATTTTTTTTTCTTTTTCTTCACATGTAGATTGCACTACAGGACCTTACCTATGCTGCATGTGGCTTATGGGTTATTCTAGACCAAGCTACGGAGCAACTCGGGTACGATTGGGACTTTTGCAATAGAAACCTCGGCTAGCTCACTATAGAAGGACGTCAGTACTGCATAAGGATTAATAACAAGGGTAGTGGTCATTTAGTAGGTTACATCTATGGCCGACCATTCTTTCGGTATTGTGAGGCACGAGAGAGTGCACTCATACAAGCATTGGACTTCATCGATACAAGCAGTTACATAATCCGTGACATCAATTACCATATATGGCTATAGAGGCATGTTAGTGTGCATGGCTCGATCGATCCCGACAGTGATTTCAATAGTAATTAATGTTTATTTAGCTAGGTTTTCAATGTCGTAGTTTAATTGGGTTCTAATTTTAATATGTATGGCTTTGTGTGTTTAATTATTGTCATGCATGTAATTCGTGTAACATTTGTTGGGCAACTAGAAATATACATTCCAGTGTCATATTGGTCTCAAAATTATTCTTAGGCTTGCATGTGCCACGTGTGAAGGAAACACCAAGTTTGGGATTTTTTGGAGATGATTTGCTACTTTCTGTGGTTTAATTGAATTTCCGTGCGATGATACCTATTAATTATAGGTTGAACTGAGTCTACCCACGAAAAGATCCAGAATGGTAACAAACTTTTACATAGGCTCTAATGTGCCCTAGGGATAAGAATTTTGTGGAGGTGGATGAAAAAATCTATTGGGTCCAAGATGAAATTCACCCTCTTTTGTCTTATTTGGCACAGAGAAAAATATAATAGATAAAAAAATGATCAGAAAAACCTAAGATCCTGTGTGGGGTCTTAATTTGGGTGTACATGCTTGCCAAAAAAATTTCAAGCCATTTCAACATAGACGGAGTATACATGTTTCATAGATGTACATTTGTCTTTTCATCGAACCATGACTATACAAATAGGTTATCAAGGTTTCTGTGGTTCATAGGCATTCTAGTGTCGTATTGGTCTCAAAATTATTCTCAGGCTTGCACGTGCCACGTGTGAAGGAAATACCAAGTTTGCGATTTTCCGGAGATGGTTTGCTACTTTCTGAGATTTAATTGAATTTCCGTGCGATGACACCTATTAATTACAGGTTGAACTGAGTCTACCCACAAAAAGATCTAAAATGGTGCCAAACTTTTACACAGGCTCTAATGTGCCCTAGGGATAAGAATTTTGTAGAGGTGGATGAAAAAATCTATAGGGACCAAGATGAAATTCACCTCCTTTTGTCTCATTCAGCACACAGAAAAATATAATAAATAAAAAATGATTAGAAAAACCTAAGATCCTATGTGAGATCTTAATTTGGGTGTACAAGCTTGCCAAAAAAATTTAAGCCATTTCGACATAGGAATACATATGCTTTTATTTATTCAGTATATAAAAGAAATTTTTTAATATATATAAACATCATTGTCAGTTTTAAAAAACCGACAGTGATGAGAAGAAACCGACAGTGATCCTCGTTATCACTATCGGTTTATTTTGAAAACCTACGGTGATATATAAAAAAATAAAAAAAATTATGCTAGCCCTTGGGTTTGAGCTCGGGTCTTGGGCTGCAGAGTTTAGAGACTTAACCGTTGCGCTAGTATAGATGTGTGCTAAGTTTTATTTATTTTTTTGTTTTTGACCTTTAGACTGCTTAATAAATTATAAAATTAAACAAAAAAATTGAGCCACCCAGGATTCAAACACGGGTACCAGGGGCTAAGTTGTGGGGTCTTAACCGTTGAGCCAGTAGGAGGTATTTGAAAGAAGTAGAAAAGATAACTTACTTATGCTGGAACCGCTACACGGCAATCACTGCCGGTGTAAAAAATGGCCCGACAGTGATATTTATACATCACTATCGGTTTAGACTTATAACCGACAGTGATGTACCCCCATTACTGTCGGTTATAATTAGAACCGGTAGTGATGAGGTCTGGTATAAAAGCCTAGCGCGGGTTGAAATTATCCAAATTTCAATCCCGCGCCAACCATTCTCAGCCCCATGCTCCTCTTCTTCGACGCCGACGTCCGTGCACCACCCCACGCCGGAGCACCCGTCCACCGCCACCCCACGCCGCCGTTTCTAGCCCCACGCTCCTCTTCTTCGACGCCGACGCCCGTGCACCGTCCCATGCCGGAGCACCCGTCCACCGCCCCCCGCGCCACCGTTCCTAGCCCCGTACTCCTCTTCTTCGACACCGACGCCTGTGCACCGCCCCACGCCGGAGCACTCCCCACGTCGTCCACCGCCCCACGCCGAAGCACCGCTATGGATGTCTTATTTGTGACGGTAGGGAGTGTTCTATTTGTGTAAGAGTTAGATAAGAATTTCTACTCTTGCTTAAGCAATGATGGATTCTTGTCAAATGTGTACAGGTATAATCGCTATAGGTAGTGTCAATTGATTTTGATGGAATGTATAACATGCTTAAAAAAAGGCATCTATAGATGTTTGTTCCAGGAAAAAAGTTAAAAACAACTTTTAAAATTGGCTCGGCAACAGTAGCAAGTATGATTACTAAACCACATTGATCTCCGAATAATAAACAATCCAATTATTGAGATACTTTTTATCATGTCAAGAATAAATAACATTAAATAGATTTAGTTTGCCCATATAACTTGAATAATAACTCTTGTTCAGTGAGTTACCATTACCACTTACCACATGCCTGATTTACTTAAATGTATAGACAACCATGGCATAGTATGTAGTGCATGTTGGTCACATGCCTGGGATTTATCGAACCTAGGAAGATTGCTATGCTCAAGTCAATCGCTACCCTAGTAATTTGCACAAAAAATACAACACAGAAGCTGAAGCTTTGAGGGCCTACTATAGTCATCTGGCCTACCTAGCAAACCATGGGCAACCGGCCTACTATGGTCCAATGAATGCAAACCATGGCCATCCGCTAGCACTGGAGATCGAAGAGAAGCCATCCGCCGGAGATGTGAAGATTAGGAGAATTGCTCCTTGGTCTTGGAAAGATGTTATGCTTTTATTTATGGCTAT
The DNA here is from genome assembly GCF_019320115.1 of Miscanthus floridulus. NCBI lineage: Eukaryota > Viridiplantae > Streptophyta > Magnoliopsida > Poales > Poaceae > Miscanthus > Miscanthus floridulus. Next base: position 2,933,901 of record NC_089585.1, read on the forward strand.
GGTCATCACTTTTCTTATTTGGAAGTTGATGTAGGCTTAGTTTCGTAGAACAGTAGGTGGACTTTGTTGTATGTGGTCAATCAAACAATGAATTTGTTCTAGGTGAACATATGCTATTATTTGACTTTGTTGTATGTGGACTTATTATTAGACTTTGCATTAAACATATTATATATATGTGAACATATGCTATTAGTAGTTGTCCACGGCCAAAACTAACAACGATTGTGTCACAGCCATGACTCATCATCACCTGTTACCCCATCGCTGAAGAATAGATCGGCAACAAGAAGCGGCTGATATCGCTGGGACGGGAGAGCCGCATGATCCGACAAACGGTGACGGTGTCAATCAGGTTGGTGAGAACAAGCAGCCATGGCCCCTGTCCGGCCTGCTCGATCTGGGTCAAAATGACCAAGATGGCCAGGTAACTTTGGTATCATGTGACTATGTAGCCACACACGCTAATCAATTGAGAGGGGCATAGTTTACTTGGTGTCTTTAGCAGGAGCCTCCACCGGCCAAGGAGATAGAGGTTTCCGGTAGCAGGAAGGCCAGATCCAAGTGAGGAGTGTTAAAGATTCCTATTGGTAGGAATGCACACTGGCACATTACCAAGTTTGATGAATTTGAGGATCCACTCTCACCGCCTATAGCTTTGACCAAATACAAGACTATCCTTGGGTTACTTGTTAGGGACTTCATACCGATTAAGTACAAGAAGTGGATTGGGAAAGATGATGACCGGTGGAGGGTTCCTGAAAGCGAGAAGGATTCCATATGGGATGTCAAGATCCTAGAGTATTTCACTTTCCCAGCCGTGTATGACAGGGAGTTAGTCAAGAAAAAAGCAAAAGAAATTATGGGGACATGCTTCAAGAATTTCAAGGGGACATTGTACAAGAATTTTGTCCTCCAAAATAAAGAACCAGATTTTGATGGTGGACAGTTTAGCAAGCAGAAGGACTTATGGCAGGATTTCAAGGAATACAGGTTATCCGATGAGTACTTAGAACTGAGCAGGACGAATAAGGAGAATTCACAGAAAGCGACAAATCCTCATCATCTCGGCTCTCGTGGCTACGCCAAAAAGATGCTAGAATTTGAAGCAGAACTTCAAAAGATGGATCGCCTTGCTGAGGAAGGTGTTGAGGTTGAGACCACCGATTGGGAGCCCAGATCAGAATTATACTATATGGGGAGAAATGTACGGTACGCCGAGGATGGGATCTCTAGGTCCTCAAATCAACCCATGAGCGAACTCATCCAGAGGATCTCCTAGGTAACTGAGGAGGTGAGGCAAGGGACTCACACTTCTAATAGGGAGAAAGACGTGCTCACCCAAGCACTCAAAACCAAGGAGCACCCTGGTCGCACTAGAGGAACCGGTGTTGTTCCTTGGAAACTAGCATTCCTCCAAGAATCTAACACTTATCGGAGCCACTTGAGAGGTAGAGCAGAATAGGAGGTAGAGTATTTGAGGAGACTAAAAGAGATGGAAGACAGAATAGAAGCATGGATTGAGGCGACCGTTGAATCGCGAGTCGAGCAAATTTTGCTGTCCATGGGGTCAGTAGTACCACAAAACCCTACTCCTACTGCCTTTAGCCCATAGTTTAGGGGTCACAGTAGTTGCGGATCGACCCCGCTCAATGAAGAAGAGGTGAATGTGCCTCATCCGGTGGATGACATCACTGAACCCGTCAATGTTAGGTTGTATGTCCGTCAGGAATGGACAAAGGACAAGGTGGCGCTCGGCCAGGCCTAGCCTATGGGAGATGGGACAATTAATGGCCGTCCAATTCCACTAGGGTACGCTCGCATCACCATTAATAGAATACCTGATAAGAAGTTTAACAAGATACCCATTGAGTACCCCACAGCAGAAGACAAGCCAAAACTTGGTCAAAACAAGGGCTCTCAAGTGGCCTGGCGCAAGCGCTTCATTAAGCTTGACCATCAATTGTCCTCTGATGATGAGTGTGGGGGTATTAACCCCTATACCCTTACAGCTAGGCTTGGGCCGGCCCGGATCAGGGGGTCTGGCCCACTAGAAGACGATGCGTAGCCAGGCCAATCTGTTTGGAGTCCCGCGCAAGGAATCAAGGCAGATTTGGAGGTCAAGCTAGATCCTGGTCGGTTAGAATAGGAATCCTTATCTGGCCACCTATGGCAATTGTAATTGACTAGGATTAGTTTCTAGATCTATAACCCTGCCCCCAAACTATATAAGGTGGGTAGGGACCCCTCTAAAAACATCTCTCATTGACATACAACAGTACAATCAGACGCAGGATGTAGGTATTACGCCATCTTGTTTGTAGCTTGCGTATCTGTCTACCGATAATCTACAACCTTAGGCATACCCCTAGGTAGACTGCCGATCATATTTCATCGATAGTGGCACGCTAGGTAGGGGGTATGTGTACTGCTCTCTAGGCAAACAAGATGGTCATCATCCCCAGTTCCATGGCTATGCCAAACGGCCTCACGTTCACCATCAGCCAGATCACCTAGACCACCGGCTCCGACGACATCATCGCCATGACCCCGGAGGAGGCATGGGTTCAATCTGCGCCGACCACTGCTTCACCTGCATCGGCTACGGCTCCGACCACGGAGGATCTGGCTTCGACCTAGGTGGATCTGGCTCCGACCATGGTGGATCTGGCTCTAGCCACGCCAGCGTCGTCTTCAGCCACACCGACAACCCATCGTCTGCTTCCTTGCTACAAAAGGAGGCAGATCGACAACACCGACTTGCTCGACTCCATCGATCGGGTCAGCACCAAACTTGCCGAAACCCTAGCTCTGGTAAGTTCGATTCAAAGTCAACCTAATGAGCAGGTAACTATGACCCACAATAGATCTACCCGACCAGCTTGGGCTAGTCATCCTGCACGACTTGGTATGGATCTCGTGGTCACATCTACTCCTGAAGGGTGCTCCGTTCGTTGCTGGCCAGGCCCTGTGATGAGTCTCTAGCTCTTCGAGTACGAAGCCTCGATGGAGAACCACCAGGTCCAGCCTTACGGCCTGCGCAACTTCATCAACATGGTCTGAATTGAGGATTAACAAGAAGGATCGGTCCACACAGTCCAAGAGGGTGGCTCAAGCTCCTCATCTGACATCGCATCTAATGCCTCCGTTCACACCGAGCTCCAGCATCATGACGATGAAGGCGTTGAATATGATCTGGATATCCCAGACCACGCCTCGGGATTCCCATGATTCCCATCCTTCCCACCAAGGCGAGGGGACTTGATCAATGTCATCAGTAATGATGAACCACTGGCAGTCAGTGAAACAGAACAAGAAAGGCTAGCACGCGAAGCACGCAATATTGACCGGTTTAATCACTAACAAATTGAAGCCGAGGCGGAAGAGGAGGCCTAACGCATAAGGGTCCAGCCATGCGACCTTAACGATGCCTTTGACAGGGTGGGGGACAAGCAGGTCTTCAGGACTCCAAGCACCAATGTAGCTATTGCTATGGCAACAATGCAACGACTACCCAACACCCCGGAAACATAGGAAGTTCGTGATGATATACAAGCTTACCTGATGGCTGCTATGGCCCAGACTGTAGAGATTGTAAATCAAGCCTGAGCTCCATCCATCTCAATCGAATCAAGCCACAACCGCCAGTACTCAAGTCGCTCATAGCCACCCAACCAACATGGCTCGTGCTACAACAACCCATTAGACAACCGTCAAGGCGGGAATGATGGCCATGATGGTGGTCGGGACGACAACCACCGTCGGGATGACAACCGCCATGACTTTTGGGACGACAACCACTGAGACAACCGCAATAATCACCATGATAACCATGGCCATAGGGTTAATCAGGATGGCAACCGAGATCATCGTGATGGCAATAACGATCTCCGCCATTACCTCAGAGGACGCGATCTACGCGATCGCATCAACCAAAGAGCCAACGATCGTGCATCCCACGAAAGCTATCGCCGTATGGAATGTGATACTGCCCACGGCCCTCTAGGTTTGAAGCAGTTTACTCCGCACCTTCGCCAAGTCATATGGCCCAAGAACTTCAAGCTTGAAAAACTTCAGAAGTACAACGGCAAGGAGAACCCCGAATTATGGGTCATGCTCTATGAAACTACGTGCAGATCAGCCATGGCTGATGAGCACGTCATGTCTAACTACTTCCCAGTTGCTATCGGCCATGTAGGTCACCAATGGCTAGTCAGCTTGTCAGTGAACTACTTTGATTCTTGGCAAGAGCTCAAGCAAGCTTTCATCGATAACTTCATCGCTACTTGCGAGCAACCCGGCAACAAATATGATCTGCAGCGGATTCAAGACTGGAAAGATGAGCCACTACGTGAGTACGTTCGACATTTCTTGGAGATGTGCATCAAGGTCCCGTCAATCTCCAACAATGAGGCAATCAAGGCTTTCATCACTGGTCTCCGCTTCCACGATGCCCTATGGGACAAGCTCCTTCGCAAGAGACCTGAATCAGTCACAGCGCTCCTGGCCACAGCCAAGAAATATGCGGATGCCGATGATGCTAAAAAGATAATCATTGAAGAAGCAGCAAGGGTTCCATGCTCTGACCACCCCCCACACCGCGACGACTACCACAGCAACCGTGGTCGGAACGACAATTTTGATCGCCACAACCAGCGCAACGACCCCCATGACCACCGTGACCAGCGTAATCAGCGGCGTAATTGCCGTGACGATTACAGGGGCAAGCGTGCTCGGGAAGACGACGGCGAGGTCAACACCATTAAGAAAGGTGGCAGACATCACAACTACGAAGAAGAATATGCCAAAGCATTGAAAGGACCCTGTCAGCTCCACCCCAAGTCAAACCATACCATGGAGAATTGTCGCATTCTCAAGTCTATCTACACACATCAACAGGCTCTGGATATGTCCAACAAGCCTAACGACATAGGGGAACAGCGCAACAAAGACAACGATGATGAAGACGTAGATCCCCGTCACAAGTACATCAAGCCAACCGATCGTGTCAACACCATCATTGGAGGCAAAGTGTCCATCGAGACCAAATGAGAACACAAGCTACTCGCCCATGCCTGCTTGAACATGGCCAACACTGACAACCTCATTGCCGACCCATGGCTCCCTCCTTGGTCTCACCGCGAGATCTCCTTCAGTAGAAAGGACCAATGGGCAGCAATACCTGAGCTAGGACGTTTTCCCCTGGTCCTTGATCCTTGTATCAACAAGGTTCAGTTCAACAGAGTGCAGATTGACGGTGGCAGTTCCATCGATATACTATTCAAGAACAGTCTGCTAGCCCTGAAGATAACCTAGGTGGATCTCAAACCATACGAGGCATAGTTCTAGGGTGTTCTCCCTAGATAGAGCCCTACACCTCTCGGGTAGATCATGCTACCTGTGCAGTTTGGTACCCCGGACCACTTCCACACCGACTACGTCAACTTCGTGGTTGCTAACTTCGACGGCACCTACCATGCTATCCTTGGTCGACCATCGCTCACCAAATTCATGGCCATACCTCACTATAGGTATTTGGTGCTCAAGATGCCTACCGAGAAAGGGGTTCTAACTCTCAGGGGCAACATATATGCAGCTTATACCTGTGAGGACGATAGCTTCAAAATAGCAGAGGCTCATGACCTCTCTATTCGCATGGCTGAGACCATGCTCGACGCCAAGAAGACCTTAGCCAACCACCTAGAGATCCCAGAGCTCGAGGCTCCATGCAAGAACATCAAGTCCAAGGAGCATAAGGCGATCCAGCTGGTCGACGGTGATCCCAGCAAAACGGCCCTTATCGGGGCCAACCTGGATCCTAAATAGGAAGACACACTTGTTAGGTTCTTGAGGAGCAACATGAGTGTGTTCGCATGGAAACCTGCTGACATGCCCGGTGTACCTCGGAACTTGATCGAGCACTCCTTGAATGTCAACGGCAAGGCCAAACCTATCAAGCAGAAGCTATGATGGTTCGCTCGCGACAAAAAGGAGGCGATTAGGGTAGAAGTTACATGGCTTTTGACAGCCGGATTTATCAAAGAAGTGTATCATCTGGAGTGGTTAGCCAACCTGGTTCTTGTACGCAAAAAGAATAATGAATGGAGAATGTGCGTTGATTACACTGATCTCAACAAACACTGCCCTAAAGACCCCTTCGGCTTACCTCACATAGACGAGGTTGTAGATTCAACCGCCGGTTGTGAGCTGCTTTCCTTTCTCGATTGCTACTCTGGTTATCACCAGACCGCTCTCAAAAAGGACGACCAGATCAAGACGTCCTTCATCACGCCTTTTGGCGCCTACTGCTACATGACCATGTCGTTCAGGCTCAAGAACGCTGGGGCTACCTACCAATGTGCCATACAAGCCTACCTCAAAGATGAGATAAAAGACAACCTCATCGAGGCTTATGTTGACGATGTAGTTGTCAAAACCAAGGAAGCACATACCCTTGTTGACAACCTAGAACGCACCTTTGCAGCCCTTAATACATTCTAGTGGAAATTAAACCCAAAGAAGTGCATCTTTGGTGTTCCTTCTGGTATACTGCTTGGCAACGTCGTCAGTTATGACGGCATACGCCCTAACCCAGAAAAAGTCAAAGCTATCTTAGACATGAAGCCGCCCAAAAAGGTGAAAGATCTTGAGAAGCTTACCGGATGCATGGCTGCTCTCAGTCATTTCATATCAAGATTAGGCGAAAAAGGACTACCGTTTTTCAAGCTGCTCAAAGCATCCGAGAAGTTTGAGTGGTCGGAGGAAGCAGACGCTACCTTCACACAATTGAAATAATTCCTTACATTACCTTCAGTCCTCACTGCTCCCAGAGAAGATGAAACCCTCCTGCTTTACATTACGGCAACTAATCGAGTGGTCTCCACTGCCATGGTGGTCGAGCATGATGAGCCTAGCCATGCCTACAAGGTATAATGACTAATCTATTTCATCAATGAAGTACTCAATGAATCCAAGACCAGGTACCCACAGATTCAGAAACTAATCTACGCCATACTTATAACATCCCAAAAGTTGAAATATTACTTCGACGGATATCGTGTGGTGGTCATGACCGAGTATCCTCTAGGGGACATCATTTGCAACAAGGATGCGAACAGACGCATCGTCAAATGGGCAATGGAGCTATGCCCTTTCTCCTTGGAATTTGCAAGCCGTACTACAATCAAGTCTCAGGCACTCGTCGATTTCATCATCGAGTGGACAGATTTAAGCACACCTGCCTCTCAAGGGCCCGATGAGTATTGGAAGATGTACTTCGATGGCTCTCTCAACATTGATGGCGCAGGAGCAGGAGTCCTTTTCGTATCACCATCCAAGGAGCAGCTCCGATACGTCCTCATGATTTATTTCCCAGCATCTAATAACGCCGCCGAGTACGAAGCATGCCTACATGGTTTGCGTATTGCGATTGAGCTTGGTGTCAAACGTCTCTATGTCTATAGAGACTCGGCTCTGGTCATCAACCAACTCAACAAGGACTGGGACACGACCAGCGAAAAGATGGATGCATACTGCAAATCAATTAGAAAGCTGGAAGGCAAGTTCTATGGCATCGAGTACACACACGTGGTCTGGGACAAAATTCAAGCAGCAGATGTGTTGTTAAAGTTTGGATCATCCCGAGCCAAAGTCCCACATGGCATATTTGTTCAAGACCTGCTCACGCCTTCCATCGAAGAGGAAGATCCCACGGTCGATAAGCCTCCAGACTAGCTATTGGTGGCTACGGTTTTGGTGCCGAGCACCCCCGAGCCACCTCCGACCACTAATCAGCCCAACTGGAGAGTACCTTTCATCAAATACCTGACAGATGGCAGTGGTTATACTGATCGGATAGAAAATGAACGGCTGATGCGTCGTAGTAAGTAGTATCTGCTCGTTGATGACAAATTATGGTGCAAGAACGCAAATGAGGAAATCTTGATGAAGTGTATAACCCAGGAGGATGGCGAACAACTCCTAGACCAAATCCACTCTGGCTCCTATGGCAACCACGCGGCTTCGAGAATGCTGGTTGGCAAGGCTTTTCGAGCAGGTTTCTATTGGCCGTCAGCTATAGCCGATGCAGAGAAGCTAGTCCACCATTATGAGGGTTGTTAGTTCTTCGCCAAGAGAATCCACATACTAGCACATGAGATCTAGACAATACCAGCCTCTTGGCCCTTCACATGATGGGGACTAGATATGATCGGGCCCTTCAAACCAGCTCCTAGGAAATTTACATGTGTCTTTGTGCTGATCGACAAATTTTCTAAGTGGATAGAGTATATGCCTCTGGTACAGGCATCTTCAGAAAAGGCTGTCACGTTCATCGACCAGGTCATCCACCGCTTTGGCATACCCAACAGCATTATCACTGATCTGGGTACTCAGTTCACCGGGAATGCTTTTTGGGACTTCTACGATGAAAGGAGCATAGTAGTAAAATACGTCTCGGTGGCGCACCCTAGAGCTAATGGACATGTTGAGCGGGCAAATGGTATGATCTTGGATGCACTTAAGAAGAGGATGTACAGAGAAAATGACAAGGCTCCTAGAAGATGGCTCAAAGAGTTACCAGCCGTGGTCTGGGGCCTCAGAACCTAGCCCAGTTGCAATACCAGCGTATCACCATACTTTATGGTTTACGGCACTGAGGCAGTGCTCCTGGCAGATATAGCCTTCAGATCAGCATGGATAGAGAACTTCAATGAAGACAAGGCCAATGAAGAGCGGGAGCTATAAGTGAATAGTGTAGAAGAGAAGCGGCTTGATTCTTGCGTACGTACAACCAAATACCTTGCTGTTTTGCGCAGGTACTACAGCAAGAATGTTAAGGAGTGGTTCTTTGTGGTTGGGGACCTGGTCCTGAAGTGGAAGACGAATCAGGCTGGTGTCCACAAACTTGCAACTCCATGGGAAGGGCCCTTCATGATCAAGGAAGTTACATGACCAACGTCTTACAGGTTAGCCCACCTAGATGGTACGGACGTACCCAATTCATGGCACATCGACAAGCTTAGGCGTTTCTATGCTTAACTACTAAGATATGTACCCCTCTTGTACTTTTGATTTAATTCAATAAAGCTATTATGATTTCTCCGACCACTCTAATGTGTCACTTTGAAGTCTATTGTTATCCTAACTCAACCAGTCAAAACTGACCACCATTCCTTCCTGGGTTTTTGGAGTAGGCCCTGTCTCTAGTTCTTCCCAACGCGTGCATGTGATCTACTCTCTACGCTATGGGTGATCAGCAGATCCCCTCTGGTTTGACTTGTCTGCGTCTACGTGTGCACAGGCTATGCACCTCACACTCCGACCACAGGACAAACCAGGGCCATACAAACCTATCAGGATGATGTGTCAACTAAACTGGTACAACTAAACAGAACGCTAACATGTTCTCACTTAGTTACACCAACACGAGATCCAAGCTTAAATACATTTTCCACAAAACAAACAAGCTTATGCTGATATACAGTTATATTATTACAAGCTTGCCTGAGAAGGTCTAAGTTTACAATAACATAGCTATATCTTCTTCTATAGCTATAGCCTATACTATTGGCTGGTCGGGTCACGCAGCACCTGCTGCTCGCTGGGCTTGACATCGTGCTTGAGTCCCGGGGACTCCTATACTGATCGAGCTGAAGAAGATGGCCCCACCGATGCCTGGCTGGTCGAGACCGTAGGCTTCACCGGTTGGCTCAAAACTGATGGCGTTTCCAGCTGACTTATTGATGGTATACCCTGTACAGGTGCTGTCCCACCTCCACACAGGTTAATGTCACCAATTATTTTTTAGGACAAATCCAGCTAGGTCATCCAAAGCTCCTCAACCTTGTCTGGATCTACCTCCTTTGGGTATCTAGCCTCTAGGCGCTTGAGATCGATCAAGGGGTAGTGAGCACGTACCATGCTTAGCACATGTGCGCCTGTGTACTCACCCGCCTCCTTCACAAACTCTTGGAACCATCCCCATGCCTTTTGGCATCTATCGACCAGTCTGAGCTGTGGCGTCCTTGGCACGTCCTCTGTAAGCGCTGGGTCGATAAGGTTGAGGACCAGCAAAATGCCCATTGCCATCTCCTGGCATCGGTCCTCCCATGTGTCCCGATCCTTGGTGATCTCTTGGCACCGTGCCTTCCAACCATCATGATCTTTCATCATGGCTTCCAGATGCTTCTTGGCATTGACTTTTAAAACTACAAACCACACAAGCCATTAAAATGTCTTACCACGACAAGATAAAGCGGGTAACAAAAGTGAGCAAAGGGGCTTGGAAAACTTACTTTTTAGTTAATCTTTCATCTTGGTCGTGTGGTCCCGGAGTTGCGACTGGTCGTGTGCTAGTTTTCTGTTGTCCTCCTTTAGGCGATCACACTCCACGACCGCACGATTGTTCTCCTCTCAGAAATGGACCACTTCGGCTTCTAAGCCTGCACTACAGCTATTACTACCAACAACGCAACAACACTTGTCATGCACTCGTTGTGATAAAGTGACTACTTACTTGTTCTTTCCTACTCTTTGTTACTAAGCAGGACGACCAGGTTTTGGTTCTGGGACTCTTGTTCCATCCTCTCACAGTTGGCGGCTTCAAGTTGGTGACACAAGCGTTCCACTTCCGCCGCCAGCTCTTTATTACTTGCAGTGATCCCCTCGATCTGGTCGAAGTATTTCTTACGGTACCTTGCGGTCTTCATTAAGTCCTATGTGCAAAAAGCTAAGTAAGAAAGTTTGACTACACAGGAAGATCAGGTGATGAAGCAAAACACACCTAGACCTCCGTCACCAGTCGTTTCGCTGCTCGTTCAACCTTCTTGGTCTCTTCGACCTCTAGGATTTCCTCATGAACAACCCATTGGTCGTTTTGCCAGCGCGACACATATACATGTTGTCGCCTGTCCTATGGATGGCCCAGGACCTCTTCTACTTTGTCCTCTTCGGCCTCTTCTTTAGGTACTGGTGCTGGTCTGGAGTTAGCAGTTTTTATGATCACTATGGCCTTCCCACGGGCCACAGCATCGACAAACGTGCTCTGTGCTCTTGACTTCGGCCAATGCTCCTCGGTCTGACCTATTACCCCTGGTGCTAAGGTGTCGCCCTCCATAGGGTTGGTGCTCAGAGCACTTGTGCTTGGCTTGGCTCTTCCCTTGACCACCTGCTCAGGGACTGTTGTCTGGCTGCTTGTGTGCTGAGGCTCCAGCGGACCTTCTGCTGTGGTTTTTTCCATGGCCGGCTGCTGGGCAGTCTTCTCTAAAATTGCTGGCGAAGCCACGCCGCTCACGGCTAGTTGGTCTAGATTTTCGGTGGACACCGACCTAGTATATCTGAGATAAGTTCAGAAGGCAACCGTAATCAATATAAATTGCAAGCTTACATCAAGGTTACAAATACTTACATGTTGGAAGCACGGAATGATGTGGAGAAGGCATGCCTCTTCGGCCGTGCTTGCTCCACATGCTGTGCGGGTGACACCTGGTCTCCCTCTACATCCAGTACCGATGCTGGGGCTTGGTGCTCGACCCCTCTGCCATTTGTCCTCTGCGCTACAGTGGTCGGCAATGTGGGTCCCACCAACACGGAGGAGCCACCTTGCTCCGTCGACTCCAGTTGCCTCCTTCTCTTTCGAGGGATGAGTCAAAAGATGTCTGCATCCTTTGTGTTGTCATCTGACAAAGTCAAGATCACCTGACGACGCTTGCTGGCCGTCAGCCGCTTACCAACAGCAATGGCCGCTGCTTCCTCTCCAACTCCAAGCATGGCCCAGTCGACGTCCTCAACACCGACGCTGGTCTAGGCAGTTGGGTTAGCAACTTGTGGCCATTCTACACCAGGGGGTGGCAACACAAACACCGTCGCTCTATCCCGACCATTAATCTGGGAAACAAAAAGGAGATAACACAATAAGTTCCTATTACAATATAAGACTACGGGTATAAGGCAAGATGGGTTACCTTTGGGGGAGGTCGAGCGAGCTTGAAAGCGTGCTCGATGGCGCTCAATCTGACATAATTTGGATCAGCTAAGTTAAATAGCTCTCCAATTCTGTCCTTGACTTTGATCTTGTCAAGCGCCTCCTGCCTTGTCCTCATTGGGTCTGCGCTACCTTGATACTCGTAGCCGGGATGTACCCTCCTCTGGCAGGGCTAGATCCTTCGGCTGATGAAGTTCCCGACCACGCTCGGACCATCCAGTTTCTTCCATGGGTTCATCCCAAGTAGTTTTGGAATCTATTCTAGGTGCTCGGGCTTCTCCAACCAGCTGGTCCTCTTCTCTGGAATGAACCCCACGTTGCATAGTGTGATCGTGTTCGGCTCTTCATGGATGTAGAACCACTTCTTGTACCAGTCGTCAAGCAACGTGTTCCAAGGGCAGTGTAGGTACTAGGCCTTCATCCCATGACAGAGGTTGAGGTACACACCTCCGGCTATCTTCGAGCCACTGCTTCCTTTCTTTCGCAGATAGAAAAGATGACAAAAGAAGTCAAAATGGGGCTAGAAGCCGCCATATGCTTCGCAAAGATGAATGAAGGTGGAGACAAGGAGAATCGAGTTGGGATGCAGATTGCAAATCCCAATCTCGTAGTACAGACAGAGCCCCTGAAGGAAAGGTTGCACTAGAAATCCAAAACATCGCTTGAAAAAGTCTTCGAAAACCACAATCTCACCTGGTTGTGGATCGGGGTACCCTCGCCCTCTAGCGCGCGCCATCCTACGAGTTCCTTGTTGTGGAGTACTCCCATGAGGATGAGGTCTTCGATGGTCTGCTCGTTGCTTCTCGACTTCCACCACTCCTTCGCCATGACTCCTGCTTTCTTCTGGGCGTCACTTTTCGCCATGAATCCGTCTTTGCTGATGAACGAGGATATGGTGGAGGATTGATTTGGTGGTGATTTTGGAGGTATTAGGGTTGGCAAGAGGAAGAAGAAGGCTGTGACGGCAAATGGTAATGGGGTTCGGTAAAAAGTAACTTACCAATTCTATACTATATTTAACAAAGAGTTTCGCTGTTTTGTCTGCCCGAGATTCTTGGGAGACATGCGCACGTGCCGTAGATGGTTGTTTTCACAACCTTGAGATCTATGCCAATGTATGCGCCTCTTCATTATCAGTGTATGCACCTCTTCGTTACCAGTGTGAGAGGGCCCATGCTGACGCACCTACTTATAGGTGCCATGTAACTGTTTGCTTGAAAGGACAAGAAGGCAGTATGACGTGCTATATCCATCTACTTTTTTGACCAGACATGTCAGATTAGACTTGACAGAGTAAGAAGATAAATAAATACACAAAATAATAGTACAAGTGGCATTTGGATCTTTGCCGCACCTCTCATGCTAAGGGGCTGTCCAGACCAGTACCGTGCTCGGGGACTGTCCAAACCACTACCGTGCTTGGGGATTGTCTAGACTACTACCATGCTCAAGGACTATCCAGACCACTACCATGCCCGGGGACTGCTCCGACCACTAACATGCTCAAGGACTTTTCAGACCACTACCGTGCTCGAGGACTGCTCCGACCACTGCTCAGAGACCGCTCTCCTCAGCTACACGTGATTTGTACTCACATACAGTCAAGAGACATTTATTTAGACCTTGCTACAAGGCTTATACTTCGCCTTCTAGCAAGCTCGGGGACTATATCGGTACGATGCACCTGCCGGTGCATCTTGTATTGCTTGTACGACGATTGGATTCTTAACTTCAGTGGAAATTCTTTTTAGACCCTGGCACCATGTGCCTACATCACCTACTACCAGGCTTGGGGACTAAATGGGCACATTTCACCTTGCGGTGAATGTGCTTATTTTATCGACCCCTACGCTTTGACTAATTGCCAAAATTACTATTGTGCAAGGGTCACTTACATTTCTTTTCAAAAATACAAGTGGGCACACTTGATAAGGAAAGAAATCTTTTTCTTTTTTCTTTAGAGCACCATGCATTCTTCGGACAACTGGAATCTTTGGCTATAATTGTGGTCTATTGCTCTCTGTTCTAACCAGAATGCTGGCACATTCGATTGGTCAATGTTTCAATCAGTTGGAGATGACATGAAGACAGATCGCATTAGTCGAAGGAGATCGAACGACGTGTCGCAGCATAATACATGGTGCTTGGGGACTAGCTGTGGGGGTATTAACCCCTATACCCTTACGACTAGGCTTGGGCCGGCCCGGATCAGGGGGTCTGGCCCACTAGAAGATGACGTGCGGCTAGGCCAATCTGTCCGGAGTCCCGCGCAAGGAATCAAGGCAGATTTGGAGGTCAAGCTAGATCCTGGTCGGTTAGAATAGGAATCCTTATCTGGCCACATATGACAATTGTAATTGACTAGGATTAGTTTCTAGATCTATAACCTTGCCCCCTAGACTATATAAGGCGGGCCGGGGAGTCCTCTAAAAAACATCTCTCATTGACATACAGCAATACAATCAGACGTAGGACGTAGGTATTATACCTTTATGGCAGGCGAACCTAGATAAAATCTTGTGTTTGTCTTGCGTCACCATCTTGTTTGTACCTTGCGCATCTGTCTGCCGATAATCTACTACCTTGGGCATACCCCTAGGTAGACTGCCGACCATATTTCATCGACAATGAGGACGACTGCGAGTCTTCGCCCACCCATGATGATCACTCACCGTCTCCCAGCAAAGATCACTCCCCTCCTCATCTGGAGCCATCACCCCTGAGAAGACAGAGGTCTCCTTCTATTCCTCCTTGTCCGACTCCATCTACATCAGCCCCAAGAAAAGAGACTCCTCCTCCTCCTCCTCCCCTCCTCCTCCTTGTTCATCAGCGCCAGGAAAACAGAATTATCGTCGTCATCCTCCTCCTCCTCTACCTCAGCCCAAAACAAGATCAAGGACATCCTCACAGTCATAGAAAAGGTCCTTGAATTCAGTCGCTAATGCTCCCAAAGTGGACCAATAGAAAAGAAAAAGGCCGTTTAGTGGCAGCGTTACCACCTTAATAAAAGAAAAATTTATAGCACACATCTCGAAGGAAGATTGTGTTAGTTTCTTCAATCTCAGTGCCTCACTGCCTTCGTATTTGTTGAAGTCCGAATTCAAGAGGCAAACACAGAATAAATATGCTACAATAAGAGACGAAGAAATACACAATAAAGATTTAAGGAACTTATAGAAGTACGTTGAAGACAACCTAGGATTAACCATGGAAGAGGACGCAACCATCTATTATGATGTACAAGGGACAACAACACCGGCAATGAAGTATGAAAGGGGCCATCTTTTGGTTCCCGATGAGGAGTATAAAAATCTGACAACATATATGTGCCAGTTGCATGAATATTACATGGCTCAAGCAACAGAGACAGGCGACTTTGGTTTTGAGGTTATTATCCATTCGCCACATGTTTTCCATTATCCTGAAGAAGAGAAGTTCGATGTTGAGTGGGAGTGCTTGTTTCAGCTATACCAGAAATGCTCTCTCGATGTTCAAATGTTGACGTTGTGGACTATGTAAGTACCCTACATACACGATATTACAATTAACTACTCTCTCAAGACAAATTGTTAACTTTTGAGCACTTCCCATGATTTTATGTAGGTGTATAGCAAAATTTTGCATTCTAAAGAATAAATGGGATTACATAGGCTTCTTGGACCCCTTGTGAGTCAATGAGAGGATATGTCTAGGCCTCTATGGATGTGACGTGAAAGACCTAAAACAGAGATTGATTGCTGTTTTCAACGAATTCACGATGAAGAAGAAAACCCACATACTTCTTGCCTACAACCGCGAGTATGTGTTCTCGGCTTTTAATTTTATGCTTCTTTTTTTTGTTAAGATTATTCGATAATTAGGATTCTATAATTTAGCAACTATTTTGTCTTCATTTGTGTCAATCTTGCCAAAAATTTGATCGAGGTGTGGGACTCGAAAAAAAACCATTTCATCATCTGGATGCATTGGTGGCAGTGCTGAATTAGTAAGCGATCCTAATAACATATTATTTTCTAATCACATATACCACTTTCTAATGTTTCTCCCTTTAATGTTGCTCAGTGTCTGAAGAAGACATATCAGTGGAACGTCGGTCCCATTCAAGGTTGTCGATATGGAGGGGAAGTACCTGTCACAGTCGACGGGAAACAAAGAATGCGGGTTTTATGTAATGTGGGCAATGCTTCGCTACATCAGAGGGAAATCAGAAGAAGCTGATAAGTTGGTGTGTATAATCCCCATTTCATTTATGTCTGTTAATAATTGAACAAAATGATTTAATGTTCCTCTTTGGATATCATCTTTTTTGAACGACAGCATAAGAAATATAACCACCAAAGGCTGTTAGACATGGAGATCGTCGCACTGCAATCAGAGCTCGCAAAATTCATCTTAGCCGAGGTATTGGAAAAAGATGGGATATTTTCCATTGCACAATCCATGAGGTACAAGGACCAGTATGGCCCAGAGCGGCTCGCCAGATTATTGTAAGAAGTCCGAGAAGCATGTGTGAAGTCCAAGAATATTTCTTTTTTATTTTGTGGGATCGAGATGTGGATAAGAACATTTGAATTGAAATGGTAACATTTGTAATGTTTAATATTGATGGACTTATTGTCTACATAGCGTATATAAAGCGAAACCCGATTCCATAAAAAATATAAATTAAAATCAATTATAAAACAATAAAATGCGAATGGGCCATCACTGCCTGTTAGCAACGAACCGACAGTGTTGTCTTGCAAAACACTACCGGTTATCAACAAACCGACAGTGTTGTCTTGCAAAATACTGTCAGCTTGAGCCATGAACTGACAATGTTGTCTTGTTCAACACTATCGGCTTGAGCCATCAACCGACAGTGTTGTCTAGATCAACACTGTCGGCTTGAGCCATGAACCAACAGTGTAGGCTTGCTCAACACTATTGACTTGAGCCAAGAACCGACACACTTGAAGCAACCATCACTGTCGGTTGGGACTACAAATTGGCAGTGTTGTTCAATTAGACACTATCGGGTGGAGCTAGAAACTGACACGGTTTCCTGCAGATCAGTGTCAGTTTTTAAGAACCGACAGTGATGTCAACCCCTCATCACTGCCGGTATGCCACTGTTAGTTCAAAATCCGATAGTGAAGGGGTTTTTTGAACCGACAGTGATGTCCAGATCTAGGGTAGTGATATAAGGGGAGGTCGGATCCTAGAGAGGGGATGATGATTCCAAACAGATCATTCTAGTCCTCATCGAACATCTTGAGCTTTGTATCGAGAGCAGAGCCACCCCTAGAGGAGTACCGAGAGCTCCTCCCCTCTTCCATCGTCTTTCTCCCCTCCGACGAAGAGGAGACCTCACCGCCGATGAGCCAAGGATTAGCACCAAGCGATCCCTTGTCAAATCTCTCTCTTACACTCTGTTGTAACCCCCTGATTTTTGGTTACTTTTGAATACAAGGATTATCTACAGCTAGATGTAGGACCCGGTAGCTCGAACTAGGATAAACCATTACATCCTCTCTATGTTCTTTGTGTTCTCGAGTCTACCTGAGCCACCGAAACACACACTTAGTGAGACTCAATGAACAACAATGCTAGCCGTGGTTTTAACCCCGCGATAGCTAGCTAGCCCCATGCCATGTTTGGTTGCTCAGTTTGATTTGATACAATCACCTCTTCTCTGAATTGATAAGTTTACCCCCTTTGTGGGATTTCATCGAACATGTGGTGGGCATCCTCGCAGAGAAGCAGCACACGGTGAGCAACGCGAGGAGCCCGCCAGCCCACCTAGCCGCTACTGCTCTAGCTGGCCATAGGAGCACGCAGGACCCGCCCAACCACTGGCATGGCCCGCCGCACAGCCGTTGGCTTCCCTACCATGGGCGAGCGCAATAGGGGTGCGTGGACACAGCCCTGCCGGCCGTAGCTAGGGCCAGAGGTCACTGCTAGCCTCATGGACGTGGGCGAGCGTAATAGGGGTGCATGGATGCGGCCTCGCCAGCCGCAACTATGTAGGGAGGCCACATCCCCTACGGCCGGTCGTGGCTACTAGCCTCCTAGCCACAAGTGAGCATGCGAGGGGCACCTAGGCGTGGCCTCACCAGCTGTAGCTAGGTGCGAGCATAGCCCTAGTCGGCCATGAGTTAGGCACAGGCATAGCCCCGCTGGCCACAAGCCAGCCGACTACCGCCGCCACGAGCATGGTGAGCATGGAGATGGGTGAGCACATCGTTGAGTATTGATGCACTTCTATGCTTTGAGGTCACCGCTCTGAGGATGGCACTTCTGTGCTCTAAGGATTGACGTGCGAGGACGGCAGGGCATGCACCTGGCAGCAAGCGCATGCGTGGTGGGCCGGCAAGGATGGGTGGCCATTTTCACGAGCGGGACGAGCAACGCATGTGGTGGCAAGTGGGTAATAGAAGAAACGGCAATCGAGCGGTGATGAGACTATAGACGTGGGCTTAGCCAAGCCTGGCCAGCAAAAAATGGCCACCCATCTCATTTTTCGAGAACCAGGCTAAGGCCTCTAATGTGGTTTAGCTGTGACTGGCTTCAGGCTATTTTAGGCAATCAAACGCCTGGAAGTTGGCTACCTAGAACCTGGTTAGTGGTTAGTCACCCAACCAAACATCCCCTCTATTTTTGGAGATGTTTCTTTTCATAACTTGTGTTCGAGTTCGAGACCTACATTTTGGAAAAAATTGGTGTGTGTTTTTCTGTTGTTAGTGGGGTTGGAGTGCATTGTATATGAGCCACATGCAGACCTAAGGAAGAATAGTGTAACGACCAAAATTAAATTAGAAGTTTTATTGAAAAAATATTGTTTCCTTATTACAACTTTGCTAATTATTTGGTGTGTCCTTTTTTAAAATGAATTGTTTAGTTTGTTCTAGCAATACGATCAAACTTAGATCTTCTTTAGCGGAGCTCTTGGTGGTCTTCTCCACTTGCTTTGAATCTCCTTTGCTAAAAAGTTTTCAATAGTCAAGTGTCTAATTTCCTACTATATTTTAACTGACCAGTAGTCTAGCATTTCCATTCAATCCAAAGCTTCCTTCTAGTTCTACGCTCACCGACATCAAGAACATAATAGGAGGTCGCACCATCCTAAGAGGTACTTGCTATTCATATGATGTGTTTTTTCGTTTAGAGGGAGAAGAAGAGATTGTGTATGAGCCGCATGTAGACGCAAAGAAGCATATCATTAACAACCAAAATTGGCGTGTGTAGCTTGCCTTGGAATAGAAGTTTTTGAGGAAAAAGATGTTTCCTTATTACAGTGTCACCACTTGTTTGCTGTGTGTTCTAAAAAGATTTTTTTTCCATTTTTTAGCAATAATTTCAAACTTAGTCCTGAGCTCTTGGTGGTGCTTCTCCACCTACTTAGCCAAAAGCTCTATCAATCATGCACACACGAGAACGATTTTTGAAGCCATAATCAAACAAAAAACGTGAAACTGAAGCCAAACTAGAAGTCAAAGCCATAAAAATGTGACTTCTCCCATCTTCATTGTTTTGTGTATGGGCTGCATGCAGACCTAAGGAAGCATAGTGTTGATGACCAAAGTTGAGTTAGAAGTTTTCTAAAAAAATATTGTAGGGAAGATTGGTAGAGAAAAAAGAACTTGTCAGGACGATAGTACTGTCACTCTTGTGGTAATGTGAACTAAAATGGTAGAGGCTTCCATATTTTGTAGACATTTTTCCAATATTTCCATTATCCTGCTTTGAAAACAAACTAACAACCATAATAAGAATATAAAAGTGAGTGAGGAAATAGAAACCTAAATAAATTTTAATGAATGCAAATACCTGAAATCCATTCCTATCCAAATGAGAGGCTTTTTTATGCCCAAAGTCTCCCAACAAGGATATATACCTTTTGTACACCTCAGACTCAACAAGATCATGTGAAACACTAATTCTAGATAGGAAGTTTTAACAAAAGACCGCACCATTCTTTGACAACATAGAAGTTAGAATTTGTGCTCCTTGAGGAGCTTCCAAACTTTTTGAACTTTTAGAATCATCCTTTGCTTCCAAGTTTTTAGCAGTCAAGTGACCAATTTCCTACTATATTTTAACTGACTAGTAGTCTAGCATTTCCATCCAATCCAAATCTTTCTCTTGGTTCTGCGCTCATCTACCTCAAGAACATAATAGGAGGCCGCACCATCCTAAGAGGTACATGCTATTACTATGATGTGTTCTTTGCTTGGGGGGTAGGAGAAGAATACATTGTATATGGGCCGCATGAGGCACAAAGAAGTATATCATTGACAACCAAAATTGGCATGTGTAGCTTGCCTTGGATTATAAGTTTTTGAGGAAAAATGATGTTTCCTTAATACAATGTCACCACTTGTTTGATGTGCCCTTTTAAAAACGAATTGTTTAGTTTTTTAGCAATACTTTCAAACTTGGATCTCCATTAGTAGAGCTCTTGGTGGTGCTTCTACACCTGCTTAACCAAAAGCTCTATCAATGATGCACACACAAGAACAACTTTTGAAGCCATAATCAAACCAAAAAACATGCTGAAGCAAACTAGAAGTCAAAGCCATAAAAATGTGACTTCTCCCATCTTCATTGTTTTGTGTATGGGCCGCATGTAGACCTAAGGAAGCATAGTGTTGATGACCAAAGTTGAGTTAGAAGTTTTCTAAAAAAATATTGTAGAGAAGATTGATAGAGAAAAAAGAACTTGCCTAGAAGATAGTACTGTCACTCTTGAGGTAACGTGAACTGAAAGGGTTGAGGTTTCCATATTTTGTAGACATTTTCCAATATTTCCATAATCCTACTTTAAAAACAAAGTAGCAACCATAATAAGAATATAAAAGTGAGTGAGGAAATACCTGAAGTCAATTCCTATCCAAATGAGAGATTTTTTATGACCAAAGTCTGCCAACAAGAATATACACCTTTTGTACACCTCAGACTCAACAAGATCATGTGAAACACTGATTCTGAATAGACAGTTTTAACAAAAGACCGCACCATTCTTTGACAACATAGAAGTCACAATTTGTGCTCCTTGAGTAGCTTCCAAACTTTTTGAACTTTTAGAATTATCCTTTACTTCCAAGTTTTCAGCAGTCAAGTGTCTACTTTTCTACTGTATTTTAACTGACTAGTAGTCTAGCATTTCTGTCCAATCCAAATCTTCCTCTTGGTTCTACACTCATCGACATCAAGAACATAATAGGAGGTCGCACCATTATTTGAGGTACGTGCTGTTCATATGATGTGTTTATCGATTGGGGAGAGAAGAAGGCATTATGCATGAGCCACATGCATATGCAAAGAAGCATATCATTGGCAACTAAAATTGGCCTATGTAGCTTGCCTTGGATTAGAAGTTTTTAAGAAAAAAAATGATGTTTCCTCATTATAGTGTCGCCTTTTTTGTTGTGTCCTTTCAAAAAGAATTGTTTACTTTTTTGCAATACTTTCAAACTTAGATCTCCTTTAGCAGAGCTCTTGGTGGTGCGTCTCCAACTGCTAAATCAAAAGTCCTATCAATCATGCACACACGAGAATGGCTTATGAAGCCATAACCAAACAAAAAACTTGAAACTAAAGCCAAACTAGAAGTCAAAGCCATAAAAATGTGAATTCTCCCGTCTTCATTGTTGTGTATTGGCCGCATGTAGACCTAAGGAAGCATAGTGTTGATGAATAAAGTTGAGTTAGAAGTTTAAAAAAAATAGTGTAGAGAAGATTGGTAGAGAAAAAAGAACTTTCCTGGATGATAGTACTATCACTCTTGAGGTAACGTGAACTAAAAGGGTTGAGGCTTGCATATTTTGTAGACATTTTCCAATATTTCCATTATCCTGCTTTAAAAACAAAGTAGCAACCATAATAAGAATAAAAAAGTGAGTGAGGAAATAGAAACCTAAATAAATTTTAATGAATGCAAATACCTAAAGTCCGTTCCTAAGAGGTACGCGCTTTTCATACTATGAGTTTTTCATTTGGGGGGAGAAGAAGACATTGTGTATGAGCCGCATGTAGACACAAAGAAGCATATCATTGACAACCAAAATTGGTGTGTGTTGCTAGCCTTGGATTAGGAGTTTTTGAGGAAAAAATGATGTTTCCTTATTACAGTGTCGCCCACTTGTTTGATGTGCCCTTTTAAAAAAAGAATTGTTTATTTTTTAGCAATACTTTCAAAATTAGATCTTCTTTAGCAGAGCTCTTGGTGGTGCTTCTCCACCTGCTTAATCAAAAGCCCTATCAATCATGCACACATGAGAACGTCTCATGAAGCCATAATCAAACAAAAAAACATGAAACTGAAGCCAAACTAGAAGCCAAAGCCATAAAAATGTGATTGCCCATGCAGACCTAAGGAAGCATAGTGTTGATGACCAAAGTTGAGTTAGAAGTTTTTTGAAAAAAAATATTGTAGAGAAGATTGGTAGAGCAAAAAGAACTTGCCTAGAAGATAGTACTGTCACTCTTGAGGTAACATGAACTGAAAGGTTTAGGCTTCCATATTTTGTAGACATTTTTCCAATATTTCCATTATCTTGCTTTAAAAATAAAGTAGCAACCAAAATAATAACATAAAAGTGAGGAAATAGAAACCTAAATAAATTTTAATGAATGCAAATACCTAAAGTCCATTCCTATCCAAATGAGAGGCTTTTTACCCCCAAAGTCTCCCAACAAGGATATACACCTTTTGTACACCTCAGACTCAACAAGATCATGTGAAACACTACTTTGGGATAGATGTCTTTAACAGAAGACCACCCCATTCTTTGTCAACATGGAAGTCACAATTTGTGCTCCTTGAGGAGCTTCCAAACTTTTGAACTTTTAGAATCATCTTTTGCTTCAAAGTTTTTAGTAGTCAAGTGTCCAATTTCCTACTGTATTTTAATGACTAGTAGTCTAGCATTTCCATCCAATCCAAATCCTCCTCTTGGTTCTGTGCTCATCGACATTAAGAACATAATAGGAGGCCACACCATCCCATGAGGTACATGATGTTCATATGATGTGTTTTTCGTTTGGGGGGAGAAGAAGACATTGTGTATGAGCCGCATGTAGACGCAAAGATGCATATCATTGGCCAACAAAATTGGCCTATGTAGCTTGCCTTGGATTAGAAGTTTTTGAGAAAAAAATGATGTATCCTTATCACAGTGTTGCCTTTTTTTGTTGTGCCCTTTTAAAAAAGAAATGTTTACTTTTTGGTAATATTTTCAAACTTAGATCTCCTTTAGTAGAGCTCTTGGTGGTGCTTCTTGACCTACTAAATCAAAAGCCCTATCAATCATGCACTCATGAGAATGGCTTATGAAGCCATAATCAAACAAAAAACTCCAGCAATAGCATCCATATTCTCATGGGTACTATTGATCAACCCGTGGTAGAAAGTCTGCATGAGTAGCCAATTCTCCATCCCATGATGAGGACATTCCGCAATGTAATCTTAAAAGTGTTCCCATGCCTTAGGGATGGATTCATCATGTTGTTGTTGAAAGCTTGAAATTCACCCATGCAGAGCAATGGTCTTGCTTGTGGGAAAGAACTTTGCTAGGAAGGCAGTGGAGCAGTTATGCTATGTAGTATTTTTATCTTTGTTGGCATAGAACCATTGCTTTGCCTTCCCTAAGAGTGAGAATGGGAAGAGGCAAAGTAATATGGCATCTTAGGTTACTCCTTTGATGGTGAAAGTGCTACAGATCTCCAGGAAGTGTTGGAGATGTGCACTCGCATCTTCATGTGCCTTTTCACAAAACTGGCTTGTTGCACCATGTTGATGAGGGCTGGCTTGAGCTCAAATCCATTATCTCCAACATTGACTGCTGGTCTAGTACGGATGTTGGTCTAGTACCGATGTTGGCCATAGCTTCAAATTTAGGTATTAAGCTTCGTCTTATCTAGTTGTCTTCCGACTCTAAAGCTGAAACTTTCTTGAGTTTAGCTCTAGTCCTCCTGATTAATACTTCTGGATCTTCAACGTAGTTTGTCGGATGGTCAAAACCAATCATACATTACCCTACATAAGATACACAAGTAGACAAAATAAGGGTAAGCCTGTTTGAGCAGAGGTCAATGGTTTTCCTCGATCACATCAATAAGTATAAGTTTATCAATACTTTCTTTGTCTGGCTACCTTCTCCAACAATGGCGCTAGAAATGCTTGTTAGTATTTATTAACTTGTCACTTATTTAGTAGCCACCTATTATAAACTTATATCTCCTAATATTACTTTACTAGGTTGTCATCCCTAGTGATGATGCCAGACATGCTTTTTGGTACTACATAGCATTACTACTAGAATAATACTAAGTAGTTCTTTATTAATTTATGTGATTAGGAAGAATATATAAATATATGAATATAAAGTATCTACAAGCGCACAAATAATTATACCATTGTAGCACTTCACCTGAGAGTATTCCAGGTATCGTTATTTATATTTTTACCATAGGGAAGGTCTAGCATGGACATGTATTAATAACTTATACTATTGATGGAGAAGTAAACCATAACCAATATTCTACTCATAGCAGGGGTAAGTCATAGGATAATATATATATATATATATATATGATAAGTATTGATCATCAATAATGATAAATCACTCAGAGTACTCCTTTCTATGGCATTAGCATGGTCAGGTAGAATATTAGAGGAATAATTCCTATATCATTCTTAATTACAAGTCAAAGCATACAATGATTAGTGCAATTATACCTAGTAGTCATGGCTAAGAATATCTTTATATCTACACATAAGGGATATTACTAAGTAAGATTAAGAACAGAGCTTGTTCTTCCTTCGTAACTGGACCCTACTTGCACCTATATTCTGGGAGTGGACTACAAAGGACTCAACGGGAGTGTCACATCCACGATCTACCACATGACCCAGAATATAGGGTGTATCCGTAGGTAAACAACGTATAAGCACCACGCTTACACAATGTCGACCACCCACCACGTGTACTTTAGAGTGAGGGCTATACGAACTTATGCATAAACATAATGATAAACTAGCTATACTAAGTATATAATCAAAGTAGATGTTGAACATTATTATGAAGAGCATGAATAAGATGAATACTAATATTGTCATAACAACTGTAACTAGCATATAAAAATAATGGAGGTACAAAAGAGAGGGGGTACAAAGATTATACCAAACCATGCTCTTGATAAGATCGAGAATCCAAGCGAAGCCTGCTTGCCTCCCTCTAGACCTAGCCTAACTAGTTATGCCCTAGAATATGGTGGAGCTATGAGGATAGTTAGGGTTTCTGTCTTCTCAAATGACTTATGCAATATGCCTCAAGGGGTGGCAGGGGCTAGTATATATAGGCCAGAGCATCCAACGTGAGCCATTGGATCAAACCGACTTAAAGAATAGCGTGTATGCAACCTAGGAGGCAGTGGAGAACTAACATAACAATGGGGGGCTGATAGGTGGGCCCCTAGGGGCCGGTCGACTGGCCCCACCTGGCGGTGTCTCGCCCTTCGCTTCGGTGTGGAGTCCTCTTGAGTCTTCTGGTGTCTGTTTCGCTGCGAATAAGCGTAATTAAATCTGACATCTTGGTCCACCATGATGGTTTTCTAGATAAACCCTGTAGAAAATACAGATTCACCAAAACTTGTGGAATTTGTTAGTTTAAACCCCTAGACCTTTTTTGGTGATTAAATTTATGCCCTTATGTATGTTATATTGACAGTTTATAATGGTTGTTAACTACTGTCAACAAACTAACCCAAGCTTAATCTTTGCTAGTCCCTTAGCAAAGCTAAACTTAGTAAATAGATTAGGAGTTGCATCGATGCTTTCACTCCTCAAGAGTATAGATGCGTTCAAACAAGAATTCTCCTCTAGCTTGGAACAAACCGATATAACCTTCAAACTTACCCATATTACCTTCAACCATGGGGCTTCTTAGCCTTCACTTGGGTCTTGAGCAATTGAAAGACAGAATGATCAAGTCAAGCACTATGTCTCAAGTTCTTTGCTCAACCATTATTCTAGAGTTTTTTTATAGATTTTTTTAAAAATAAGACTCAGAGTTTTCTTTGTATGACACTCTTAAGTCTCTCAATATATGTGGTATTTGTGGATCCTCACCAAGGGAATAGCGATGTTATGCCTTCCTCTTCCTACAACTAAAGCTTATGTGGAGCTCATAGGAGTAGAAAAAGTATGAAAGAGCATACTTGCAATACATATATTGTAAAGTCAAACCTCAGATCTAAAGAGAGTTGAGTCATACAATCAAATTAAGATGTGCATATGTATGGATGTATGGTGGATATATTCGGTGGCTAACCTAATTCTACTATGCTTGTTGAAAATATCTCTCTTTTGAAACTTGAAAACAACTTTGCAAGAAAACATGGGCTATCTTATTCATCCTTTCTTCTTCTTCTTTTCTAGGTAGGCATCTAAGTACCCATTGTTTTAAATATCTTGGACACTTGTCCATTTTTTCTCATCTTTTTTTGAATAACTTTTGCATAGCCAAATGCTTCTTTTCTGCAATAGAACTTTTGAGAGATATCAACAAGAACTTTGGAGCATTTATTGGGTGCATATCCTATCAAGCATATTTTTGGTGTTTACTCTCAGTGTAGGAGTAAAACATTTTTTGGTAGATCTAGATGGAATGGCATATTGTTGCGCCTACCCCAGTATAGGAGTAGTGCATATTTGGGTGGTGTGTATGTGATCTTGATTTTAAGAGCATGACAAACCTCTCATAGGGATCAACAAAGCTTGACTAAACTCAATGCAATGCAAGTAGCATATATGAGTGAAAGTTTTTCTAATCTAAATATCATATATGGCTGTGGTAGGTATTCAAGCTTTGCCATACAAGAGCTCATTATGTAGGATTTTTATGTTTTTCAAAAGATAAATCTCCAGAATTTTAGTGTCACTTGGAACAAGATAAACAACAGCTCAGACCTTCTCATATCATATCCGTCAATTACCTAGACTTAGATCAAGCATATGCTACCCACGAGTTTCAAGTTCAGAGTAAATTCTTATATCAAAACAGTCGTATTCAAAACTTGGGAGAATTCAAGGCTGAAAACTAGGTACTTGAAAGGAATTACGATAGAGCAACCATTTATCATTTCCATTACAAGAGATTATTCTCAGAGTCCTTTTATTTAGCTCTTAAAAATCAAACTTAAAGAAAACTTAACACACCTTTTATTTTATTTTCAAAATTTAAGATCACACCTTAATATATATAACTAGCTAAGATAAATTTTTATTTTGCTTTTAGTTTGTTATGCATCTTTTTATTTCTTTAGCAAATATGAAGCAAACTTAAAAATAGTAAAACCAAAAGGGAAAGAAATACTTAGCTAGATACATGGGGCATGCTCCTCCCTCAAGCTAGATGTTGTCGTGGTCTTTCTTAGAGTGAGTCTACCAGCTGAAGTCTTTCTCATCCATCCAGAAGTTGTGTTCCTCATGCAGTGAGTGTAGCGATAGTTCGAAAAATGTACTTCGGATGGATGGCTTTACTCTTGATGATCCTACAAAACACTCCAACAAGAACACCAAAACTCGTGGCACAGATTAGGATAAGGGGTTAGCGGTCAGCCATTCAGAGATTTGTTGTCCATGGGGGTTTAGATAGATTTCCTAATTGGCAAAGTTCTAGCAGGATGTCTATTTAATATTTTTTGAATATTCTTATTTGTATAATGCAGAAAGAAAATATACATGCATGATATATATTATTTTTATTTTTTATGCCAACACAGTGAATACTCCCTTAGGCTTTTACACATCGTGAAAAAGTTTCACATGGGACTTAGGCTTTATGATGCAATGATGTAATACAGTCATGAAACTTTTTATCTTCCTTTTCTAAATGCAATGCTAATGCAGAAAAATGAATATGCTAAAGTGAAAAGTAATTCATGCAATACTAAAAAGTAAATATGGATAACTACCGATGTTATCTCATGGCCAAGGTTTGGATTTTTAAGTCCTCCAAGCAGGACTTGGTTGGAGAAAAGTTATTCACTCTTTGGGTGCATCATCCAGTCTCAACGATGGAGACCCAAATGGCTGCACATCTTGTGACAATGTCTCTGATGGTGATGTCACCTTCTCTTTCCGTACCTGCTTGGTATGTGGGCTTGACTTAGGCGGAGTAGGTTCATCTTTCACAACTTCTTTAGGTTCTTCATCTTCTTCCATTCATTCTTTGGAGGTTGATTCTTCTGGCGTTGGGATGATTGACGTCTCCTCCTAGAGCGGGTCTTCTTGGGCTGTTCATAAGTGGTATAGCTATTGAAATAACAGCGTACCTTTTCTCTAGGGAATTAGAAGTGGACTTGTCTACATCCGACGTAGATGATTGCGTTGGCTATGTTGAGGAACGGTCTTACCAATATAATAGGTGTATCATCTTCTTCTTCACCCATGTCTAGAACCATGAAGTCAGTAAGGGCAAACTGATCGTGTATTCTTACCATGACATCTTGTACTATTCCTTCCAAAAATCGGATTGATTGGTCTACCATCTGCAATTGCATATATGTAGGGAACAAAGGTTCATCACCTAATAAGTATTCATATGTTACCTTGGACATTATATTGATAGCCAACCCAATGTTACAGAAGGTCTTGTGAAAAAATCTTTGTCCAATGGTACACTCGATCGTGGGTACGTCTGGGTCATCCTTCTTAGCAAGGAATGGTGAAGCGAGGAGGTGGTCATACTCTGATCGAAGTGTGTTGATCATGTTAACTGATTCTTCTTAAGGTTGTCTAGCCTTGTTCTTCCTCCTTCTCAGGTTCTTCTTCTTCTTGGTCACTGTTGTCTCTTTCGGGCAGGTATGGCATCTATAGATGTCTAGGAGATTACATGATGCGGTTCTTGAAAGAAAACTTCTCCTTCCTATCCTTGATTGTGAAGCAGATTTGGCACTGTTCATGTAGATGATGGCTTTTGTGGTGCTTAGGAAAGGTCGTCCCAGAATAATGGTTGCCCTTACATCTCCACCTATTTTTAGAACCACAAAGTCTACGGGAACATATGATTGTCCCACTCGAATAATGGCATCTTCAAGAACTCTCTTGGGGTAACAGAGTGACTGATTTGCAGGCTACAAATGGATGTTTGTGTACAACAAAGTATCTCCATTGATTTGATTATAAATTACCTTAGGCATGATGTTGACACTTGCTCTGAAGTCATAGATAGCTTCTTAAAATGTGAGGTCCAATGGCGATGGGGATGACAGGTCTCCCTAGATTGGTCTTCTTTTTTGGAAGGTATAGTCTATCCACCTTCCCATCGATGGTTGTATATAATAATATGCTACATTGTGAATATCGATAAGATTTGCAGTTACTAGATCTTCCGATTGTCCCAGAATCTTACCTTTATCGGACGGAGGAACAACAACTGTTAGCTGAGCTATTTGTGATTCTACCATTTTATTAAAGCTATGCTGGTTCTTAATGGTAGAAGCAAAGCTATCCATTGTATTATTTATGTTCTCTAGAATTTTATTATTGGTATTTATTAACTTATCACTTGTTTTTTAGCCACCTATTATAAACCTATATCTCATAACATTACTTTACTAGGTTGTCATCCCTAGTGATGATGCTAGAGATGCTTGTTGGTACTACATAGCATTACTACTAGAATAATACTAAGTAGTTCTTTATTAATTTATGTGACTAGGAAGAATATATAAATATATGAATGAAAAGGATTCACAAGTGTACAAATAATTATACCATTGTAGCACTTCACCCAGGAGTATTCTAGGTATCGTTATTTATATTTTTACCACAGGGAAAGTCTAGTATAAACATGTATTGATAACTTATACTATTGATGGAGAAGTAAACCATAACCAATATTCTACTCATAATAGGGGTAAGTCATAGGATAAGATATATATATGATAAGTATCGATCATCAATAATGATAAATCACTCAGAGTACTCCTTTCTATGGCATTAGTATGGTCTGGTAGAATATTAGAGGAATAATTCCTATGTCATTCTTAATTACAAGTCAAAGCATATATTGATTAGTGCAATTACACCTAGTAGTCATGGCTAAGGTTATCTTTATATCTACACATAAGGGATATTACTAAGAAAGATTAAGAACAGAGCTTGTTCTTCCTTCAAAATTGGACCCTAGTTGCACCTATATTCGGGGAGTATACTACAAAGGACTCAATGGGAGTGTCACATCTGTGATCTACCACATGACCCAGAATATAGGATGTATCCGTAGGTAAACAACATATAAGCACCACGCTTACACAATGTCGACCGCCCACCCCATGTACTTTAGAGTGAGAGCTATACGAACTTATGCATAAACATAATGATAAACTAGCTATACTAAGTATATAATCAAAGTAGACATTGAACATTATAACAAAGAACATGAATAAGATGAATACTAATATTGTCATAACAACTGTAACTAGCATATAAAAATAATGAAGGTACAAAAACCACGCTCTTGACAAGATCGGGAATCCAAGCGAAGCCTGCTTGCCTCCCTCTAGACCTAGCCTAACTAGCTATGCCCTAGAATATGGTGCAACTCTAAGGATGGTTAGGGTTTCTGTCTTCTCAAATGATTTATGCAATATGCCTAAGGGGGTGGCAGGGGCTAGTATATATAGGCCAGAGCATCCAACGTGAGCCCTTTGATCAAACCGACTTAAAGGACAATGTAGATGCAACCTAGGAGGTGGTGGAGAACCAACATAACAATGGGGGGCTAAGAGGTGGGCCCTAGGGGTCGGCCGGTGTCTCGACATCCGCTTCATTATGGAGTCGTCTCGAGTCTTCTAGAACCTTCGGGTGTCCGTTTCGCTACGGATAAGCGTAATTAAATCGGACATTTTGGTCCACCTTGATGGTTTTTTGGATAAACCCTATAGAAAATATAGATTCACCAAAACTTATGAAATTTGTTAGTTTAAACCACTAGACCTTCGTTGGTGACTATATTTATGCCCTTATGTATGTTATATTGATGGTTTATAATGGTTGTTAACTACGGTCAACAGATATACATCTTTTCTACACCTTAGACTCAACAAGATCATGTCTAACACTGATTCTAGATAGGCAGTTTTAACAAAAGACCGCAAATACTCCATCTTTTTCCAATACCTTGGCTAAGATGAATTTTGCCAGCTCCGATTGTAGTGTGACGATCTCCATGTCTAATAGTCTTTTGTGGTTATATTTCTTGCGCTGTCGTTCAAAAAAGATGATATCCAAAGAGGAATAAAAAAATCATTTTGTTGAATTATTAATAGACATAAATGAAATGGGGATTATACACACCAACTTATTAGCTTCTTTTGATTTCCCATCGATGTTGCAAAGCATTGCCCACATTACATAAAACCCGCATTCATTGTTTCCCGCCGGCTGTTTTAGGTACTTCCCCTCCATTTCGACAACCTTGAATGGGACCTGCGTCCTACCGATATGTCTTCTTCGGACACTGTGCAACATTAAAAGGAGAAACATTAGAAAGTGGTATGTGTGATTAGAAAATAATATGTTATGAGGATCGCTTACTAAATCAGCACTGCCACCAGTGCATCCAAATGATGAAATGGTTTTTTCTTCGAGTCCCACACCTCGATTAGATTTTTAGCAAGATTGACACAAATGAAGACGAAATGGTTGCTGCAATCATAGAATCCTAATTATCAAATAATCTTAACAAAAAAGAAGCATAAAATTAAAAGCCAAGAACACATACTCGCAGTTGTAGGCTAGAAGTATGTGTGTTTTGTTCTTCATCTTGAATTCATCGAAAACAACAATCAATCTCTCTTTTAGGTCTTCCATGTCACATCCATGGAGGCCTAAACATGTCTTCTCATTGACTCGAAGGGCTCCAAGAAGCCTATGTTATCCCATTTGCTTTTTAGTATGCAAAATTTTGCTATACACCTACATAAAATTATGGGAAGTGCTCAAAAGTTAACAATTTGTGTCTCGAGATAGTAGTTAATTGTAATATCATGCGTTTAGGGTACTTACATAGTCCACAGTGTCAACATTTGTGAATTAAGAGAGCATTTCTGGTATAGCTGGAACAAGCACTCCCACTCGACATCGAACTTCTCTTCTTTAGGATAATGAAAAACATGTGGCGAACGAATAATAACCTCAAAACCAAAGTCCTCCATCTCTATTGCTTGAGCCATGTAATATTCATGCAAATAGCGCATATATGTTGTCAAATTTTTATACTCGTCATTGAGAACCAAAAGATTGGCCCTTTCATACTTTATTGCCAGTGTTCCCGTCCCTTATACATCATAATAGATGTTCGCGGCCTCTTTCATGGTTAATTTGTGGTTATCTTCGACGTACTTTTGTATCTTCCTGAAATCTTCATTGTGTATTTCTTCGGCTCTTATTGTAGCATACTGATTCTATATTTGCCTTTTGAATTCGGACTTCAACAAACACTAAGGCAGTGAGGCACAGAGATTGAAGAAACTAACACAATCTTCCTTCGAGATGTGTGCTGTAAATTTTTCTTTCATCAAGTTTGTAATGCTGCCACTGAACAACCTTTTGTTTTTTGTTGGTCCACTTTGGGAGCATTAGTGACTGAATCCAAGGACCTTTTCTGTGACTACGAGGATGCCTTTGATCTTATTTTGGGCTAAGGTCGTGGATGAGGAGGAGGAGGATGACAATGAGAATTCTATTTCTTAGGGCTGATGAAGATGGAGGAGGAGGCGTCTTCTCTTTTCTTAGGGCTGATGAAGATGGAGTCAGACGAGGAGGAATAGAAGGAGACCTCTATCTTCTCAGGGGTGATGGCAAGGGATGAGGAGGGGAGTGATCTCTATTGGGAGATGGTGAGTGATCATGACGGGTGGGCAAAGACTCGCAGTCATCCTCATCATTAAAGGACAATTGCTGGTCAAGCTTAATGAAGCACTTGCGCTAGGCCACTTAAGATCCCTTGTTATGACCATGTTTTGGCCTATCTTCCACTGTAGGGTACTCAATGTGTATCTTGTTATACTTCTTATCAAGTAATTTATCAATGGTGATGCGAGCATACCCCTATGGAATTGGGTGACCATTAATGATCCCATCTCCCGTAGGCCAGGCCTGGCCATGTGCCACCTTGTCCTTTATCCATTCCTGATGGATGTACAACTTGAAATTGATGGGTTCAGTGATGCCATCCATCGGATAAGGCACATTCGCATCTTCTTCATCGAGCGGGGTCGGTCCGTAGCTGTTGCGACCCCTCAACTATGGGCTAAAGGCAGTAGGAGTAGGGTTTTGTGGTACTCCTGACCCCTTGGACAACAAAATTTGCTAGACTCATGCTTCAACAGTCGCCTCAATCTATGTGTCCATTCTGTCTTCCATCTCTTTTAGTCACCTCAAACACCCTACCTCCTATTCCACTCTACCCCTCGAGCGGCTCCAATAAGTGTGAGATTCTTTGGGGAATGCTAGTTTCCAAGGAACAACACCAGTTCCTCTAGTGCGACTAGGGTGCTCCTTGGTTCTGATTGCTTGGGTGAGCATGTCTTTCTCCCTATTAGAAGTACGAGTCCATTGCCTCACCTCCTTAGTTACCAAGGAGATCCTCTAGATGAGTTTGCTCATGGGTGGATTTGTGGAGCTAAAGCTCCCATCCTCGGCGTGGCATACATTCCTCCCCATACAGTATATTACTGATCTTGACTCCCAATGGGTGGTCTCAACCTGAATGCCTTCCTCAGCAAGGGGATCCATCTTTTCAAGTTCTGCTTTAAATTCTAGCATCTTTTTGGCATAGCCACGAGAGCCGAGATGATGAGAATTCATCGCTTTCTGTGAGTTCTCCTTATTCTTCCTGCTCAGTTCTAAGTACTCCTCAAATAACTTGTATTCCTTAAAATCCTGCCAGAAGTCCTTTTGCTTGCTAAACTATCCACCATCAAAATCAGGCTCTTTATTTTGGAGGACAAAATGCTTGTACTATGTCCCATTGAAATTCTTAAAGCATGTCCCCATGATTTCTTTTGCTTTTTTCTTGACTACCTCCTTATCATACTCCACTGGGAAAATGAAATACTCTAGGATCTTGATATCCCATATGTAATCCTTCTCACTTTTTGGGAACCCTCCATGGGTAATTATCTTTCCCAATCCACTTCCTATATCTAATCGGGATGAAATCCCTTACAAGTAACCTGAGGATAGTCTTGTATTTGGTCAAAGCTATGGGCGGTGAGAGTGGATCCCCAAATTCATCAAACGTAGTGATGTGCCAGTGTGCATTTCTACCAATAGGAAGCTTTGACATGCCTTGCTTGGATCTAGCCTTCCTGCTACCCAAACCCTCTGGCTCCTCGGCCGGTGAAGGCTCCTACTGAAGACTCCAAGTAAGCCATGACCCTCTCAATTGATTAGTCACATGGTCATATATGGCTACATGGTCACATGGTACCAAAGTTACCTGGCCATCTTAGTCCTTTTGACCTAGCTCGAACAGGCTAGACGAGGTCCATGGCTACTCGTTCTCACTATCCTGATTGACACCATCACCGTTTGTCGGATCATGCGACTCTCCTATCCTAGCGATATCAGCCACTTCTTGTTGCCGATCTATTCTTCGGTGATGGGGTAATAGGCAATGACGAGTCATGGCTATGACACAATCATGGTTAGTTTTGGCTGCGAACAACTACTAATAGCATATGCAAAAATAAAGAGAACAAAAACTTAGCATCAAACACAAAAACCAAAATGATGCAACAAATCCAAAAATGAGATGAAACCTAGTTGGGGAAGTTACACAGAAAACTAACTCATTACAAGTGGTCACCCAAGTCACAAACAAAGGTACAAAACCAGTTCCTATCCAGTCTTCTGATGACACCAACTAGGATACAACATCAACAAAACCATCACAAGATAACACACGTTGCTGCAAATTAATACATGTACTGCAATTTTACACCTTCTATATTATACCAAGCGGCTTTGATTTAACTATCGTACCTGAATTCCGGTGCATGTTAACTAGGCAACAAATTTTAACAAATTATTACTTCCAATTCACACCATGGTATGAAAACATGCACAATTCATTCCACCACAATCTACTCTCATATGCAATTGAAGCTCGTATGCAAGAAGGAAGGGGGCAGAGCCATGCACTCGACTCACCTAATGGGCATTTCATCAAACACATAGCGGGCAATGAGCCATGCACTCACCATGGGGTGTGGGGAAGTAGCTATCCGTGTGCTCCTAAAGGCCTCGGCGGTGGGAGTGCAGGTGTGGAGGAGGAGGGGCACAACCGACATCGTGGACGAGGAACGAGGGCATGGATGGCGCGGTGCTCCAGCGTGGGGCAGTGGATGGTGTCACGGGCACTGGCGTGGGACTAACGGGGACACATCAAGGGAACACACGGGCGTTGGCATCAAAGAAGAGGAGCGTAGGGCTAGGAACAGCGACACGGGGGGCGGTGGATGGGTGTGTGAGGGGCGGTGGTGCCCATCGACGTGGGGTGGTGCTCTGGCGGTGTAGGGGGAGGGGTTGTCATGGGGTTGAAATGACTTTGGAAAATTTCACCCCACACCTTGTTTTTATCCCAATGGCTCATCACTATTGGTTGCAATGTCTAAACCGACAGTGATAAGGCAACATCACTATCGGGCCATTCCTAGACCTGATAGCAAAGTTTGCTGGACTCATGCTTCAACAACGATAAGTACTCCCTTGATCGTGATATGTTCCTTTTTGTACTCGTCATAAACATCTAGCACACCCTTTTCAAACATCTCCACTAGTTCATCGATCACTGGTTCTAGAAATACATCGATGTCATTCCTAGGTTGTCTTGGCCCTTGGATCAGTAGTGGCATCTAGATGTACGACCGCTTCATACAGACCCAAGGTGGAAGGTTGTATATACAGAGCGTCACTGGCCAAGTGCTATGATTGTTTCTAACCTGGTCGAAAGGATTCATCCCATCTGTGCTCAAAGCAAACCAAAGGTGCCTTACCTCTCCACCGATGTCCTTATAGAACATAGTATTAACAATCCTCCAGTCATGCCCATCGGTGGGGTGCCTCATCATCGTATCTTTCTTACGCTCTTCGCCATGCTAGCGCAACAGCTTGGTTGACTTTGCACATGCAAACAGCCTATGCACTTGGGGAGCTATAGGGAAATACCAAACAACCTTTATGGGACCTCCTCTGGTCTTGGTACCCTCATCTGATGGCCCTTCCTTATACCATAGCGCTTCACACTTGGGGCACTTGTTTAAGTCTTTGTATTTTTCTCTATGGTACAATATGCAATCATTGGAACAGGCATGGATTTTTTCAAACTCGAGGCCGATGGGGAAGATCATTTGCTTGGACAAGTATGTCTTTTCTGGCAACTCATTTTTTTCTAGTAGCATTTTCCTTATTATACCTAACAACTGATCGAAACCTTTATCGCTCAATCTGTTTGTCGATTTGAACTCTAACAGCATGATATCGGCTTCCAGTTTGCTCATTGGACAATTCTTATACAATGGTGTTTTGCCATCTTGTCTCATTTTCTCTAGCTTTCTCAGCTGTCTTTCACTAAGACATCCGGTGTCTACATTACATAGCAGCTGAGAAATGCCATTGTTATCCTCAGTGTCGTCAGCTAGCATGTTCCTAAACACATTATTAACTGTGGCCATAGGTTCTGTGTTGATACCGGGTTCCTCGTCAGCATCGTGGATGGCTACGTCAGGCATGTCCACATCATCATCGTTTTCCTACGGAACATTCACACCAACCTCTCCATGCATAGTCCATATTGTATAGTTTGGCATGAACCCCCTAGTAATCAAGTGCAATCGTATAGACTCAATTTGATGAAAGTTCCTTTGATTCTTGCAATCTTTGCATGGGCAGAAGACAGGGTTCCCATTTCCAGCATGGGCTTTGGCATTGGTGATAAACTAACTAATGCCATGCATGTACCGCTTGTCCATTCGGGACAGATGCATCCACTCTCGATCCATCTCTGCACAAAAAATATTGAGACAGTAATTACAAAGAATTAATAAGAAATTGAGCTTCATGAACAACAATTGTAGCTCAAAAGTACCATTTTTGGAAAATATTATTGTACACTAATTATTGAAAAATTGAAATTGGTAGCCCCGACCCTGTAAATTGAAAACCATAGTAAAAAACAATTATTGCACAATAATGAAGAACAACTATTCTACTCCATGCCACATAAAAATGGAGACACTTATTTTTAAAAAAAAAGACTAAAATTTTAGACATGATCATGAACAACAATGTAGCTCCAAATAGTGCCCATATAAATTGAAAAACGCAGCCCCATAAAAAAATTATTGCTCAATAATGAAGAACAATTATTCTACTCCATGCCACATAAAAATGGAGACACTAATTTTTTTAAAAAAATCTAAAATTGGAGACATGATCATGAACAACAATGTAGCTCCAAACAATGTGTTGTTATGTGACACATAGATTAATTTTCTCAACAAATTGTAAAAGAATCTACTCTACTTCTAAGAACTAATTATAGCATCACATACTAACAATGATGATCTTGACCACCATGGAATAATTAGCTAGGAATTTAAATGTGTTCATAGACACTAACCTTTTGGATGATGGATTCACCACAATTTGAGCCTTGCACAAATGTCCAATTAGAAAAGTGCTCTCTAGAATGGAGAAAGAACTAGAATAAGAATCAAGTAATATAGCCATCAAAATGAAGCTAATTAAGCAACAAAATCAAAGGAGTGGATGTTTGTTACTGACCTTAAAGCAAAAAGATCAAGCCATTCTTCAAAATCCAAGCGCTAGCTTCATGGTGAAGAGCAGCCGCAACAATGGAGGGATGGGCCCAAACACGCGCTTCTGTTCTCGGGATGGTAGAGAGGAGGAAGGAGAGGATGGCTGCAACCTTTTTGTGCTATAGGATTATCACCGTCGGTTCTTGGCTAGAACTGATAGTGATAGAGCCCAATCACTGTCGGCTCTTAGCTTTAACCGGTAGTGATATGTGGCCATCAAGCCATTGCCAATTAGAGATATGAACCGACAGTGATAGTTGTCATCACTGCCAGTTTGGTCACATCCCAAATCAATTTCTAGTTTTCAAAGCCAAGAACCAGCAGTGAAGGATCAACACTGCCGGTTCTCCTAATTCCGGTAGTGATAAGGCCAGTAGTGAAGTGCTATTCTATAGTAGTGTTTGGGTGGCTAGAGCGATGTCGTGACAGGCTTAGGGTCGTGGGCGCTGGGTGGACGACATAGAGGTCGGCGGCTATGGCACGGTGTCTCTGGTCTAGTGATGCTCTAGTGCTTGGCCTGGTGTGGACATGCGGTGGGGGACTTAGTGGGGGCGACGTCGGTGTGCCATGGTGGTGAGGTCGTCCTGGTGGCGTGGCTTAACGATGAGGTTGCTACCGGGCTCATGTCGTTAGGTGCTCCATGAGGTGCCGTGGTGCTACTGCTACGCTGTGGCGATGCCATGGTTAGCACCATCTTGGCCTTAGAGCACCATGGCCATGGTGGCCTTGGACTAGGGAAGGAGGCAGAGAGCAAGAAGGGCTCTTTGGCGGTGGATAGGAGGGAGATGGCGAGGGCGAGGGCTCAGCTGGCTCTCATAGGTGGTCCGCTAGGGTTCATGAGGAGGTGGAGCATTATGGGGATGACGGTGATCGTTGAGTGGCCATTTAGTAGGGACACACGGTAGACATCTGTTGCATCGACTTAGCAAGCTTCACGAAGGGAGGCAGGTCACGACACTGGTCCACATGGTCAAGGGCGATCGATCGCAATTCACGGTGTGGGGCACGGCTTTAGCTGGGCCTAGATGACATGTGCGCTCACCAATCCAGCAATGGGCGGAAGCTAGGGTGGGGATGGAAGGCACAAATGAAAAGGGGGTGGAGCGGTATGGTGAGGAAGGAGGAGCGGCGTTGCTGATGGTCGAGCGATCGAAGGAAACAACATCCTCATCTTCCTCCTTTCTCCACCTAAGGCTAAAGCGCTAGTCCTAGGAGTGAAGTCATATAGGAGCATGCACGTGAAGGGAAGAGTAGCGGCGGTGATCTTCGTGCGCGTGTTGCGCGCGTGGGAGCAAGAAGCGGCTACTGCTGGGTGAGCTTCCACGACTAGGCTCTGGGCTAGCTGGTTACTTGGGCTGAGCAAAAGGGGGTGCACAAGATGGGCCTGGCCACTTGGTTGCCCAGGCTAGGAGCTCGAGCTAGGCTCATAGAAAAGGGAAAAGGATAGCCGGATTGTTGCTGGGCTATAACGGGTTGGACTGGCGGGAAAAGTGAAGGAAAGGAGGTCGGCTAGACTAGAAAGGGCCTGCTGGCCAGGAGACTAGGAGAAGGTTTCCTATTTGTTCAAGGGATTCGGAAGAGAGGGGCTACCTCCAAGCACAACCAAGCAAGAACCAAATCACATATGCATGGTTAAACTAAATGGTGCATCAATTTATTTGTGAACTCAATTTTAAGAAGATGGGAGGGAGAGTTGGGGTTTTTGTTTTAGGAAATAATAAATCATGTAGAGGTTGCATGTTGAATTCGAGTCCAAGGTTGAAATTTATCTCCAAAACATTTTGTTTGAAAAATCCCCTTGTCATGTTGTTGACTTGGCCTGGACAACTTCATGACAAGTGGTTCGTTGTAAAAAGTTTTGAAGCTCAGAGTTTGAATTTGGGGTGGGAAGGGAAAACATTCGACCTAGGTTTGACCTAACATTTACATGCAACACACATTCAAGCAAAAATTTTAAAAAGTTGGGATTCTTTTTATTACACAGAATTACGGAATGTTACAGTCATACACATTGAGCGATTGAGTGAATCATTTGAGAAACTTACATTTTATTTTGCAAAACTCATAAAACCTCTAGATAGAAGGTTGATCAAAGAATGAATGATTGGTAATTCTATGAAAACTATTCTATCTTGCAACTACCTAAGACTTGGAAAAGAAATAAGCCCCATAGGGATTAAGTTAAAAGGGTGGATAGAATGCCAAACTTATTTGAATTAAGGAAGAATACTTTGTTATAGGCATGGCACTTGTGAATTATATTTGTCATTGTAGCAACTACTGATCAACAACCAATAACTTAGCTATTTGCTCGAGACGAGCAAAGGTTAAGCTTGGGGGAGCTTGTTGGCGGTCTCTATCGATCAAATCCGACCGCCAATTAAGACACAAAAAGAGGAGAAATAAGCAATTTATGCATTTACTATTAACCAAGTTCCATATGTATTTGGAGAACATTATTTTGCAGGTCACAAACACAAATACATGGAATAATTCACTGAAAGACGCTTTCCGATGCTGATTTGCGCAAAGGAACAAGGGAGACGCCTATCAAATCAATGCAACTAGGGCAAAGCACCACGGGAAAGCCATCATAGTATAGCACACGGCCTGCCACACGAAGGCGGTGGCGAGTGGCCATGGTCAAGGGGCAGTCGACCCCCTGCCAGCGCTGCTCGGGCACCCCTAGCTGTGGTGGTGGCATGGAAGCATGATAAGGCAATGGGAGTCGGGGACACACCAAGAATAGCCTCCAACACCGCCTTGAGCACTGTATAAATAGAGGGGTACCCCCCTCTCTAGACACACCACATTGAGCAACACCTCACTCTCTACTCTCTTTAGTTTTACCTTTTAGTTGTATTAGAGCAAGGCAAAGCCACCTTGGGGGCTTGGATCCTTGGAAGAAGAGATTCTTGGTATGAATATCAATATGGGTTCCTCCAAAATAATGTCTTCACTTTATTATAGGCATACTTATGAACTAGAGTATAGTTATTGTGTTATGATCTTGATATATGAACTAGTGCAGAGTTTATGTGTCATGAGAATAGCACACTTTACTTTATGCTTAAACAATCATATAACTTATATAATCAGAATTAGAGCTAAGTTGAGGTGGCGGTTCATTGTGCCATCAGGTGTGCCCAAGTTCTTTACCTATCGATCCATAGGGTCAAGGACTCGACAAGATCTAGGTAGTTTCTGTATACGCAAGTGTAGTGCTTGGGTATGGAGAGACAGGTTAATGCATTTCCTTCTCTTCGGTTGAGGGGGTAGGTGGCTGGTGGTGACAGCCCTGTTCATCCTTCGTAGTCCCCCACATTCGTTTAGGGTGTAGGAGTCTAAATTGTCACATGAGGTTGCTAGCAGACCAGTACTCGGTGGACTCCCGACATGCTTCACACTTAGCCCTAAAACTAGTTATCTAATTTGTATGATTATCAACTAATCTTTGTATGACTACACTATACCAATGCCTGCTCGACTTAGGATTATTCTTTTATCCTTTCTTTTCTATTTTATCCTCTGAGGGATGCCAAGTGTGTGTCCACTATCTTAGAATTACTATTCTTACCCCTGTTATAAGCATTGGTGTACTTGCAAGCATTTTATTCAAGTTCATATCCACACTAGACTCTTAATCAAATGCCTTCCTTTGGAAAAATATAAATAACGATATCCTGAATACTTCCAGGTGAAATGCTACAATGATAGCTCCGTGCGCTTGTAGATAAATATCTAAAATTGTTAAGGAACTATTAAGGCTATTTCATAGTAGCATGGCTACATATTAGTTATGTTGCTAAGAAGTACCAACAAGGTATTTCTAACACTATTGCCAGGGATGGATTCTAACTCCATACTTGGTGATTGCATTTAGAAATGCCAACAAATATTTTTGGCGCCATTGTAGGGGATGGATTGTAACTCCATACTTGGTGATTGCGTTTAAAAATACCAACAACCACCTTCAAAACTAAACCTTTCATCTGGCGGTGAACTCCACCCTAGTTTAATAGCCATGGTTCGGGCACAACCCTTCTTCAGGATAGAAAATGAAAACCCTTGCAATCACCTGCTAGAGTTCAAGGAAATGTGTTCATGCCTAAGCATTTCGGTATGACACAAGAAACTTTAAGGCAGAAATTGTTTCCCATTTCCCTCATAGAGAAGGCAAAGCAATGGTACACACTTGCCATAGAAAGTACGAATGGGGACTAGGATGAATTTAAAGACAAGTTTTACCTTGCATTCTTACCTATGTCCCATACCGACTCTCTACTAAGGGCGATCCTCGACTTTGAGCAATACGAGAAGGACTCTATAGGTGCAGCTTGGGCTAGATTTTTAGTGTTAATACACGCTGGCCCAGACTTGTGTTTACCCGAAAGCATATTGCTGTGACTCTTTTGCTTGGGTATTGACATGGATGCTAACCTATGCCTAGACGTGACTGCCGGGGGTCATTTTACACACAAGACTATGACAGAGCAAGTAGAATTCCTTGAGCATTTCATAGACAAACACTCTTCTTCCATCATAAGTACTAAATCCCTCCAGGCAAAAGTTACGTCGAGTGTTGAGGAGTCCTCACCAGTCGAATCCAAACCTATACCATCCTTAGATTCAACTCGTGAGCCCTTACCCGAACTACGAACACCGATGGAAAGATTAATTCATCCTTTGGAGTTCCCTATCAAATTTGAGGATTATGGCAATACCTCGAAGATATCAAAGCAAGAAAAACACACAAAAGAAGTTTCCCCCAAGGTAGAACCATCAAAGGAATGGTTAATGGAAGTGAAACATTCTTTCGAAGCAATTCAAATTCTTTCACCTTCCATGACCATGCCTTGTTCGTTAAGGGGAACTATTGTAGAAGCTCTAAACAACCCCATAGTCAGGACTAGTATCATGTTAGAATTCCTAGTGAAAAACCTCTTGAGTAACATGCCACTAGTCCCAACCAATAGACTTTTCAAAAGTCTATCAGGACTCATCTTTGAGTGTAGTGGGATTGTCAGGGCCATGCCAATTGAAATTAATGAAACTGATGTTCACATAGATTTCCACATCTTTGCCATCCTTGAATTTGATCTTCTCATAGGCCACCCCTTGGACAATCTTTTCCAAGAAAAACCTTCCCATGGAAATTGGCAACAACTGCTTCTACCACTCCTATCCCTTGTCCTGAAAGTCCATTGGTGAAGCAGCATCTTATCCATGACCCGTTGGAGGAGGTGACATTTTTATCTCCATTCACTTCATTTAAGCTTGCTTATGAAATTGAATGTCCAGCACCACCCTCTATCAAACCAAAGCTTTGTCCCTCTGGCATTCAAACATTGTTCTTGATGGTAGTCAAGATTTGACATTGGTTCTACATGATTTATCTCTCAAGAACAAAAACTTACGTGTCATGGACATCTTGCTTCATGCCCTGTGCTGCTATGAGGACCGCAACCATCCCTTGATCCTCATTTCTAAACTTTTTAGAAGAATGGTTGTGGATGCATATGTTTATCATAAATATTGCAAATCTCATAGATGCACTGTGGCACTAACCTTGCAGCTTAAACGACGATGCTAAAAACTTGGTGGTGAAGCTGAGAACTACACCATCATTGATAGCTGCAAGATGAAGTTCTCACGGTCAAGCTTATGACCATAAACAAAGCATTGCCAGGAGATACCTTGGAATATCATAAAAAAGAGGTTAACATAAAAAACTTTCTTATTAATAAAAGCAAGAACATATTTTCAAGTAAGTATGCACCTTCGGGTATTCTTATTTGCTAACCATTTCAGGTTAAGGATCAAGAAGAATAGGGACATACGATGTTTGAGAACATGGGAGCAACATCAACTATACACCTTGATGTTCTTGGGTAATAGAACACACTCAAAAGGAAGACCCCCAACATTGCACACCAAACTTTTACACAAAAGTCCAAGTGTGGGGGAAGATGGTAAGAGTCTAGAGTTTCATACACACCAAAGATCAACTTGTTTAAAAAACAAATGACGATGTTAGCTCTACCTTGCTATAAAAAAATGATTATTATAAAAAAAATGTTCACCAACTCCCTTACTCATATTTGTCTCCATAAGAATTAACTTGCTCATACAAATTCATGCTTCCTTTGTTTATGTTGTATATGCTCTGGTTTGGATATATTCACTAGTGGTACATCCATAGGCATTTTAAATTAAGCATGGTGCCTAGGTTAAAATGACCTACTTTAATCAAACTTAGACATGGTGTTTAATTTTGATTAATGAACTTTGAGTAATTACTTTCATAAACAATGATGGTAATTTAAAATGGGGATAACCAAGGCTAGAGATACAATGCAACTTTACCTTAGCCTTGCTTGAGTATAAAAGGATTGGTGAATAAATAAAAACAAACATAATAAATAGATAATAATAACTTACTAATAATAATAAATAAGTTTTAGGCTCCCCGGTGTTTAGGCCGGTAGAGCCCTTGTTTGTTGCATATTTTTTTTCTTTGTTGAATAAAAACATGTACAAAAAAAGTGCAGGGGAGATCTCTCAATAACGACACACTCACATTTGAGATCTCCCACCACCATGCTGCACA
Source organism: Miscanthus floridulus (assembly GCF_019320115.1). Classification (NCBI taxonomy): domain Eukaryota; kingdom Viridiplantae; phylum Streptophyta; class Magnoliopsida; order Poales; family Poaceae; genus Miscanthus; species Miscanthus floridulus. The sequence goes on from NC_089585.1 coordinate 2,978,372, forward strand.
AGCCCAAACGATCCATCATGCAGAAGGACGGAATAGATGGCCCTAGAGAGGATTGGCTTAACCTCTAGTTTAGCCAAACCATCTTTAACTCCCCATAGCACCTTCTTCTTCAAAAGATGGTTTGTGCAACAGTACCCTCAACTCCCTAAAATTTTGAGTTTGAACAAACATAAATTAAACTCAATTTATCTCTACTATCTCCTCCTGATGAACAATGCCCCTATGCACCACACTTTATTTAAAATTCTGAAAAGTGACATGTTCATAACATCTTTAAGATAGAAGCTGAGTTTCTTCCATATATATACACTTATGCTTGTGGAAAAATATTCTAATAGGACAATCATGTTGATTAAGTTGTTGTGAAGTGTGATATAGTTCTAACTTAGAAATTCTACCATTTACATTCAAAGTGCTTAGAGAATATGTTTTGATAAAACTGTTATAAAACCATAGTATCACATACTTCTTAATTGGTGAATAATTTCTACCAAAGCCAAATGTGATATTTTGCAAGTTCAAGCCTTCTACATAAACTGCTTGTTATTGTGTTGAGTTTGGTCAAGTCTTGTTGACCCTTGTTGACAGATTTATCATGCTCCCAAGATCAAGATCACGTACACTCCATATACACATGCTGCTCCTACACTGGGAGCACACAAAAATATGGTTCCATTCACCAAAAACTTTGCTCCTACGCTAAGGAGTAGACAAAAAATATTTGTTAGGTAAATACTCCATATTCGAAAAGATAGTAATCTCTCTCTAAATATGTGGTTGAGAAGATGAGACATAGGCTATGCAAAAAGCTAAAAAAATATATGGACACATGAAGGTTCAATTATATATATATGGACACATGAAGGTCCAAGTACAAAAGAAAAAAATGATGAGCACATGAAGGCTCATGTATTGAAAAAGAGAAGAAAGAAGGATAGCCTTGTTTTAAAATAACAGGTTATAGAGAAGAGAGATCATATCTACAAAAGGAGTATAGTTTTAGTTTACCCTTTTTCACACACATGCACATCTTGATCTAAGAGTATGGTACTTCTCTCCTCAGATCCTCGATTTGACTTTACAACATATGCAATACAAGTATGCTATATTGTTTATCCATACCTAAAGCTCCACATAAACCCTTTTAGAAGTAGGAGAGGGCAAAACATTGCTATACCTTGGTAAGGATTTATACATAATTGAGTGATTTGAGAGTGCCATTTGAGGAGTATAAAGTGAACTATGCTTTTCTTGAGAAAAACCTCCAAAACTCAAAGTTGCTAAGATGTGAAATTGGGAAGATAACATTGTTTCAAGAACTGTTCTGCTTTTCAATAACCCAAGAAAACATGTTAGCTAACACCACAAATCCCACTTGTATAAAGAATGTGTTGGAATAACTTTAATGTAAGTCATATATCTTAGGATGTTATGCTCATGATTACCTTTATCTCTAAGCTTTGCTCGAGGACAAGCAAAGGGCAAAGTGTGAGGGAGCTTGTTGATGGTCCTTAACTCCTTTTTTAACTGCCAACTATCACATAAAATGAACCAATATGGACACCAAACTTAGACATAGGGCTTAAGAACTAACAATTTCCACAAGTTTTGGTGCTTGACCAATTGCAGGAGGACATCAGAATAGCACAAGAAATGTACCTAAAGTAGATAAGAAATACAACAAAACAAATACTGGTGGCTAAGCAATCTTAAAGACATGCATTTACCATTGACCAAGTTCCACATGTCTTTGAAGATTATTATTTTGTAGGACATAAACACAAATACATTGAAAATACACCAAGGAGGCGCTTTCCGACGAAGCGTAAAGCAGACATGCGCAAAGAATAAATGGAAAGGCCCATAACCTCAAGTTATATGAGCAAAATACCACCCAAGGAGAAGACCACATCCACTTAGCAGTCCACCATGCGAAGGCGGTGGCGAGAGGGTTTGGTCAAGGGTCGGCTGACCCTTGGGGTGGCTGACCCCCCCCCCACCGGTGCCTCTCTGCCATCCCGTCAAATGGTGGTCACATGGCACCATGTAGAGGTGGTGGAGACTAGGCTTCAAGCCAAATTTAGCCTCCAGCACTGCCTTAAGCCTTGTATAAATAGAGGGGCAACCCTCCCTCTCATAAGATAACACACAAGAGCAAGAGCACTCCACCTTTGAGCTTCACTCCAAGGGCTTAGGCCCTAGATAGCTAGTAGAGTAGTAAGGGAGAGATGTGAGGGAGAGCTTGGGGAAGCATCGGACTTGTCGGTGTCTCCCCAACTTGTACCTCGACGAGCATCTTTACTTCGACTTGTTCTCCCACTAAGTGAGTGTTCATGTTTTCTATAGTATAAAGCCTTTTGATTAGTTAAGCCTTACTCCTACTTGTTTGCGGGTTCGTCGTTCATCCTTGTGGTGAATACTCTAGTAGAAGGGCCATGATAAAGACAAATAACCCTTGCTAGCGCGCTAGATTAATAGTAGATAGCGTACACGTGGTGTCTAAGCTAGAAGCTATCTTCGTTTACCTCATTCCCCATGGTTGAGGGGTAGGCGGTAGGTGGTGATATCCCTGTCTATCTCTTGTAATCCCTCATGTTTAGGTTTGACGTAGAGCTACAGGCTAACAATTCTTGGCAGACCAAGTATACACCGGAGCCCAAAGTAAACAAGTACAAGTAAACTTTATCTGTCCTTAGACCCTAATACCATTGGAATCCTTCTCTACCCTTTCTAACTCTACCCTTGTGTTATCCTTAGCTGAATTAGCTAGAAGAGTACCTCCATTCCCTGTGGAAAATATGATACCCTGAATACTTCTGGGTGAAGTTCTACAATAATACTTCCGTGCACTTGTGGATTATTTCTGTATGCGTTAAGAAATACCAAAAATTACCATATATGTATTAGGTTAACGTAGTATGTCTTGCTCTTTTGGTAGGACATGCGCTACAATATTGGTAAACCAACCTACAGTTGCCTACCCCCACCACTCTTTCCCCACCCTTCCCTATCCCAATTCAACAGCGACCTACCTCCTCCTATCGCCCCCATCTCTAGCTAAAAGCTCTAGTTTGGTTTTGGTGAATTGATAAAACCCTATGTGCTAACCTTTGCTCTAAGTGATCATGAGATAGGTTAGTGCACATTCCAAGTGGAGGAGCAAATGGAGAAAGATCATGATGGTAGTGATGGACATGGTGATGATCAAGTGTTCAAAGCTTGGAAAAGAAGAAATAGAAAAACAAAATGGGCTCAAGGCAAAGGTAATATCCATAGAGCCATTTTGTTTTAGTGATCGAGACACTTAATGAGTGTGATCACATTTAGGATAGATAGTCATACTATTAAGAGGGGTTAAACTCATCATGAAATGTGGTTATCAAAGTGCCACTAGATGTTCTAACTCATTGCATATGCATTTAGATTCTAGTGAGTGCTAACACCCTTGAAAATGTTTGTGAAAATATGCTAACACATGTGCATAAGGTGAAACACTTGGTGGTTAGCACATTTGAACAAGGGTGGTGAAGTTGGTAATCATGTTGCTAATCATATTGATCTAACTTAACTAATCATGTTGCTAGTTCATAACTTGGGTTATAACCAAGGATGCTTACCCAAGTTAGAACTAGAGAACTTTAGTTATTCTCTCTATGCTCATATTTATCCTAATCATGTTGCTACCCTTAGTTAAGTTAGATCATAGTTAGTCTCACACTTTTCCCTATGGATGCGATACTTGGAATATCTCTGGGTGAAAGCTACAGCAGTATCCGTGTGCTTGCGGATTTATCTGTGTGTGTTTAATATACCAACAAGCTTTTTGGCGCCGTTGCCGGAGAAACGGTTGTTGAATTAACTTCGAGCCTAGCTTAACATTTTATTTTACTTTTGCTTTGAGCATAGATTCCACTCCTATCTATCAATATGCTAAACCCACAAGTGCAAGCCTAGAGACACAAAAATCTTCAGAGTCCATCCTAACACGTGGCTATGTGCTACACCCGTGTATTATAAAATTGATACGCGATAAATCCTTCTCGAGAGAAGGCGATGAAAACCCATACTCACACCTACAAGAGTTTAAATAGACCTGTGCATGCTTACGTATCGCTGGCATGTCTAACAAAACTATAAGATAGAAGTTGTTTCCATTCTCTTTGACGGGAAGAGCTAAACATTGGTACAGTCAAACCGTAGAAAGTATGCAAGGAGATTGGAAAATGTTATGCTCTAAATTTTGTTTACGTTTCTTTCCCATATCTAAAGTAGTTAGCCTTCAGAAAGAGGTTCTAAATTTTAGACAACTAGAAGAAGAATTTCTTGGTACATCGTGGGATCATTTTAATGAACTCATCAGCACTAGCCTAGACCATGCCATTCAAGACCCTATACTTCTTCAATAATTTTATATGGGTCTTAGCAAGGATTCTATGGAATCCCTTGATGCAGCCTCTAGAGGAGCTTTCCTTCATTTGTCTATTAGTGAAGTAAGAGCTATGCTGGATAGAATTAGTGGAAAGACTCCCACACTAGTATTCATAATGAACTCCCCGAGAAAGAGAAGAAATCATCTCCCGATCAAGAAGATGAAGTTTTGATAGGTAAATCACAACCACTCTAATCCCAAGATTTAGCTGTCAATCCCAAACCACCAATACCCCAAAATCCTCCAAGAGAAGAAGGAATTCCACCTTTGGAAATCCCTGTTGAAATTAAGGATGACCTCTTTGGTGCTGAATTTGGGAGAACATTAAATTTTTATCTTCATAAGAGACCTTCGAGCGAATATAATTCAAATCCTCTCAAGAAGGGATCTCTTAGAAAGTGTCTTTATTCCCATATAGGACATTGGGAAAAATTCAAGGATGGCATTTCAAGTAATGCCATAGAAGGAGGGCTGAGCCATCTAGAAGCCATTCTTATCATCTCCCCTTCTATGTCCATATTAGATGTCTCATCTGAACCCATCTTTCAACCCATCCTTGACCCCGATGATCTCTCTTATGCTCTCTCTCCTAAGTGTCATGATGACCCTAGAAATCCACTAAGACAACCAAAGCATAGGAATCATGAAGGCCACAAGGACGACCAAAAAGAACAATGACAATGGCTAGAATGTATTAAGAACTTGTATGCCGTTGCTAAAGAATGGATGGACAAGGACGAAGCCTTATGGGTAGAATCCAAACTTGGCTTAGATCCAAATGGTGAGCTTAAATCAATCACTTTAATAAACATGACTCATCCAAGTTTGGAGGAGGCCTTAGACGAGATCAAACCGAGAGACACCAATCCATGGGAAATCTTGGAAAATAAAACGTCCAATGAATGTCATAGGCATGGAATGAAGGAGATAATATTTTTGCCTATAGACATTCATGAAGAAACACCCTTAGAACTTGAAAAGGAAGATAACTTCAATGAACATGGAAGTTATTTTATGAACACCTCATCAAATCCATGCTCGCATGAGAAATCTCCTAAATTAATTGGTCTCTCCAACATTGCCACACACGAGATCTTCAACCCCCTCATTCTCCTTGTTCATAAAGACTTTGAAAGGGTGGTTGTAGATGCATATATTTATCATAAATATTGCAGATCTCGTTGTGTGAAACTTGACATAGGTACACAAAGGTTGATGTTAGAGGGGAAACCACTTCACCAACTTGAGTGCAATTAAAAGGTTTCCCAAGGATGAGCTTTTGTCCTAAAGCAAGCACTTTCGGGAGATAACATGAGCCTTCACTTTTTGCTGTAATGCCCTTGTGAAGTGAGCATAGAAACATAATTGTGAAAATATTCCTTTGGGTATTTTTGTCACTAACCATTCCAGGTTTAAGCAAAAAAGAAAAAGGATGATGACGCAAGGTATGTCCAACCAATCATTTTGCAACATTGAATCACATTCACACATGAGAGTTCTATCATCCCTACTTGATTCTGTTACAAAATTCAAATCTGGGGGATGGGCTTCTTTGAAAAAATTTATGTCATATTGCTAATTCATCTTGATTGTCTCTACCTTTAAATCAAGCTCAACTTGCTAAACAACAATCATGTTCATTCATCTCTATTTGATTAAATCTCTACAATACTTTTATGCTACCTTTGTTTACTATAGTATGCGTAGGTTTTGAAGTATTTTCATACCCCTTTTAAATTAGGCATGATGCTTAGTTTAAACTATTTTTCTGATTAAATTAGACATGGTGTTTAGTTCGATTCTTGAACCAAGAGGTGTGTTGATCTTACTTCCAAAGGATTTTTAAATTAAGCGTGGTGCTTAGGTTAAAATACCTTCCTAAATCAATTTAGACATGGTGTCTATGTTCATTTTTGAGCCGATAGTATGCCTTAGTAGATACTAGATATTTTGTTGGACTAACCCGATGCAAGAAACTTTTAATTCAATATTGGTAAGTCACGAGATGAACTCAAATTGGAGATGAAGCAAGACACAACTCATTCATTATAGATGTAAGAACTACATACCTCATTCAACATGGATGAAAGAATTGTAAGTACCAAAGTTCATTCACTTGTCTTTTGCTGCAAGTTATCTTTGCCTTGAGCGATGCTTGTATAAAACATGATCTCTATACTAAAGTAATCCCAAAACCATCTTTTCATTAGCATAGAGGAAAATTACAAAATTCTGGACAAACAACCTATGTTTTAAAATTGTATGTTCCTTCAGGTATGTGTTATCCACTAATCCTTTACAGGCATAAAACAATTAGTGAGGCAAAAGGTCTAACAAGGTGTCAAAAGATTGAAGAGCTGAAAGATAGCATGACAAAAGGATGAGAAAGAAAAGTGCAATCTAGGAGACAAGAAGCTCATGAACAACTCGTACTTTGAGACTAGCCGAACAAGAAAAACTTCAAGCAAAAGGGAAGGACCATCATGAGTCATCTACCCTTCATCATATGGTGACATTATGCTCCAATGACAAGGGTAACATCCTAAGGTAAATGGTCATTATTTAAAAAGCTTTTCCTTGATTCTGGTAGGCACATTAATAAGAAACAAAATATGTTTGAGTTACAATTTACTTGATTAGACCTGATTAGCTCAACATGTCTTATTCTTTAAGCTTGTTCCTAGCACCACTTTCTTGATCTCATAGTTTTAACCAAATGAGCTAAAATATTGCACATCCTATCTCTAAAAAATGATAGTCATAATCATATAAAGTTCAATACATTATGTAAAGATAGACAATCCTTCAGTAGGTTAAGCAATTTAACCCTTTTAGCCAAATATACTTAAATGCTATATTCATGCTCAATCTTCTGATCTTACCACCCATGTTACAATTAAACAAAGCTCATAACATCAACTTCATCTTATTCAATGTGCCTAAGGTTAGAGAAGAATAAGTAAAGTTTTGGTTCTATTGGTGTTTTCCCACCAACAGAGCTCATGCACTTGATCTCTACCTTGTCTTATAAGCAGAACACACTTCAAGTAAAGTGTGGGGGAAGATAGATGACTCCTCAATTTCTACAAGTAAAGGTTCTAAACCTGCTAAACCAAAATCAAAACTCAAAACTTAGATGGGTTTGGCGAAAAAGGTGACATCACCATTAGAGGCACCACCACAAGAATTCTCATCTTCAGAGCAAACCAAGGTACTTGATCAATAACTTCATAAGAAGTCTGGTTCGAAGGATTTAAAACACCAAACCCTCACTGAAAGAGCTAACTTGGGGGAGAAGCACTCCCATGTATCCAGGTAAGTATGCTTTCCCTTTATTCTAGTTCTAGTTTCTTTTAAATAGTTAAGAAAATGGTAAAATTGAACACAAAATAAAAGATGTGTCTAGTTTGCTTTAATTTGTTTTTAAGAGCTGAATAAAATAAAGAGGACTTAGAATAATCTCTTAAATGGAAAATGATGAATAGTTGATCTATTGTAATTCCTTTCAAGTACCTAGTTTTCAGCCTCGAATTCTCCTAAGTTTTGGATACGACTGATTTGATATAAGGATTTACTCTAAACTTGAAACTCATGGGTAGCATATGCTTGATCTAAGTCTAGGTAATTAACGGATATGATATGAGAAGGTCTAAGTTGTTGTTTATCTTATTCCAAGTGACACTAAAGTTTTAGAGATTTATTTTTAGAAAAACACAAAAATGCTGCATGATGAGTTCTTGTATGACAAAGCTTGAATTCCTATTAGAGCCATATAAGTTATTTAGGCTAGAAAAACTTCCACATATATGTTGCTTGCTTTTGCAATGAGTTTTGTCAAGCTTTGTTGACCCTTATGAGAGGTTTGTCATGCTCTTAAAATCAAGATCAAGTACACACCACCTAAATATGCACTACTCCTACACTGGGAGTAGGCGCAAGAATATGTTTTCCGTTTAGATCCATCCAAAAATGTTCTACTCTTACACTGAGAGTGAACACCAAAAACATGCTTATTAGGTTTCCCATTCATCAAATAAATGCTCCAAGTTCTTGTTGCTATCTCTCAAAAGTTTTGTTGTAGAAAAGGGACATGGGGCTATGCAAAAGTTATTCATAAAAAAAGAAAGAAAAAAAAGAAGAGATGAGAAAAAATGGACTAGTGTTTGAGATATTTAAAACAATGGGTACTTAGATGCCTGCCTGAAAAAAAAGAAGAGAAGAAAGGAGAGTTGAATAAGATAGCCCCTGCTCTCTAGCAAATATTTCTAAGTTTCAAAGGAGAGATATGTTTTCAAGGAGCATAGTAGAATTAGGTTAGCCACTATATATCCACACACATGCACATCTTGATTTGATTGTATGACTCAACTCTCATTGGATCCATTGTTTAACTTTATAATATATGCATTGCAAGTATGCTCTAGCTTTCTCCCTACCTATAAACTCCATATAAGCCTTAGCTGTAGGAAGAAAAAAATGCATAACATCTTTATTACCTTGGTGAGGATCCACAAATACCACATATAACAAGAGACTTGAGAGTGTCATACAATGGAATCTCTGAGTTTTATTTTGAAAACTTATAAAAACTCCAGAACAATGGTAGAACAAAGAACTTGAGACATAGCGCTTGACTTGATCATTCTGTCTTTCAATTTCTCAAGACCCAAGTGAAGGTTAAGAAGCCCCATGGTTGAAGGTAATATGGATAAGTTTGAAAGTCATATTAGTTTATTCTAATCAGGAGGAGAATTTTTTATTGAACGCATGTGTACTTTTGAGGAGTGAAAACATTGTAGCAACTCCTTATCCATTGCTGAGTTTAGCTTTGCTCAAGGACTGGCAAAGGTTAAGCTTGGGGGGAACTTGTTGATAGTCACTAACATCAATTATAAACTATCAACATAACCTGTATTTATACTTAATTCCATCACCAAACATAGGTATAGGGGTTTAAACTAATAAATTCTATGAGTTTTGGTGAATTTATGCTTTCAGTAGGGTTTATCCAGAAAACCATCAAGGGGGACCAATTCATCAAAGGAATATACAGAATTCCACTACGTAATGGATGTGGGAAGACTCCAGAAGACTCTAGAAGGTGAATCACTGAAGCAGAGCCCGTGTCTTTGACATGTGGGGCTGGCCGGCCCCACCTAGAGGTCACCTAACCTATGGGCCCCCATGTCAGCCTCTCGTTATTATGTCGGTTCTCCACCGCCTCCTAGGTTGCATCTATGCCGTCCTTTAAGTCGGTTTGATCCAAGGGCTCACATTGGATGCTTTGGCCTATATATACTAGCCCCTGCCACCCTCCCTAGAGCCATCCTGAAACCCTAATTCATATCATGAGGATCAGAACCAGCTATCAAGTGAAGATTAGTCCTCCATAGGTTCTACTCTTATAAATACTAGTGAGATAGAGAGTGAGGGAAGAGTTTGGAGGAGGTGCCGGCCTATCGGTGCTCTCTCTATGGCTTGTACCTTGGTGGATTCAAGTTCTATCTGAGCTTACGTCTAAGATTTCTCTAGTAATCAACTTCTGATTCAAATAAGCATCTTGTTTACATTGTTCTTCTGGTTCATGACTCTCTTTTGTGTGCTTTATGCTCTTCCTAGGGGGAGTAGAGTATTAATCATATGTGTAAGTGTGGTGCTTAGACTTAGGTTAATCGTGGATGCACCCTGCATTTTAGAAGGTGGTAGATCACATGAGTGACATAAGTTCTATATAGCCTGTACTATATAACTTTGTTGATCCTTTGTAGTCCACCTCCTGTCTGTAGGTGCACGTAGGATGTGGTTGCAAAGGAAAGCATTCTCTACTGGTGTCTTTCCCTAGTAATGTCCCTAGTTGAATAGTAGAAGATATAAGCTTACCCAAGTCAGAACTAGAGAAAGTTATCCTCTCTATGCTCCTATTTATCCTAACCTTATTGCTACCCTTAGTTAAGTTAGACCATAGTTAGTCTCACATGTTTCCCTATGGATACAATACCTGGAATACCTCTAGGTGAAAGCTACAGCGGTATCCATGCGCTTGCGGATTTATCTGTGTATGTTAAATATACCAACAATGAACAAGCTAAGAGACTCGGACATCCGTTCCTTTGGGAAAATACGATACCCTGAATATCTCTAGGTGAAGTGCTACAATGGTGTATTCATGTGCTTGCGGATTCCTCTGCTTACGCTAAAAAACACCAACAAGCATTTCTAAAGCTGTTGCCAGGAACGGTTGTCATTTTAGTCTTTGAACCTAGCCACCTGTGTATATTTTATTTTACCTTTCTTTTTATTGTTTTCCAATGGAGCACAAAACAATTCACCAACTTTCTGCTCCCAAGGGCGAGTTCTTAGAGCCACCATAATCCTCAAAGCCAATCATAGCATCTAGCTATGAACTCTGCCCTGGCTTTATAGCCATGGTTCGATAACAAACCTTCTCGAGGTTCGATTACAAAAACCCCTACCATCACCTAAGGGAGTTAGAGCAGCTTTGTGCTTGCCTAACTATTTCAGGCATGTCACAAGACACACTTCGATGAAGTTGTTTCCCTTCTCACTTGATGAGAGGGCAAAATAATGGTACACCCATAACATAGGGAAGGTAGCTGGTGATTGGGAAGAATTAAGGAACATATTCTATCTTGCGTTCTTCCCTATATCCCAAATTGCTGCCCTATGACAAGAGATCCTCAATTTCCAACAAAAAGAGAAGGAAACCATAGGAGCAGCCTGGATAGATTTTCAATCCTAACACGCTCTGGCCTAGACTTGTTTATACCCAACCATGTGCTATTACAACATTTTTGGTTAGGGCTTAGCAAGGAGTCTGCCCTACAACTTGACATAACTTCTAGAGATTCATTCACACACAAAACCACTGAGGAAGGAGAAGCCCTCCTAGACTGCATACTAAAAAACACTCCTCCTTGAAAACCCCTCCATGTAGAGCCTATGTTAAGTCATGAGGAAGTCTCTTCAGTTGAGGCCGAACCTAAACTTTCCATCCAAGAACTCCTACCCGAACCAGAAAATCCAGAGGAAGGTCTCCAACCTTTGGACCTTCCACCTTTCGAGGACGACCTTTTCAAAGACTTTGGAAATATCTTGAATTATTTATGTCATGGAGACCACCAGTTCCTATCACTCCGTTAGACCCGATAGATGAGGAATTCCTGAGAAACTCTATCAAGGAATTGACCACCATTATGAGCAATGAATGGGTTGAAGAATCAGAACTCTCTTATGAAGAAATTCAGATCCATGCCCCTTCTTCAACCATTCAATGCAGAATCAGTTGAACCATGGTAGATGTGCTTTACAATTCAACAGTTGAGGCAAATCTTATGTCTAAATCTTTTGCAAGTACCTATTTAGGTGACGAACCCTTCACTCCAACTAATAGATCCCTCAGAATTGCTACGTGTACCAATTTGAAGGGACTTGGGCTCCTACACAACATAATAATACATCATGATAAAGTCGAAATGGCGCTCTATTTCCATGTCTTTGACATGGAAGATTTCGACATCATGATAGGGCACCCCCTAGAAAAACTTTTTGCTAACCCACCTAAAATGGGGGAACTAGACATAAAGCTAGGGAGAGACACTTTTATAATTCCTATCACTCGAGCTAAAAACTTGGTGGCAAACACTCTCCCCTACCATGAACTACCCAAGGAGGTCATGTCGGTCTCACCATTTGAATCTCCTGAGTCGTCCTTAGAAAAAGACACCAAACCCTTTATAGAAGAAGAGGACGACCTAGGCGAAACCATTGATCTTCCTCAAGAGGAAGTACCTACATGACCCCCCGTGGAACTTAAACCCCTACCCACTGGCCTTCATTACGCTTTCTTGAATGGCGACAAACAAGCTCCTGTAATCATAAGCGACAAGCTTACTGATGAGGAGACATCCAAACTCATCGCTATCTTAGAAAAACATAGGTCAGTTTTTGGGTATTCACTCCAAGATCTTAAGGGGATAAGTCCGATGCTTTGTACCAATCGTATCCCTATTGACCCTACAAGCACACCGTCATGCAAATCCCAACATAGGCTCAATAACACAATGCAGGAAGTCATGAAGAAGGAAGTCCTAAAACTTCTTCATGCTAGGATTATCTATCTCATATCTCATAGCGACTGGGTTAGCCCCATCTAGGTGGTGCCCAAGAAAGGGGGCATGACGATCGTAGAAAACAATAAGAATGAATTAATCCCACAACGAACCATCATAGGGTGGAGGATGTGTATAGACTACTGAAAACTTAGCATGGCCACAAAGAAAGACCACTTCCCACTGTCCTTCATTGATGAAATGTTAGAGCAGTTGGCGAAGCACTCCTTTTGTTTTCTTGATGGGTATTCTGGGTATCACCAAATTTCTATCCACCCCGACGATCAAAGCAAGGCTACTTTGACATGCCCATATGGAACATATGCATATAGACGAATGTATTTTGGGCTATGTAATGCACCCGCCTCTTTTTAAAGGTGCATGATGTCAATTTTCCCAGACATGGTAGAAAAAATTATGAAGGTTTTCATGGATGATTTTTCAGTCTATGGAAAAACTTTTGATCATTGTCTAGAAAATTTAGACAAAGTCTTGCAACAATGCTAGGAAAAAGATTTAGTGCTTAATTGGGAAAAATGTCATTTTATGGTTCCAGAGGGCACCGTTCTTGGAAACTTAGTGTCTGAGAGGGGGATTGAAGTTGACAAAACAAAAATTGAAGTTATAGAACAACTACCACCCCTGTGAACATAAAAGGAATCCGCAGTTTTTTAGGACACGCAGGTTTTTATAGACGATTTATTAAGGACTTCTCACAAATCTCTAGGCCATTGACAAACCTGATAGCTGAGGATGTACCTTTTGAGTTCACTGATCAGTGCTTAAATGCTTTCCAAACAATCAAGAAAGCACTCATCTCAGCACCAATCATCCAACCACCCGATTGGTCGCTGCCATTTGAAATAATGTGTGATGTTAGTGATTATGCCATTGGTGCGGTCCATGGCCAAATCAAAGATAAAAAGCATCATGCAATTGCCTATGCTAGCAAAACACTGATAGGAGCACAACTTAATTATGCCACCAAGGAAAAAGAACTTCTTGCAGTTGTTTTTGCTATTGATAAATTTAGATTTTACTTAGTGGGAGCAAAAATAATTGTTTACACTAATCATGATGTACTTAAATATTTGCTCACTAAGAAAGATGCAAAACCACGCCTCATAAGATGGATTCTTCTACTCCAAGAATTTGACTTAGAAATAAAAGATAAAAAGGGAGTAGAGAATATTACTGCAGATCATCTGCCACGTATACCAGCCACTGACATGCAGGAACTACCAATCAATGACTTCTTACATGATGACATGTTGCTAAGGGTGATGGATTCAAACCCGTGGATATGTGTTGATGGCTTGTTAAGAAGGTGCGTGCCTACGACAGAGGGGATACAAATCATCGAAAAATACATTGCAGCTCCATACGTAGACCACTATGGAGCATTCTGCACTCAAGCCAAAATCTGGCAGTGCGGATTCTTCTAGCCAATGATTGACAAAGACACCAAATAATTTATTTGAAGGTGTCAAAAATATCAGTTGCAAGGTGGCATCACGTATCGCAATGCAATGCCCCTCAACTACAACCTTCAAATAGAAATATTTGATGTGTGGGGCATTGACTTGATGGGGCCATTCCAAAAGTCTTAAGAATGCGAGTACATCCTCATCACCGTCGACTATGTATCAAAATGGGTGGAAGCTTTGCCATGCAGAGTTGCCGACACCAAGAGTGCTAGGAGAATGTTTCACAAAATGATCTTCCCTCACTTTGGAATACCGAGAATGGTAATAAGTGATGGGAGGTCCCACTTCTTTGACAAGACCTTCAGAGCCTTCCTAAGGGAACTTGGAGCCAAGCACAACATAGACACCCCATACCACCCACAGACCAGTGGCCAAGCAGAAACTTCAAATAAACAAATTAAAAATATCCTACAGAAGACGGTCAATGACATAGGGAAGGGATGGAAAAATAAGCTTCCTGATGCACTCTGGGCATATAGGATAGCTTATAAAACCCCATTGGCATGTCTCCATTCTAGCTCATTTATGGAAAGAGCTGCCACTTACCAGTTAAGCTTGAGCACCGAGCTCACTAGGCAATCAAGAACTGGAACATGGATGTAAGGCTAGCTAGTAAGAACCGACAAAAGCAAATCTCTGAGCTAGAAGAATGGCATGAGAAAGCCTACCACAGTGCTAGACTTTACAAAGAAAGAACCAAGAGATGGCATGACCACTGAATCCTACAGAAAGAATTCAAGGAGGGAGACAAGGTCTTACTATTCAACTCTCGTGTCAAGCTCTTTAGTAAAGGTAAGTTACATAGCAAATGGGAAGGACCATTCACCGTCGTCAACTCATCAACTCGTCAACGCACGGCACGATCACCATTCAAGACAATGACAGTAACACTTTTAAAGTTAATGGTCAAAGATTGAAAGTTTTCTTAGAACCTTCCCATGATATAAATTAAGAAATTGATGAAATAAACTTAGTCTCTTTTGATGAATTCATTGCAAATCTATGAAAATTCAAATATCTCTAACATGTTCTTGCAATGTTACTCACATACACTTCTCATTCACAATCATACACTATGTGAAAATAATACTTTGCTCATGTCTTATTTGAGAAAATAACATATAAAATTGTCAAATATGTTTAAAGCTTGAGGACAAAAATAGAACACCACAGGGATCAGATATTCATACATGTAAGAACGTCTAGAAGGAAGCACGGTCAGGGCAATGCCCCACAGGGGGCGGGTGACCCCTAGGAGCGGCCGCCCCCCTCCTAGATCCTCTCACACGCTGTCTGTTGGGATAGCTTCTTCTGACCGAGTACATTTGTGATCATCTAGGGTTTAGCACCGAAATATCTTTCCCTTGTGTTGTACCTGAGCCTATATAAAGGACCCTACAACCTCCTCCTATTTCACACCAAAGGCATTCCTTCCCTTTACACTTGGCATTGATCCAAAGCATTCTAGTGAGCCATGGCCAACAAAGAGCTCGCTCTGTACATTGGCTCCAACTCCAACTTCAACCTAGGGGAGATTCTACAGCCCATCAAAACAACACCTAAAAATACCTTTGTGAGAGAGGAAGCACGCGCTGTTATAATGGCTCCACATGCCGTCATGCCTCCACTCCATAGCAGGGCAAGCGGTGGCACGAGCATGCGGTCCACGGCTAGGACCAAGGTGCCACAGGCTGATGCCTAGCCTAGGCGGGCGCCCCCATCAAGGTCGGCTTTGGGGGCCGATAGCCTCAAGCGCAAGACTTTGGAAAGTGCTACAAAAGCGTCCATGTAACGCCTTTGGGCAACACCATTTAAAGTTGTAGCTACACTATAGTGGGGGTTCAAAAGCCCGATGGCGGGTGTGGAAAGGGGCTGATGCGCAAACCAGGGAGAGGCAAGGGGCCAGCAACTCCTGTCCAAAAATCAGTCTCGAAAGAGACAGCCGGCTCCTCATCTCAACCCCTCAGGTTTAAGAGAACCACTAAGCCGCCTATCTTAAAATCATGCGCCATCTTCGAGGAGGATGAAGAGCCTACACCTCCCGAAAATCCTAAAATCACCTCACTAAAAAATAAGATCGTAAACCTACGCGAGGATGTTCGAATCCTCAAGGGACAGCTAGATGATAGCAACATTAGAGCGACAAGCCTTGAGCACCAGTTAAATGTTTGCATCTTTAGCTTCAGGCATAGTCTGGCCAAGGCGGCACATGTAGAACACGTCCTTGAATAGGCGCATGTTCTATTTTTAAGCGCATTTTTGTTTTCTTAGGCTCATAGTTCAATTCTTAATTCTTTCATTCCAAATTATTTTGTTTTGTTTCCAATCATATAATGCGCCTACTAGTTTAATGATGAAATAACGTTTCCCTTTATAATTATTTGTCTACACTTGTCTCTTGGATCCTTTTTGTTGTCGAATATGAAATAAAGATAGGTACAAGTGTGGGGGAGGCACCACAATCACCTCCAACTTTGCACAGATAAACATCACACGCAAAAAACACGGTCTGTGCAACTCTCTCTTGTTTTGTTAATAAGAATTCTAAAACTGAATTCAAACAAATTAAAATAAAAAGTGTTGCTCCATCTCCATAATCTACCTATGACTAAAAGTTTGTATACCTTTTATTCCCTGCTAATATTCCAAAAAAACTTGTGAACACTCATCATAGGGAACCCACTTTATCTAAGTAATTGATGAATGAGATATAGTAGGATGATATGACATTTACCTATTCCTACAAAGTACTTGGGATTTATTTTAAAAAGCAAAATTTCAAATAGCATGTTCCTTAAATGACATATAAATACCTACCAAGGCCATATGTGTTAATACATGACAGAAACCTTCCACATATGCCTCTTACTTTGTGTTGAGTTCGGTCAAATTTTGTGACCCTATTGAGAGATGTTTCATGCTCCCAAGATCAAAACTCATGTACACGTCACAAATAAACAGTTGTTCCTACACTTGGAATACGCTAAAGCATGTTTCCATTACCCACAAATGAATACTCCATGCTCTAAAAAATGATCTCCCTAGCATATTTTTAGAAAAAACATGAAGGCTATGCATTGAAAAAATATATAGGGACACATGAAGGTCCCAAAAGCATTCAAAAAAATCTATATATGACGAGCACATGAAGGCTCATAGAATATATATATATATATATATATATATATATATATATATATATATATATATATATATATATATATGATAGCCATGTCTCCAAATAAAAAAAGCTAGAAAACGAGATCATATCAAATAGAGGAGTATGATTCCACCAAAAATTCCACACACTTGCACTATTTTGATCTAAAAGTATGACGCTTCTCTCCGGTAAGGTCTAGGATTCGACTTTACAACTTATGCAAGGTAAGTGTGCCCCACAATATTCATCCCTACCTAAAGCTCCATATAAGCCTTATAGAAGTAGGATGATCAAAAGGAAGGCAAGAACTTTCAAATATGCCTTGGTAAGGAACCACTTACAAATTTGAGTGACCTAAGCGAATCATTCAAGGAACAAAAGCTATCTTTATGTTTTCAAAATTATGTAAAAACCCAAGTTTCTAAGCATGAATAACGTAAGGAGATTTGAATCCAAGCTATTCCGTTTTTCAATTACCCAAGATATTTTGGTAGACACTTGGAAGTTCACAAGTTATGGTGAAGCTTGGAATAACCTATATACAGATTGCAAATCAAGGAGATGAACCCGCTTAGTTCTTAAAACTTTACTCGAGGATGAGCAAAGGACTAAGTGTGGGAGAGCTTGTTGGCGATGCTTAACTTGTAATCCTACCATCAACATTTAAACAAAAAATAAGCAAATGTAAAACACCAAAACTTAGAATTAGGGGTTTTTACTCACACTTTCCACGAGTTTTGGTACAAGCATGTTTTGCATGTCACAAACATAAAATGCATAGAGAAATTCACCGAAAGACACTTTCCGATGTGGAATTGCGCAAAGGAATGACAAAGGTGCCTACCAACTCAACTCAAATGGAGCAAAGCACCACCGGGAAGTGATCTAGGTCCACCCCAAAGCCTACCACGCGAAGGCAGTGGCTAGAGGCGGTGGTCAAGGGGCAACCGACCCTAGGGGGTGGGCACCCCCTCCAGGCGCCTCCCTGCCTCTCCTCGCTCTGGCGGTGGCATGCCACCATGCTAAGGCGGTGAAGCTCCTGTTTCATGCCAAGAATAGCTTGAAGCACCATCATCCTCCCTATATAAATAGAGGGGTTGGGCTCCCCTCTACAAGACAATAAGGAGAGCAAGGAAGAGAGAGAGAGAGTTTCATTTTTGCTTAGCTTTAGCTAGAATAAGGGTGGAGTGAGAGAGGAAAGAGTTGGAGAAGTGCCAGGGCTATCGACAACCTCCCTTAGTGTACTCGCTACAATGAGTGGAATCATGTCGGAGCTAGGTACTCCTCTGCTTGTACCTCTACAAGCAGCCTACTACTTGAAGTAAGAAGTTCATGTTTAACTTTGGCATTGATATACTAAGAAAGCTACCTTTGTTCATTATAAACTTATGGGTTTGTCGTCCGTCTTTGTGGTGGGTACTCTAGTAGAAGGGCCCTGATAGAGACGGATAACCCTTGCATGTACGCTAGAGTAATAGTCGATAGCGTAGACATGGTGTCTAGGCTAGAATCTATCTTCATTTACCTTATTCCCCATGGTTGAGGGGTAGGCAGCAGGTGGTGACAACCCTGTCCATCCCTTGTATTCCCCCATGTTTGGGTTCGATGTAGGCTATAGGTTGGCCTTGCCTGGCAGACCAGGTGTGATCCGATACCCAAAACAAATCTATAGTGTTAGAGTTATCTTTGCTTAGGATATCTATCCTTAGAAAAACCTCACTACCCAAGCTACCTTTCTCTTGTTTTCTTTAGGTGAACTAGCTAAGAGACTCGCACATCCATTCCTTTGGGAAAATACGATGCCTTGAATATCTCCAGGTGAAGTGCTACAATGGTGTATCCATGCGCTTGTGGATTCCTCTGCTTACGCTAAGAAACACCAACACCGGACTTGTCGGTAACCTTCCCCTTCTTGTACCTCGACAAACAAGAGCATTGTACCTCAATGGGTATCTTAGTAAGTGTTTGTGATTCTTATCGAATTAAGTCTTTGATTAGTTAAGCTATACTTTTACTTGTTTGTGGGTTCGTCGTCCGTCCCCGTGGCGGATGCTCTAGTAGAGGGCCCTGATAAAGACAGATAACCCTACGCGGATGCTAGAGTAGTAGTCGATAGCGTAGACATGGTGTCTAGGCTAGAGTCTACCTTCATTTGGCTTGTATCCTCCGGTTGAGGGGTAGACGACAGGTGGTGACAACCCTATCTGTCCTTCGTAATCCCCCACATTCGGATACGGCATAGAGCTATAGACCGGCATCACCTAGCGGACTAGGTGCGATCCGATGCCCGAAGTAAGCAAGTATATGTAGAGTTTAAGTATCCTTAGACCCTAAACCATAGGAATCCTTCTCTACCCTCATCAGTTATCCTTGTGTTGTCCTTGGACAAATTAGCTAGAAGAAATACCTTCGTTCCCTATGAAAAATACGATACTCTGAATACTTCCGGGTGAAAGCTACAACGGTAATTTCGTGCGCTTGCGGAATCTTTCTGTTTGTGTTAAGAAATACCAACAGGGACTAGCTTGCCGGCAAGCAAGTGAACCTTGGTGAAAAATCATTATGTCATCTTGTCTCCGAGGAATTCATTTGGTATTCATTGTGATTGATTTATCTTCTCTTGCCACGGAGGTATAACTCACTACCTCTCTTGTGTAATTACTTTCCTAGTATAGCTAAGCTCTTTAGTGTAACTAGTTTTGAGAGCTAGCTTGTGTCTTGTCTAGTTTGGTTAGTGAGGCTCTTTAGTTAGTCTTTAAGAGCTCACTAACTTAGAGAGTAGTGACTTAGCCATTGTATGAATTAGATATCATAATCACTAGAATTGTGGATAGGTGGCTTGCATTTTTGGTAGGCTAGCACAACACTCGCTTTGCTATATTTGTCTAACCACTTGGCTTAAGTGTTGTTGTAGAATTTTTTATAGGCTTTCACCCCCCCCCCTCTAGCCATTAGGAACTTTCACCAGCACCGCCCACCAGTTATCTGGCCCCACCTGCTCGGTAGCACCACCACTGTTGAGCTCACTGCCGTTAAACAGTCGCCACAGCCAGTCAGCCGCCACCCTTGGCCCCTCCCCTTCTAAGGCCACTAGGTATTGGTGGTGGCGGAGGCTCACGGTGGCCTGGACGCCTGTGGCGATGCGTTTGCGGTCGCGTCCGGAGGAACGGGCACCCGCATTGTATCGATATCGTTTTTCTTAGGGAGTTTCTCTATTTATAGAGATGTTTTTTCATAGCTTGAGTTTGAGTTCAAGACCTATATTTTGAAAAAAAAAATTGTAGTGTGTGTTTTGTTGTTGTGTGTGGGTTAAGAATGCATTGTGTATGAGCCACACATCATTGAAAACCAAAATTGAGTTTGAAGTTTTCTAGAAAAAGAATGATGTTTGATTAATACAACATTGCCACTTTTTTGGTGTGTCTTTTTAAAATAGAATTGTTTAATTTGCTTAATTCAGGTCTTCAACGGTCAATCGAGTATGTCGGGAACCAGATTTGTCTCCCTCTCCCACTTTTTCTCCTAGATAGCTAGAATATGATCTTAGCTTCCATGGTGTCTTTTATAGTTAATTGTGATACCATGACAGCCCATGTTTGGCCAATAAGGTGAGCTCTATCCACGGCTTGGACCTCGGTGGTCGAGTTCCACCAAAGATATAGCATAAGTACATGGCAGACAAGAACCATGTTCAAGCCGAGACTTGCAGCTTTGAATGACATGATCACAATAGTAACCTCTGGAACCGTATTGAAGTCTTTCACATCTTTATCTCGTGCGGCAACAAAAATTGTTCCATCAAGCGTTTGATATGTCACATGAGAAGCTTTCAAATGGACTTCAGGCAAGCACCATCCTTGAGGTACATGTTGTTCATACCAGGTGTTTTTTGTTTGGGGAGGAGAAGAATACATTGTGTATGAGCCGCATGCGGAACAAAGAAAGCAAATAATTGACAACCAAAATTGGTGTGTGTAGCTTGCCTTGGGGTAGAAGCTTTTTAGAAAAAAGAATTGTTTAGTTTATTTTAGTAATACTTTCAAACTTACATCTTCTGTAGTAGATCTCTTGGTGGTTCTTATCGACCAGCTTAATCAAAATCCCCATCAAACATGCACACACGAGAATGGCTCATGAAGCCAAAACTAGACAAAAACAATGAAATTGAAGCCATTTTCGCCTAGAAGCTGACGCAACAAAAACATGGCTTTTCCTAGCCTCACTATTTTTGAGAAGCCCAAACCCCACCAAAGAGGGTCTTATCTAGGAAAGTCACCATCATACATGGAGCATATTGCTTTTTTGTAAAGCCTTGTAAATGAATAGAGAAGTTTACCATCAAAGTACAAGGCAAGAGACAGCATTCTACGAGGTACATGTTGTTTATACGAGGTGTTTTTTGTTTTTGTGTGTTGGGCGGGGGGGGGGGGGGTGTATGAACCGCACATGCAGACCTAAGGAAGCATAGCGTTGACAACCAAAATTGGCGTGTGTAGCTTGCTTTGGATTAGAAGTTTTTTTAGGAAAAAATGGTGTTTCCTTATTACAGTGTCACCACTTGTTTGGTCAGCCCTTTTTAAAAAAGAATTGATTAGTTTGTTTTAGCAATACTTTCAAACTTAGATCTTCTTTAGCAAAGCTCTTGGTGGTGCTTCTCCACCAGCTTAATCAAAAGCCCTATCAAACATGCACACATGAGAACGGCTTATGAAGCCAAAACCAAAACAACGAAGCTGAAGCCATTTTCGCCTGGAAGCCAAAGCCACAAAAACGTGGTTTTTCATGGCTTCGCTGTTTTTGAGAAGTCCAAACCCTACCAAAGAGGGTCTTATCTAGGAGAGACACCATCCAACATGGCGCATATTGCTTTTGTAAAACCTTGAAAATCTAGAAAGAAGTTTACCATCAAAGTTCAAGGCAAGCACCATACTAGAAGGTACGTGTTGTTCATAGAAGGTGTTTTTTGTTTAGGGGGGGGGGGGGGGGGGAGAAGAATACATTGTGTATGAGCCGCATGCAGACCTAAAGAAGCACAACATTGACAACTAAAACTGGCGTGTGTAGCTTGCCACAAACCACTTCTTCTTGTTCGTGATTGAAAAAAAAATGCACAAAAGGCTCAATCATGTAGTACACCTTTTGTTATTTTTCTCTTTTTCCCATTTTTTCCTGCAAGGACGACCGTACCTATTTTCTCCATGATGAACATATATATAAACCATTGCAACAAGTATAGTCCCATACGACGCAAGTGTCATTGTCGAAGCCAATAATGTACCAACGAATGTACAAATCAGACCGTTGAGCAAGATCCAGTCGATCGTTCATGAACAATATATGTAGCACTTAAATTGTCAAGATGAAACGAGTGCCGGACATACAACATTTCACACACAAACGCTGCAGTAGTGCAGTAGAGTCGTTGTGACGTGCATTGAGTGCGCCCTGTCCGTGCTGCTCCGTTTCCGGACCTGCAGGCAACGTAACTGGCTGGGTTCTGGTGTCGCCGCGACGATCCCGGAATGGACGACATGATCGAGATCGACGACCTCTGTGATTGTTATTTCTTGCTTGCCGTTAGCAAATGGTTTGGCTGGATGATGGAGCAAATAAAGAGGTAGCCACAGTGATGGCTTGGCCATATATATATATATATCTGCAAAACATGCATGGGCTGAGGCTGCGCGCCATGCACATCGTCCATCCGCCATGGCATGCAAGCATGGAGTCCAAAAACTAAAAAACAAACTTTAAACTGGCAGCAGAGAGAGACTGGAGGGCCCTTGCTTGACTTGGAGGAGACCTCGAGTCGCCTCCCGTGTCTGCGTGTACCGCAACCAGATCCCAAGGTAATGGTAGGGGCCTAGGTGATGGGGAGATGCTGAGATGCCCGGGAGCATATTGCAACAAGTACACCAAAAGGTACTCGTGTGTCACCAAGCAAGGCCAGCTCTTGAGTTCACTTTCTCTGTTCTAGATTATAGATCGCTTTAGTTTTGTCCTAGTTAAGCCACGGTTCTCTGATTGGATTTAGTCGCTAGGAAGATTGGCTATCCACTTCGGCTTTAGTACCGGTGTCCAACTGAATCGAGAAACTGAATACAACGAACATTGGAGCACCGAGCTGAGCGCCAACATGCACTTTTGATTGTGATTTCTCCTCCAAGTCCTTATGACATTGTGGGGGCGAGGGGGGAGGGTAGCAGCACAAGGTAGAGGCGGGGGTAGCTGTAGCGGGGCGACATGACAACGGTGGGGCGTGGACGGTGGTGGCAGCAACGGGGCGGCACGACAGTGGTGGTGTTGTGGGGCAATGTTTGGGCGTCAAGGGTGGGGGCAACGGTGGAATTGAAGCGCGGCAAGGCGGCTCAGGGGCGACAGCGGTGTTGTGGGGTGGTAGGGCGGCGCAGGGTGAGGGCAATATAGACAGGACGACAACATGCTATGGGACAGTGGCGCATCTACGTGAGCACGAGGTTAAGTATGTTTTTTAGTGGAACCGAAAATCAAACAAAAAAGGCACCAAATCTGCCGGTTTTTGTTTCATAACTGTCGGCTCTTGTTTTTGGAAAAAACTGAAGTTTATAAAAAACGATAAAAACGAACCAATATGTTTTTCTTAACCGACTGCCCACTCCTATCTTCAGTGGGTATGGTGTATAGTAGTGGTAGTAGTATCTCCTTCTCGTACTAGCACAGTAGTCGTTGCTCCACTGGAGGACTCTCAGGCCCTGTTCACTTGTCTTATAATCCGTACTTTTCAGCTTGTTTTTTCAGCCGGAACAGTATTTTTCTCTCACAACAAATCAGCCAAAACAGTGTTTCGACTTGTTTTTTCAGTGAAGCGAACGGGGCCTCAGTTATTAGCTGTTGGTTTGCCACTGGGTGCTAGTTTTGGCCTTCCTGCATCTGCATGATCAGTCACAGGTGAGCTTGGGAGTCACTACTAGCACTACCGGATTCAGCTTCTTTGTCGAGTGCCTCAGGCACTCGGCAAAGGCCGATATACACTCGGCAAAGGGCGCTCGATAAATAGTTTATCGGCAAAGACCTCTTTGCCAAGTGCACTTTATCGGACACTCGACAAAGCCTTTGCCGAGTGATATTCTGACACTCGGCAAAGAAAAATTGCCGTGACGGCGAGCGCCACCGTGACGGCGGCTTTGCCGAGTGTCAAAGTCAAGCACTCGGTAAAGGTCGCCTCTTTACTGAACGTCATTGACTTAGACACTCGGCAAAGGTGGCCACTGTGTCGAGTGCCACCGTCAAGACACTCGGCAAACAGGCGACCTTTGCCGAGTGTCTGGCCCGTGGCACTCGGCAAATCTGTGATGTTTGCCGAGTGCAATGGCCTGTGCACTCGGCAAAGCATGTTCCCAAGCATGTTCTCATGTCGTCACTTTGCCGAGTGTCATGGCCATTGCACTCGGCAAAGTGACTGAAAACAGCCTTTTTATTTGTTTTTTACATTCCATCTAAATAAACAGAAGATATATATAACAAACATCACCAACATCACATATATATCATCAACAACACATATATATCACCAACACCACATGATCAGTCACAGGTGAGCTTGGGAGTCACTACTAGCTAGTGAGTCCATAGGAGGACAGGCAGTCCTCCCTCCGTCCTAAAATAAGTGCATTTTTAGAATTGTGGTAGAGATATCAATACTAGTAAAAAAATTACATATATACTCCTATAAAGATGTAATCATTGCTCTTTGGAAAAACAGAAAGACAACTAGAGTTGGTTTGTCTCATATGTAATGTGCTCTTATTTTGCAAAAAAAAAAAAATCAATTCTATAAGTGCACTTGTTATGGGACAGAGAGGGAGTATGGTACGCCGAGATGGTAGCCCTAGCAGAAGGGGTTGGACGCCGGGGAGCTGGGAGAGGACAGAGGAGCCAGCTGCCCAGCTTCGTGCTGGCTGCCGAGCCGAGGACGAGGAGGATAGGATTGCAATCGCAGTACGGGAATCGGGATTGCAATCGCAGTACGGGAATCGGGATTGCAAGCAGAGCAAGAGCAGGACAAGTGAGGCCTTCTTTAAATTGAGGTTACAAATCAGTATTTTATACTGTAGTATTTTCATTTTTATTTGATAATTATTGTCCAATTATGATCTGACTAGACTCAAAAGATCCGTCTTATAATTTACAATCAAACTATGTAATTAATTATTTTTTTTATCTACATTTAATACTATTTAAAGATTTGATGTGACAGAGAGAATGAAAAAACTTACAATCTAGATAAGAGGCCCCGTGCTTTTCAACGGGCGCCACTGTGTGATTTGACTCTGCGGCGCTGTGCCATGTCGCTGCCGGCCAGGGAGTCAGGGACCAGCTTTTCTTTATTTATATTCATCTCCGCCGACCCTCCGCCGGCCTTTCTGACCACCAGTGACGACCCCCATGCCATGGCATGCATCTCGACTGATTGTTGTACTAGTGAAGGCCGCGCGCCTTCGCGTGCGCCGACGAGAGAATAAGTTCAGGTTTTTTTTAAGTAGAGTTCGATGTGATAAACTGAAACTTGTAGGATATTTATATTACATGTAAAAGTTGTGGTAAAGCATATACGTGTTAGATAGTTACATTCTACAAAGCTGGGAATGTCTTAACTGTACAATTCTAGGCTGTATATGTTAGGGGACGATATATGTAGTGGTACTGCTGTGCACATGAGCATGCATATTATACATAATAAATAAGCATCAGGTAGCAGCTGTGTGTAGATGCTGATGCCGATCTTGTTATCTAACAGTACCCTGTTGTTCTGTTCGAAGCATCAAGGGCTGATGGATGAATCTGTGTATGCATCTAGATGTGTGAGTTATATGTGGTATTTAAAGTATATGATAAAGTTGGTAAATGGTGAGGGACAATCAGTGTACCTGATTCTTGGTAGCGGCACATGCACTCGGTGTGGTGACTGCATCCAGATATAGAACCTGTAGAACAGTGAAGAAGAGGTATAGTGTTGGGCTTCTGAAGTGTTTAGCTGATCTATTATTTATATCTATTTTAGCCGTACCAGCTGAATCAGATAGAGCAGCATCATTTTCATGGTCACCGTAGTCTGCCGGGAGCCCATCGTAATCAACTAAATTTTCTGGGACTGAATGTACGTATGTGGCGAGGTGTGTGGAGGGAGCGGGGTTAGAACCAATAAGGAAAGAATGTAAATAAAAATTTATAAAAACAAAGGATCTGTGATGTTGAGGCATACGTCTTGCATCTTCTTCTTCCTGCATGATCTGCATGCTGAAGTCATCGTCGGAAGTGAGATCAATTAATTGGTTGCAGCCAAATGGGCCATTGAGATATTGGTATGTGTCCATGGCTGCTGCTGCTGCAAAATCAAAGGCATTTGAGAAGTTTGCATGTGAAGTGGCTGTGCTGGCAAGTACGGATGGTATAAAGAGAAGTAATAAGGCAATGTTTTAAATTTAAGGCTATTTTAATCTTGTAATATTCAAACAAGAACTCTTAAATTTGCGAAGCATTTCATGTCATTGATTCAGTAGGCATGAACCTTATGGATAAATTACAGGCTGTGGTTGAGAGACTTTTATGGGAATCTAGGTGGTTGGAACATGAAGTAATTTTTTTAATTCATTTGTATGTACAGAAAGCGTTCCCATATAAATAGATGTCTATGTTTTTATCTATTTATAGCGATATTTGTGTTCCAAGGTGTTATGAAAAGGAAGGCGAGTGCATGATTGTTATCTCTGTTGCTTGTCAGATGACGTACCTGAGGATTGTTTCTGTCCAGAAGACGACGTGGTGTATGGCCGACGTTTGAGAGAAATAGTGCCTGAATCTGTAGATTCTGTCAAACAATGAGAACGAACCATGCTAGTCAATGAGCCTCTTTTTTTAAGAGGTTTTTAACCAAACGAGCAATACAATAGAACATGGACCTCTTCTAATACCATAATAATAAATCAGTTATAATTATGTAACTACTTGTAGAACCGGAACAAATGCTTACAAATGTTTGGGATAACAACCTGCAAATACAAATAGTAATTAGATGTGATTTTCTGAAATACATCTCCAATGCAACAAACAAAGAGTTAAACATATAAGAAACTTTTATGGGACATATCTTCAATTAATATAGCAAAGAGCCAAACATACGAGAAACTTTTACGGAACACATCTCAAATGCAAATGGACGAGATTTTAGTGATTGAGGATAAGCACTAATCCTAGCACAATAGGAGTTTGGTCTATGGCACATGAAAATGGACAATCCATAGATGCCAAAACTCAAAAGGAGAGTTTCATTAGGACAGTTTAGATATACAAGAAAATATACATACCAGAACTATCACCAAAATTTTGTGCACTGTCTCGTAAAGGAAGCACTTCTATCAGATGGCTAAGAAGAGATTCTGGCTGCCTCTAATCTCTAGGTACCCGTGATCCTGGCCATCAAATAATTTTAGTAAAGCTATATAAGTACCAAAATTAGAAGTAGTCCTGTTAGAAGTTGAAGGGCTATTTGTTTAGGAAATCTAATTGCAAAACTATTTATCAACACCAATAAAGCACTATGGCTTTGACCTTCCCCATACTTTACTGCTGCTCTAAGTTGGCCTTCCTACTCCTGTATCTTTCTGAAGTGTTGGAAAAAAATAGTCCAAGTCAAAACCGTAGCAGGCAACCATAGAAGAGTAACAGGCTTCTTAGGCTTGCTAGACATTATCTTGTTAATAAATACAGCTCTACATCTATGGATTGTCCATGTTCCAGCTCTACAATTATATGCACCACCAATGTATAATTTATTATTTCACCAAGTTTAAAGAACTTTGAACATATATAAGTATAAGAAGAGATTCTGTAAATGGGCTATGTTCAAACAAACAATGCAACAATATTCAAAGATCTATTGAACATTAATGTTTATCCTAAATTCTTGGAATCAGTTTGTGGCTCTCAATTGTTAGTGACCATTTAAAACTTGTCAATTTGCTAAAATCTCATAATTGTTCTTACAAAGTCGGTGGCACCGTTAGAAGATTAGAAAAAGGCAGGATCTGTGAAACTAAACCTATATATGACCTGACATGGTGTGCCTTAAATATAGACCATAATATTGTGACAGTAGTGGGTGGCAGCATCAGAAAATTAGAAAAAGGCAGGATATGTGAAACTCAAGCTATATTTGATCAGGCGTGGTGTGCTATAAATATAGACTGCATTTAATAGTGGTACAATTTTGCATACATATATCCAAAAAAAGGCACAGCTGCTCTGCTACAGGCCACAAGCATAGGAAGAATCGAGATAACAATATGAAGGCTTACGAAGATGCCTCTCAAAATATAGCTTAGGCTAACACTTTGCGCAACAACTTCAATGTGTTTCTGGGATGTAGGCCTGATAAAACCACCAAGTGGTTAGACTATGGGAGCAAACTAAAAAGTATGTGGATGCCTAAAATCTTAATATAATGAACCAAAGGAGATAATCATCTTTATCACAAGGATTATTACATGTAAAGATGCAAAGGAGCTTCTACTGTTAAACCAACCTTGTTTTCCCAGTGATCTATGAAATGGAACTGCAGCCAAAAAAGATGCAGATAATCAATTTAGGAAGAAAAGGAATAGCACAGATAGACCATTGAAGCATGCATTTGGAGTGGAGGTTTTTTTAAAGAAAAACACTGAGAAGGCATACACTTTAGTAGATGAACTGCCATACACTTTAATAAATGAATTCCCATACACTTTAATTGATGAACACATGACATCATCTAATATTTGCAGCAAGCTGAAGCATAAAATCTGAGCAATCTTGCTTGAAGCACTGAAAGAACTGCATAATACAAAGTAAAGTATCTATTTGCTACCTTCACAGTTTCAGAAGAGGAAACAACGTTGTGGTGCAGTGGTGGACTTAATGTTGCTGCAGAAAGGTCAGAGATAAACTCTCTCTATTGAACTTCTTGCCGACTAAGAGCAATTTGTATTGGGTGGCTAACGTACTCTTCATTCCTGCTGCCCATGCAGCAACACAAACGGCGGCACGGGCAACTTTCATGCACAGGAGGACACCATGGTAATTATACTAAAATGCACATAAATGAATCTATACATTTTCCATAAGAAAAATATAGTGCGATGGCAGCCTGCTCATAGCCAAAAATAAAGTGTCAGCTATAATACATTACCAACCAGACAGAGTGTCGTCACTTTTTGGCCGCAGGGTGAACAATGACTTACCAAGATTTGCTGCTTTTATCTGGAGACACAAACCATCTGCATACAGAGCAACAAGTAAATTTGTCTGGAAAATAATTTCCTAAAACACTTCTTTATCAAAATCAAAATAGTAATTTAGGAATTCTTATGGAAAATAAATTCCCAAAAGCCATGGAACGGTCCCAGAAATTGTGTAAAATTTGACCACACACTTACAGGAAAATCTCTACTAAAAGGCTGAAGGCCATGTGTGTCAAAATCATTTTATCCTAAACAAATTTCTTAGTGGTCAACTTGGCATCATATTTGCCTTTCATGTTTGTATGTTTTGTGTGTAGCAAGGTAAGCGACAAATTTTTGCATCATTGCATTGATCGTGTTACCTGAAGGTCACAATGGCCTGGTTACCTATCTCCTGTCAATTTGGAAATTTCTCAAAGAGATATTCTATTAGTATCCGGAATTGCATGATCAGAAACATACTTAGTTAGTATGGTGCAGGTGCAGCGGTAAGCAGTCTCAATCTTTTAGGCTACCCATAGGAAAACAAGGCACAAACTTGTCCAACACCCAAGGCACGCACAACCTGGCACTCACTGAAAATTGCCTTGCCAACAAGGTCTTACTGCAAGCAGGAGGACCATAGCACAGAACTCCTTTGGATGGAGACATGCCAAACCTGTCGAACTTGTCCGGATGCTCCACAGGATAGTGAACAGTCCGCATCAGTTTTGAAAAGAAATTAGCAAATTGTGGAACACAAGCAATAGTACAATACCAAGAGCAGAAGGTCAATTAGCATCTAACTACCTCCTGGAGCTCCCTCTTGACACTCTCCAGCCAAGCAATATCCTCCCAAGAGGACTTTGACAACCTAAATCCTGCAGGTTGGCAGACCAACGCTGCACCGCCACTGTGCCACCAATGACGATGTCATCGAAGGTATTGCCAATGATGAAGATATTAAAAATTGCATATGTATTAGGCAATTGCAGGCTATAGCAGATATACAAGAAGGTGGGCAGCAAAGAGAGAGTATTCTCACCAAGATAAAAGTATTAAAGCAGTTCAATCATTACTATGTAAAAATAAAATGATGCCAACCGAAATCTATTGCCAATGATGAAGACATTTAAAATTGAAGATGTATTAGGCAATTGCAGGGCTATAGCAGCTATACAAGAAGGTGGGCAGTAGAGAGAGTATTTTCACCAAGATAAAAGTACTAAAGCAGTTCCATCATGACTATGTAAAAATAAAATTTCCAAAGAAAGCAAAAAATACTTAGATCACAGTACAAGGCATGTTACCTTTGTACTCCAATCTCACACAGGGTTTGTTCATAGAACATCAAAATTGGAGAACTCAAACAAAATTGCAGAGCTGTACCAACTGTCGACATGAAAACTGAATTTTCTGAAATTAGCAATTTGCACACTATGCACGGTAAAAATCCGTATCACAAATGAGGCACGAAGCAAGTTACGAACCTGTAAATCAAGCACCTTGTGATTCTTACTCCTCGCTCAATTTTCTCCAGGCCATCAAATGGATTGTGTAGCTATATGGAGAAGCAGAACCACATATAGGGACATAGGAGAAAAGATCACCAGCCCACCACACATAGCAACAGTTCTGAAACCTACATTGAAAATAGCTGCAAAGAAAAGAACAAATGAACCTGTCCATGAGCTAGTAATTAACTGAATGGTGCAAGAGAGACATGAAAAGGCATTAGCAGGGTGGAAATCCCAATCAAGCCCGCTGCAGACTACATAATACCAGGCTGCAATAAGTTAAAAAGAGAGCAATAATTTGAATTTGTGTAGCCAATCCAGAAAACAATTTCAATCCAAAGATAAAATAGAGAAGATGTATCCAATTGAGGTATAAAATAGAGAAGATGTATCCAGTTGAGGTCGTCATTCGTAAGGACAATGAGCATTTGTATCAGTCAAAAATATATACAAAGGAAGAGTCTATTTTTTTCTTATTTGAGACAGTAATGGTAGACAGATGGAATACATCATGTCCAAGAGCACCCCAAAAGCGATCTTATAATTTTCGTGTCGGAGCACATTAATTTTGAGGCTATAATATCTCTTTTGGTAATTTGTCCACGGCTGCAATCCCCTTGTCTCTGAATCAACAAAGAAAAAAAAGAACTTAAGAAAACAATAGATAAAGAATCGACAATGAAAGGTAGGGAGGTGAGGAAATATTGGCTGCTAGCTCTTTGTTTGTCTTCCCTAAACTCACTAATCGGTAGTGTTATGCATGTTGCCATGTGTAGCTGAAGTTGTTACCAACAATAAAAAGGGAGATTAGCCAAAAAAATGATAAGATATTTAATAATAGTTAGAGGATACTTTGGACATTTAGCTATAAACATAAATGAAGAGAGCAGAATACATGAGTATCGGGATAGGCTAAAAAGACACAAGGCATGGTGTGTAATTTATTTAGCCTACGATATTTTAGACTTTTAGCTGCCACCATAAAATGAAGGAAACATTATATATATAGGTGTGTACATGAGTTAAGAGGCAACATAGAACCAGGATGCAGTGGTAGAGTGGTTTGATGTAGTTGCTCCAATAGATATTTAGCAACAGCATAAATAAAGAGAGTAGGAAATATGAGCACTGGGATAAATTAAAAAGGAACAAGGCACAGCATGTCATCTAGTTAACATAAGATATTTTAGACTTTTAACTGCAACCGGAAAAGAACTAAACATTATATATAGGAGTACACAAAGTCATTTTGTATTAGAATAAACCCTCTCATTTAACGATGTCTAATAGTTTTTTTGATTGATGCGGCGATATGTGGACGTTGTCCCAAAAAATTGAGAAACTAAAACCCTCGACTATCAATTTTATCCCAAATCTCAAAAAAAAACATGAATATAAGACCATAGACCAAAACGGTGTGGGACTCGTACAGCTTAACAGAGCACATCATATTTGAGCTAAGAGGAAAATAATTATTTTCAACAAGCCTCGACTATCAAATTTCAAAGAACATAGATATAAGACAATAGACCAAAAGGGCATGAGACTTGTAGAGCATACCAGAGCATATTTCCAACGAGCCTCAAGTATCAATTTTACCCCAAATTTCAAAGGACACAGATATAAGACAATAGAGCAAAAGGGCATGAGACTTGTAGAGCATCCCAGAGCATTATATTTGAGGTAAGAGAAAAATAATTTCTTCCAACCACATAGGACCTGCACAAAAAGTAGTAGATAAGCATCACAGTCTGGGCATATGAATGAATCTATGAAATCATGCATGCTAAAATCGCAGGGAAATTCCTCGTACCTAAAGTTAGGTAACCCTAGAACGAACTCTTCATACCTAGAGCTGGCCAAAATCCTAACCCTAGAACAGGCAAGAGTGAAGATAAAGAATCCGATGAAGACAAAACAACTATGAAAGCAACACGTAAGTGTGGGGGAGGGAGCGGCATCGCTTCGGGCCGGCCGCACGCAGCGTGGGGAGCCGGCCACGTCGCCCGCTGCCGCATCAGGAGGGAAGGGGAGAGAGAGAGAGGAAGGGGAAAGAGAAATGGAGGTGAGAGGCAGGAGATGGAGGGAGAGAGGAGGAGGGGGATGAGACGGAGGAGGAGGAGCACGGCCACCGCCGCCGCGCGCCGCTCGTGCCCGCCGCCGTCGCCCCTGTCCGTGTCGGGAAAAAAAGGGAGAGAGAGCGAAGAGAGAGAGAGAGAGAGAGAGAGAGAGAGAGAGAGAGAGGAGGGGGTGAGAAGAAGAATCAGGAAGGAGAAGCGGAAGTTGCTATATATATTTGGTTGACTGGATTATGAAGATAAGCGGAAGAAGCAGAGGAGAAACGAGAGAAGTTAATCAGAAGAAGGAGAAGCGGCTGCAGGCGAGAATCCGCTTCAAGCGATCTGGACCGTCGAACGCGAGATCGGATGGAGGGAGGAATTCAGGGCGACGTGGCCACGGCTTCTGTGCGAGGAGTCGACGCGATTTGAGACTGTCAGGCTGGGAGATTCAATAATCAGTCCTAGCGAGGAGATGGCTTTCATCGTCGTTCATCGACGTCGTGGCCGTAACATGCCAAGCTTCGCTCCAATCCAAACCAAACCAACTCTGCATGTCTTGACGCCTGAAAGATGTGAACACTTTGCAGGCTCTTGCTCGCGGGAACAAAGGTGGCAGCCTGGGACACTGGGACTCTGGGAGTGGGGCTGTGCACTTGCGCGCGCACACCCAATGACACAACCAGGCCCCCACCGGCCCCGGCGCCGACAAGAGGATCTGCAGCAGAGATGTTCTGTTCAGGTCCCCGGCGGCTGCCTCGGCGTTCGTCTTTTGATTGTCCTCCTCCCTGTCGCCGTCAGCCGTCATGCCATTGCCATGCCGCCACAAGGCAGAGAAGCCACCGCCGGCGAAACCACGAGCGAGGTTTCCTAGGGTTTACCCATTGCCCATAGAATACTTATACTGTAAAGGACGACAAGCATAACATAGGGTCACACATGAGTCGCACGATTCACGTAGCAGATCACCGTACCTGCAATGCCTACGAGCAAACTGACAACAAGTGACAATAATGGAGTTTAGGGGCCAAGCCACGTTAACTTTCCCAGGTGCACGTGCAGCAGGGTAAAGCAAAAATTTGTTAATACCTGTTTCAAAATCTTCATATATTTCCTTCAGAAATGTATACGCTCCTTTATATTCAATAGAGTGTGCACAAGGGTCATTTTTTAGCTGGCGCTTCGCCCCTGATGGAGTTGGACTGTTGGAGTGGAGGCCTGAACAAAGCCTAGCAGCCCTGTTATACCCTTCTGCTTGCGTAGACACTGACCAAGCAAGCGGCGGCAACATGTTTTTCTTTCCCAGAAAAAGAAAAGGTGGCGACATGTCTTTTGTGTAGAACGATCTTGCATTGGCGTTTACGTACATTCAGGAGCAAGCTAATGATATAGGAGCAGCTGCAGTGGTTGCAGAAGTAGCAGCTAGCAGCGAGTAGACCCTGAGTCTAGTGCATAGTTGAGGCAGAGTGCCGCTATTTGAGTTCATGTACAATTTAGCCACTATATTCCGCTATAGCCCAATATAGCGCCGCTATTAGCTGTTTTAGAGATATACCACTAAACACCTTAGCCCGCTATTTAAAACATTGGTCTAGTGTTTGATAGTGTTTCACCAAGAACCAAAAGAAGTCACAACTGAAACCCCTCAAAAAAAAACATGCCAAACAGGACCTATATCGTAGCATTGAGAAATAATGAGGGTTGATCTCAAGTTCTCAGTAAATTTCCCTAACTTTTTACTAGCAAAGATATTTATAAAACTATATTGTCAATATAAAAAAGTCATATGTTATCAAACTATAAGTAATACGAACTTCTGCATAAAAAAATTCAGATATTAGTCGTTAAGGTTGAAAAGATCAAACTCAAGATAAATCTATATAAAGTTACATTTACACTCAAAGGAAGCAGGACAGATGATGACAGTTATCTCTTTCAGAAGATACTACTCTTGCAGGCCAGAACCGCGGCCTGCAAATGATATCCTTGGGCCCAGCCCACTACTGGTACGGTGACTAATAGAGTTGGGCCGGTGTAGTGTAATTATAGGCCCAGCTTTACCCATTGCAAATAGAAATAGCAGCTGTTCGCCCGTTCCTGCTCATCTGGATGACATGCATGATGGCACACTCACTTGCGATTTGAACCATCTCTGAATTCGGGAACGCAAGAAGGCGGCAAACAAAATCTGATGCACGGTACAGCTTCTTTTCAACATCTTTTGTCAAATTAACAAATGGACGACATACATGACAGACAGATCGCGATCGATGATCAAACATATCTCGTTGGATATATAAACATACGCATATATAGAGAGAGAAGCTACGCACAACGACAACAGAAATGACAGTAGGGTTTGTGTGTATATACTGTCGTCAGCGCCTCCTCCTCCTCCTCCTCCGTCGTCCGACCTCCGTCCAACGGCACGGCCGCGACGACGTCGTCAATGCATGGTGCGCGATCGAGCCAGGCTAGCTGCGTGCCCAGGCAGGCAGAGGCAGATCATCAGACCGACCGCCTCGACGGCGACGACGGCGCGCCCGCCGGCCGCCCCGCGCGCGCTCAGTTCATGTTGCGGGCGCAGCGCGTGATGGCGGAGCAGCCGCGGCGGTAGGGGTTGGCGGCCTGCTGCGACGCGCAGTTGCTGTAGTAGGACCGGCCGCGCTTGTTGCACGGTACCTGGTCCGCGCGCAGCGCCGCGTAGCTGATGTACCGGTTGGTCGGCTTCCGCTGCGCCAGCGTCCGCCGCATCGAGTCGCCGGCGGCGAGGCCGCCGCTTAGCCCGAGCTCCTCCTCCTCGTCCACGCCGCACTCGCCCACGGCGCCCGAGCACTTGCTGCGCTGGCCCGGGATGCTGCTCTTCCTCACCGCCACGAAGTCCATCGCGCTCAGGTCTCCGACCTTCGCCGAGGCCGGCACCGCGAGGAACGCGGCCGCCGCCGCCGCGACCGCCAGCAGGAGCGCCAACAGGGCGCCGGCGCCGAGGCGGGCCATGTCGTCGAACGGGTGGCCTTGTTGTTGATAAGCTGGTATTTTGCTTCAACGATCGGCTGGGGTCTCTTCGCCCACCCTGCCTTCTTCGCTGTGTGAAGGCCGGAGGAGGGGGAGATGAAGGGGAGCACAGGGAGGCCATTTGGAGAGGAAGGCGCTGGACGGGAGAGAAACCAGGGTGACCGCACGCTGGCGTGGACGGTGCGCCCGCGTGTCGCGGCCTCGCTCTCGCCCGGGCCCTGGCGTGCATGGATGCAGACTTGCACGTGGGGCAAAAGGAAATTGAATTTCAAATTCTAAAAATTTAAAACGAACGTTGAGGTTCTAAACGATCTTAGATAAAAAAAAAATTAGCTAAGAAGTTGTAAATCTTGCTGGAAACCACAACTAACTCTGGTCTGGTATAAACTATATTAACCTCCGGGGTTCTTTGAAAAATTGGAAAAAAAAAAAGAAATTTAGAATCTGGTAACCTGAAATGAGTATTTGAGACTCTAAAATATATTAAATACACTACGCCAGATTCTCACAGTAGGAACGGAGGTATTTTTGCTGTAGGGGCGGCTGGAGTTGGGGACGCCCCTATATTGGGCGTCCTCGGGCCCCATCAGCCCAGCCGCCCCTACAGATAGCACTGTAGGGGCGGCTGGTAACCTGAGCCGCCCCTACAGTTGGGGCTGATCTGTAGGGACGGCTCAATCACCAGCCGTCCCTACAGTACCCATTTGTCTTTTTTCAAATTTCAAAATTTGAAAGGTTCAAATTTAGTCAAATGATAAGATAATCAAAATAAAAGTTATACATCTTGATGAGTTGAACAACTTTTGTATTCATTACTTTTACATCTGAAATCATTTAGGGTTTAAAAATTTGGTTTGAACTTGTCAAATATCAAATTTCAAATTTTAAAATATGTAAAACATTGTAACATCCAAGTTTGATCAAACTTAAATGTTGAAGCATGATTTTAGAAATTTTTAGAAAAAAAACCATCACATTTGGAGTTAGTATGAGGGGGAACAACTAATTATAAAGTTTACCCATAGATTAAAAAGAGAAATCACACTGTTCTAAATGATCCTTACATGATCATAGTGAACAGTGTGATTTCTTTTTTTAATCTGTGGGTCAACTTTATAACTAGTTTTTCTTCCTCGTACTAACTCCAACTCTAATGATTGTTTTTTCTAAAATTTTCTAAAATCATTCTCTATCAATTTATTTTGTTGGTTTTGTCAATATATACATATGAAAAGTTTGAGCAATTTAAATTTTGAATTTCAAAAAAAATGCAACTTCAGAAAAGATTTTGGTACCCCAAATGATTTCAGCTGAAAAAGTGATAAATACCAAAGTTGAATAACTCACCCAGATCTACAACTTTTGTATTGGTCGTTTCTTCATATGACAAAGTGGTAATGACATTGTTCGCAAATGTGACACATCTCTCATAAGGTTTTATAAACTATATGAGACATGTGTAAGATTAGTGAACAATGTGTGCTAAGAATTTGTCGAATGAAGAAATGACCAAAATAAAAGTTGTAGATATTCATGAGTTGAACAACTTTGGTATTCATCACTTTTTATGTTGAAATCAATTTGGGTCTCAAATTTTGGTTCGAACTTGTCGTTTTTCAAAATTTTAAATTTGAAAGGTTCAAATTTTGTCAAATGACAAGATGACTAAAATAAAAGTTGTAGATATTAATGAGTTGAACAACTTTGGTATTCATCACTTTTTATGTTGAAATCAATTTGGGTCTCAAATTTTGGTTCGAACTTGTCATTTTTCAAAATTTCAAATTTGAAAGGTTCAAATTTTGTCAAATGATAAGATGGCTAATATAAAAGTTGTAGATATTAATGAGTTGAACAACTTTGGTATTCATCACTTTTTATGTTGAAATCATTTTGGGTCTCAAATTTTTGTTCAAACTTGTTATTTTTTAAAATTTCAAATTTAAAATGTACAAATTTTGTCAAATGACAAGATGACCAAAATAAAAGTTGTAGATCTTCATGACCTTTACAACTTTGATGTTTATTAAATTTTCATTTGAGATCATTTGGTGTCTCAAAATTATTTTAGTAGTTTTGATTTTAATTTTTTAAAATTTTAATTTTTCCCCATTTTTAAAGGTTCAATTTTGCAATTTTAAACTGTTGTAGTTGTTTTAGTTATTGTATATGTAAATATATCTATAAAAAAATAATTATAAAATTTTGTACTATATTATTTATTATTTACATGTGAATAATTCATTTTGATTTAGAATTTTGAAAAAAAAAATCAACTGTAGGCGCGGCTTATAACCTCAGCCGCCCCTACAGTGGCTCTGAGGTATATTACAGTGACCGTTGCTGTTAAAAAAGAAAAAAAACCGCGGCCTTCTCGGCACGCCGTCGCCTCCTCCGCACGCCCCGCACTCTCACCAACGTGCCACCACCTCCTCCTCCACTGCCCCACCCTGTCCTCCTGGCTGCGGCGTCCTAGCACGCGACCCCCGCTCCACGCCGGTCACGTCGGCGCAGTCCAACCTCTACCCGTGCTGCTCGCCTCCCACGTTGCGACCCCCACCGCCTACAGCGTTGGCCGCACGGGCGGGGGCGTCATGGTGGCCCTACACCCGCCTACCGCGACCATGCCTTCGCGCCCGGGGTCAGCCAGCCAGCGCAGGGATGGCCTCGCAAGCGACCACCTCCCCAGGCGGCGCGAGTCACACCGACGGTCAGATCTGGCCTCCACAACAACGTAAGCTGACACTTCCCCTCTCTTGCGCTTCAATCTCAGCATACATGGGATGCTGCTGTGTCTTCAATGGCCTCCGATCCCCTTCATCTTCGAGCACCGTGTGGCCCCCATCTGCTGTTTCCTTTGCTCTTGCTGGTCCTGCCCTTCAAGTGCTCGATGAAATGCCCAATGGGCCCTGTTTGCTGATTTTGTGAGGCGGACACCTGCTCATGTAAATCAGTCACACAGAGGTAATTTTGCCATATCAGCATAGCTCATCAAGTTTAATTACTGTCACCGTGTCTTTCTTCAGTATGCATGACATGCATGTACATAAACATCCATTGCTTTTGCTTTCTGGCGCAGGTAACGTTACCAATAAATAACCAAACAATGTTCGGTCCTCTACTTCGGCTTTGCATTTATCAATGTTGATTTCAGAAACCCAGATAGGTAGTGTTGATTCATCTACTTTCGGCTTCGCATTTACAGATGCCAATTTCAGAAACCCTGAACGAGTGGTCCAGCGATGCATGGTTTTACTTGCATCACTTTGTTTCAAAGTAATATACCAAAAAGGTTCATGCTTTGTCATATGATTTATTTTAAGGTCTTATTAGGTGGCACTTATTAGTCTCTTAACAGTCTCTTCATTGGTTATATGAAATGAACCTCCTATGAATCAAAGACATTGTCAATGTATCAAACTGTTGTTAACTACTGCCGTCGTTCTGATTTCATATTCCTACTCCACATTGTATTTCTCACTAGATGAGTTTCATACTAACAGCTACTTATATGATCATTCCAGGATGCACTTTCCACAGCAAGTATGGGAGCCGACAGATTTCTTCAATGTCTATTTCCAGCATAGGGAAGGCTTCATTTTAGTTATGCCAAGTTAGATGATGCCAAAATTGCATTCTTCCTCTGAGTGCAGGTGACACAAATTTCTAATTCTTCCCAGACAACGTTCATTCCTACCTCAAAATACATGTATTCAATTTAAAAAAAAATACATTGGAAGTATGCAACTCTGCTCCTCTAACTCTTTTATGGCCATCCGATAATGTTGCTACTACTGTCAACAACAATATGCACAGTTCATTCATAGTTCCTGATGGTTGGAATTATTGTTAGTATTTTTTGCATCTTATGTGTAGCCTAGAGAAACAAATGGTTTGTTTTCGTGCCCAATAGCTCTCACAGATTGTCAGTTGTTCCTGTCAATGTTTTCCCTGCTTCTATACATGCTGGTAAATCTCAAATTAGTTCATATGCGCATTGCATGAAAACAATTAAAGATTTTAAGTTCTGTACATTCATATTGTTAGTATTTTTTTTGTATTTTATATGTGTAACCTACAAAAAAATACTACTATTCTATAACTAAAATAGTTTGTTTTCATACCCGTTGGCTCTCACATATTGTCAGTTGTTCCTGTCAATGTTTTCCCTGCTTCTATACATGCTGGTGAATCTCTACAGTTCAGCGGCCACAAAAAAAGACAAAAAAAACCGCTTCCTTAATCAGTATGATGCTTTTCCTATGATCAGTAAAATTCATTCATGTATGCTTGCTCAAACTATGTTTGTCATCTTATTCACGAGTCTCTATTCTTTATCTGCAATAGATATGCCATGACCTGGGCCGCTCATTACCACTCAAACTTGCAGGAGATGTTGGACAGTTATACCTTCTGGAAGAGAAGAAGGTATGTTCTCATATTTTAGCAAACAAACAAGAGTTCTACATGTTACATCATTAATGTTCTCCCGCGTGCTCCCTACTTCATCTATTATTATTTCCTTACACGTATTTATAACTTGGCAGAAAATTCGGCACTGCCCCTGTATAATCATCACCGACGTAAGCTCCTTTTGAGCACGAGAAGCCCCTTTTGTTCTATGATGTATCAAGCTTATTGTAGGGTATTATAAGTCTACCCTTCTCATCAGCTAAAATGTAATATTCATATTTTACATGTCCTTTGTGCTTGCATTTGACAATACCAATAATTATAAGTGTTGACATACTTTTATTGCACGATGTGCACATACAAGGTTCATCGTCCATTTGGTTTCCACTAACTTTACGTTCAAGCATAAAATGCATTTGGTTGTATATAAAGCTTCATCAAACGCCGCGCTTAGTTTCTAGTTGATGTTTGAAAGATGGATTTAACTTGAGATACTCAAATACATTATGATGCTTCTGTTATTATGATGTGGCATGTCGTCACTTCTATTTTCTGAAACAGTGGGATGCTTCTGTTATTATGGCATGTCATCACTTCTAAATACCTGACAATTTGAATTATATATATATATATATATATATATATATATATATATATATATATATATATAGAACTACTATCCTATAGCTGGCTGCAGAATAACTTATTCTGTAGCCACTTTGAGTTACGATAATTACTATGTTAATTTACGAGATTTACAGTAACTCCTTACTAAGTGGTTTACTATAACGTTATGGTAAATATTCTCATGTGTTATAGTAACCCAACTATCGTAAATATGTATTGACATTATGGTAAATTAGTATATAAAATTATGGTAAATAGAGGTGGCTACAGAATAACTTATTTTGTAGCCGGCTGCTGAATAGCCTCTCCCTATATATATATATATATATATATATATATATATATATATATATATATATATATATATATATATATATATGGTCAGATTTGAATTTGAATTTTTTTTTTTTTGCTGGAAAATCTACTGTTGGGGCGGTTCAACCGCCCTTACAAATACACATAGCAGGGGCGGCTGGTGATACAGCCGCCCTTACAGAAGTCCACTACAGGGGCGGCTGATATTACCAGCCCCCCTACAAAGAGCACTGTAGGGGCGGCTGAAAACACCAGTCGTCCCTACAGAGAGCACTGCAGGGGCGGTCAGGAAACCGCCCCTACAGAGGCACCCTCTATAGGAACATCCTGGGAAGGGCGGTTGGCGCAACCGCCCCTACAGAGGCTATAGAGCTGTCCCTACAGTTAACTTCTGTAGTAGTGATAAAAAGTTATTAACTATAAAGTTGTAGATCATGTCAAGCTCTACAACTTTCATATAAAGTTTGTATTGATACGACTTCATGAAAGATTATTTTTATATGAGAAAAAGAGATACACGACACCAAACAATAAATGGTCTCCACTGCTACTTCAGCGAAACCGTCCAAGAAACCATTTTGAAATTAGTAGTCAATGAGAGTATTTTGTTTGGTCCATTCGGTATTTAAGTTCAAAGTTCGAAGTTCGAGGGAGTGTTTTAAAATCAAATAACTACTTCAGGTGATGGTGAATCGGACTTTACTCTATATAATATATGATGAGGAATCTAATAATCGTTTGATCTAATGGATGCAAACGCTGATGAGCCATCCTTAGATGAGCCTAGATGGAATCTCCTATTGCAGATTGCCTAAAATTTACCTCGTATATTTCTTTAGGAATAGTGGAGAGGGAGTTGTCCTTGTTTTAGAAGATCTCTTGATAGTACAAGTATACAGTAGGAGATGAGATAGCTAGTAGATTTTTTGCAGCATTTTATCTTCTAAAATACTATATTTTAGATATAAAGGGATTAACGTCCTGTTCGCTTGGCTGATAAGTTATGGCTGAAAGTACTATTGGCTGATTTATTGTGAGAAAAAAAATATTGTTCATTGACTGAAAAAGTATGACTTATAAGCCAAGCGACCATGACGTAGACAGAATATACGTGGAGATGCTCTAAGTGCACCAGTGACGCCAACGTACATATTTTACTTCGGTATTCAAAGAAGACAATAATGCATTCCACGTTCCAAACTGTAACAATGAAGTCATCCTTATCCGTACACAAGGTCTTAACAAATCATCGAAATATATAACTGTCTGATGCCGTTGGATTTTCTGTGTACGTGCAAATAAACAACATTATCTTGCCTTCTTTTTTTGTGGCAATGCAAGAACATAATCGCGCGCAAATAAACGACCTTCGGTTCCATCTATTCCGGTAGTTCTCTCCATGCCTGAAACAGTGAAACCTCCACAATCCACCCGATCGAAGCTCGAGTTTGAGAAGTGGCTAGCTTGAGGTGTGGGCATTTTAATTTGATGCTATTTGCTCAAGCAATTTTTACTACATTTGTCTTATCTTTATTTTATATTATTCTACTATTCTATGAATTTTACCGACACAAGGCAAGGGCGAAGCCACGTTAACGTGCACCAGGGTAAAGCAAAAATTTGTTAATACCTGTTTCAAATTTTTCATATATTTCCTTTAGAAATGTATACGCTCCTTTATATTCAATAGAGTGTGCACCAGGGTCATTTTTTAGCTGGCTTCGCCCCTGACACAAGGTAGGTTAGTCCCCACCAGTCCTCTCTATATCTGAATCCTGGCTCGCCAGTAATTCTAAGGTTTAGTAAGTTTTTTTTTTGTGTGAAATCAATCAAGAGAAATAAAGTCCCATATGACAAGTTCAATTTCTAACATTCATGTCAAAAGTTAATCCGATGGCAACTCCTAACACCTAGAGCAGTAAATATAGATGTTACTTGGTGCACTTATTAATTTAAAATTTCAGATTGGATACAATTTAGTGCACTGATTAAATAGAAATTAATAAGTTGGTTGGAGAAGTTGACTACGATGCATTCAGCACATGATTATAGCTATATAAAATCTACAATTAGTGAGATTATCTTTCCTTTTTACCTTTTTATGCCGTTGTTTCATTTGGCACGTTGGATTATAGTTATAGAAAATCTACAACTAGTGAGATTATCTTTCTTTTTTCTTAGCGCATGAACAATGATTTGAACCACAGCACTCCAAATAGCCACGCCTAAGGCCAATCTCAATGGAGTTTCATATAGTTCCATGGGCATTAAATATACTGACATGGTACCGTATCGATGAAGAGAGAGATGATGAAAGTTTCATGGGAGTAGAGAGAGTTCCATAGTGATGAAACTCTTCTGCACTGTTTCCAAAATACACTACCGGTATCCTCAAATTTGCCGAGTGTTTTTATGTTTGCCGAGTGTATTACCTCGGGCACTCGGTGAACAAGTTCTTTGCCGAGTGCTGCTCTAAAAACACCCGGCAAAAAAAACTCAGTAAAGAGTGGGTTTGCCGAGTGTAAAAAAACACTCAGCAAAGAGGGGATTTGTCCAGTGTCAAAAAAACACTCGGCAAAGAAATAAAATCTTTTTTTCTGGAAAAGAAGGAGAAGAAAAAAAATGAAAAAAAAACTTTGCCGAGTGCT
The DNA here is from genome assembly GCF_019320115.1 of Miscanthus floridulus. Taxonomy (NCBI): domain Eukaryota; kingdom Viridiplantae; phylum Streptophyta; class Magnoliopsida; order Poales; family Poaceae; genus Miscanthus; species Miscanthus floridulus. Next base: position 3,022,402 of record NC_089585.1, read on the forward strand.
CAGATCTAGAACACTCGGCAAAGAAATAAAATCTTTTTTCTGGAAAAGAAGACGAAGAAAAAAAATGAAAAAAAAACTTTGCCGAGTGCTAGATCCAGGGCACTCGGCAAACAAAAATATCTACATAACCGCCCCAGCGCCCCACCCCTCCTTCCGCACCTAGCCCCCAGCGCCCCCTCCCCTTCTTCCTCCGCACCCGGCCACCAGCGCCCCCCTCCCTTCTTCTTCCCCGACACCCGGCCCCCAGCGCCCCTCCCCTCCCTACCGTCGCCCCCCCGCCGGCCGGCAACCCTCCCCTCCCTCCCTCTCCCGGGCCGCCGCCCCTCCCCTTCTTCTCCCGTTCTTCCCTGGCGCTGCCCCTCCCCGGCCTTCTTCTTCCCCGGCGCCGTCCCTCCCCAGCTGTCTTCCCCGACGCCGCCCCTCCCCCTCCCAGATCTGGCCGGTGGAGGCCGGATCTCCCCAGTTTTCTTCCCCGGCGCCACCCCTCCCTCTCCTAGATCCGGCCCTCCCTCTCCCGGATCCAGTCGGTGGAGGCCAGTGGCGGTCGGATCTGGGCTCTGGTGGCGGCGGGCGGCGTGGCGGCGGGCTTCGTGGTGCTGGCGTGGTGGTGGTGGTGGTGCGTGGTGCGTGGGTGTGCTGGCGGTGGCGTGGTGGCGGTGTGGGTGTGCTGGCGGTGACGGCGTGGGGCGGCAGCGGGCGTGGCGGCGTGTTGGCGAATCTAGGCGCTGGTGTTAGCGGCGGCTGTGGTGGGCGGCGGCCGGTGGAGGCAATTGTTTTTTTTTATTTTTTTGCGGAAAATGTTTGCTGAGTGTCGGGTTTAGCACTTGGCAACGTCTTTGCCGAGTGCCCGACAAAAAAAAACTCGACAAAGAAAGCTTTGCCGAGGCTGTGTTTGCCGAGTGCAACACTCGGCAAAGTCTTTGCCGAGTGTTTTTTTTGCCTTCACCGTGTGCCGTGGGCACACGACAAACCTGTGCATTCCGGTAGTGATATGAGTATTTGAAAATGAGCCATGAAACTTCCACTAAGACTGGCCTAACTGCAATGGACAATAGTTATAACTTGGAGCCAGAAAAGGATTGTAATTAGTGATGCTAGAGCTAGCAAAACTTGGAGCGGTGTGTTGTGGCCTGTGGAGAGAGAAGCAGAGAGAGAGCATGCAACACCTTTTTGCAGGGAAAAATGCATGCAGCAAGCCTCTAGGGCACTACTAGTGGTGCCAGCACGCTGTGATCTTAGAAGCTAGTATCACTACCGAAAACTGGATGTTTGCTAAGTGCAAGAATGTTTGTCGAGTGTATTATATCAGGTACTCAGCAAAGAAGCTCTTTGCCGAGTGCTTTAAAAAAACCACTCGGTAAAATAATTGCACTCAGCAAAAAAGGCAAAAAACACTCGGCAAAGTTTGGCACTCAGCAAATCAGAAAAAAAAACACTCAGCAAAAGATAGGCACTCGGTAAAGAACCGCTATGTGGACAACCGTTAGCCCGTGTGTCGTCCCTTTAGTACATTTGCCGAGTGTCCGTTAGTGGAAACACTCGGTAAACAAATACACTCGGCATAGAAATATGTTTGCTGAGTGTATTTGTTTGACACTCGGCAAAGAAACAAGTTTTTTTTTCTCTTCTGACCTTGAAACTTTTTCCGCTCCACATACAACATGTGGTACTCCATGTTAAGATTTGGTATATTTTTGGACCTGTTTGCTATATTTAATTAATTTATTCTATTTCAAGGAATTTTTTGGTATAAGTCAAATTTGAACTACAAGTGATTTAAATAATAGAATAAAATAAGTGAAAAAATGATATTCATGTTATTAAGTCCATTATGAGGCCTTACCCAGGAAATGAAAAGAAATTTCGAACATCTTATTCAGGAAATACGACCACGAACGTGTGGCCGAATGGTTTTTAAATTCTAAAAAAAGCAAATGAAGTCTGAAAATCATGAGATTTGTCATGATGTGATGATATCATACGTGGAGGTTGTGGTAAAAAAATTGAGAAGGTTTCGTATAATTTGTCATGTATGATGTTTACAAACCGAAGCATCTCAGAAGAAGAATCGTAGCGTTGAGGAGGATTCAGTAAGATTTGAAGTCAAAGTGATGGTCGAATTGGGGTTTAGCTTCAAAACTTTTTGTATAGGCAATAGCGAACATAGATTATTTCAAGTGAAATTTTGGTAATTTTTTGGATCCGTTTGATAATTTTAATTTATTAAGTGCAATTATAGAACTTTAATTGATATAAATTAAATTTGAGCTATAACTACATAAAATAATGGAATAATATTCCTAGAAAAATCAAATATATATTGTTGAGTCAATTTGACAAGGTATTTTCAAAGTACATCGGAATAAATTGAGAAAAACACGGCCTGGAAAAGAAGGAGAAGAAGGAAAATGAAAAAAAAAAGTTTGCCGAGGGCCCATTATCTGGCACTCGGCAAAGCTGGCGCTTGTCGAGTGCCAAACCTAGTACACTCGGCAAACCCCCTCACTGGCCCCACACACGTACAATAGTTTTGGGTTTGAAAATGAAAAAAAACAAAATGTGTTTGTTGGGTGCTAGATCATGGGCACTCGGCAAACCTCCTGATAACCACCGTAGGCCGGCCTCACCCACACGCACATACGCACACACACACACAGCCACCGCACCACATGCACACACGCATCCAGCCGCCGCCCCTGCCTCCGGCGCACCCGCCGCCGACCTTCCGGAGCCCCGTCCTCGATGCGCCCGCCGTCGGCCTCCCGGCGCCCCGCCCCCGGCCTCCCGGAGCCCCGTCCTTGGCGCACTCGCCGCTGGCCTCCCGGCGCCTCGCCCCCGGCCGCCGCCGCCCTAGGACCCCGCTGCCCCTTGGTGCCCCTGCCCCTCGACGCCCTTGCCCCGGCAGCCCGCCCCCAGCCCCCACACACCGACACCGCCGTTTTGGCGCCCGCCGCCTCCCGCCGGCTGAAGGTACTATAAATACCAGATTGCCTCATCTGAACAAAAGGTAGAACAATTAGCTAGTGATCAACTTAGATGGCAATGAAATCTAAATAAAAAATGGAATAAGGGATGAATGCTTAGACGCTAATTGTATTACCTCCTCTTGAAAGACACTGTGCCATTTGCTTAACAAAAAGAGAGTAGAAGACCACGGCAGATGAAATTATTAGTGTTACATGTTAATCATTTCTATTTGAAATTTAGAGCAAAATTACTTTTGATCATATTTAATGTAACTCACTGTGCTGCTATCTTTAATAGATTATGTGGCCGCCGCTCCCTGCCTTGCTGCCGCCGTCTGCCGTGCCCTCCTGCCGCCCCCACCTTGGACCTGTCGTGGTTTTGCAAGGTATAAGATGTGTATGTGGTTGTCGGCCATCATGCCGTTGGTTTGGTGTGTATGTGGTTGTCGGCCATCGTACCATTGGTTTGTTGTAGGTTTTGGTTACCTCGCCGTGCAGGGGAGGTGCTACCAAAACTTACAATTGACACTAGTATGTTCGTTTGTTACAGGAGAGACTATTGCAAAGATCATTCCCCACCGTCCTCGACTCGTCACTTTGCAGGACAGCAAGGTGAGGCATCATACACCCCTCTTTCCGTATGATGTTCGTATACCACGTAACCTAGCTAGGCATCTCCCATTCGAAAGAGACATGGTTGGAAATATGTAGATCTTTGCATATCTATAACCGTATCTGTTTCAAATTATCCACGTTTTTTGGACAGCCCAAGGATGTGTAGATGGGGTTAGTTTCTATGCTCTACTCTGATCCAAGATAGAGTTTCGGCAGCATCTCCATGTTATTCTCCGGATACATAATCTCCCTGCCAGGATATGTATTTGGGGAACAACGGGGAGGTGCTGCCAAAATTCTGTCTAGGATAGGAGTAGAGCATGAAAACTAACCCCATCTGCACATCCTCGGGTGGGATTCAGACCTATCTTCACCTATTAGACCGCCATGTAGGAACCTATAGATGCAATTGACTTTTATATTACTTGCTGATATGTTAGAGGATGGATAACCATGAGTGGATGTACATGGGCCGCTCTAGTCAGGGTTCGTTCACCGATGAATGGATTGAGAAGACCGACGCTTTCTTGGAACTAGCATTTGCAAGGGTTAAAGGAGCGCGTGCCACTTGGTGCCCTGCTTCATTTGTGCAAACACACGTCGACAAACAAAGGTGGTCATGGGTAAACATCTTTGCAAGAATGGATTTACGATGGACTATACCCGGTGGATCTACCATGGTGAATTCGATCATGTGAGAGACGAGGTCATGAGACAACACATCGAGGATTATGATGCCGATGCCGGGGGTAGGAGACATGTTAAATGACTATCATGAAGCACACTTTGATGAAGGATGTAGGGAGGAGGAGCCAGAGGCAACCGCAAAGGCGTATTACTATATGTTGTCTGCGGTACAGCAACCCCTTCATGGGCATACCAAGGTTTCTTAACTAGATGCCATTGCACGTCTAATGGTTGTAAAGTCCCAATTTAGCTTGAGTCGAGAAGCCTTTGATGTTATGCTAATAGTTTTTGGTAGCCTGCTTCCGGATGGTCACATTCTGCCAAAGAGTATGTATGAGGCATAGAAACTCCTTCGTGCACTTAACATGCCATATGAGCAGATACATGCTTATCCGAATGGATGCATCTTATTTAAGATGGAGGCAGAGCGGCAGAGGATGGAGGCAGAGGGGCTGCAGATGTTTGAATATATGAGGGGTGTTTACGCTGCAATTGGTCAACCTCCGCCACCGATGGCAGTCCCTCCTCCTCAACCTGCTTCAAATACTATTTCAGGCACTATGAGTCACTTCACAACCTTATAGTCACTGTTTCTAGTTTATGCAGAATCAATCTTACAAAGATGACAATACACTAGAAACTAGAAATAAACTAGAAACTAGAAATAAATTAGAAACTAGAAACTAGAAACTAGAATGATTTATAGTTTATAAACTAGAAATAAACTAGAAACTAGAATGATTTATCTCTTCTCCTTTGTGCAGAATCAATCAGCGGCATCGAATGAGCCTCATGACACAGCATGGTCATAGTGGACACCGTGGCCTCCTCAGTGACTACTTATGATTTTATTTGCATTTGCATTTGTGGATTACTTGTGACTACTCAGTGGACACCATTGCACTCAGTGAATTTTATTTGCATTTGCGGTTGTGAATGAACCTACTTGTGATTTTAAAGTTTATTTGCATTTATGTGTTGTCGATATATCTATATGAATTGTCTGTGATGGTTATTGTGAACTATGTGTGATGCATGTAATATTTATTTGAGTGGGGTACGTTATACGTGACCAAACTATAAAAACTAAAAATATATGATCGCTTTGCCGAGTGTTACACTCGGCAAAGAGGACTTTTGCCAAGTGCCAAGGTAAAAACACTCGGTAAAGAGAACACGTGGCCAAAATATGTACATTCTGGACCAATCTTTATTGAGTGTCCGGGATTTTACACTCGACAAAGCAGCCATGTTTGCCGAGTGTTCAGGATTTGACACTCGGTAAATCAGCCATGTTTGCCGAGTGTTAGTGCCTGGACACTCGGCAAACCAGGGCCTATTTGCCGAGTGCCAGGGCTGGGGCACTCGTCAAACATGGTTGCTTTGCCGAGTGTCAAATCTCGGACACTCGGCAAACGCGCCGTGACCGTCTTCGCGCCGTCACATTACTTTTTTTTGCCGAACGTTGGTTTCAGCTCTCGGCAAAGTATTTGTCGAGTGCCCGATAAACAACACCCGGCAAAGAGACGCTTGCTGTCACTGTAGATGCCGTGTGCTGTTTGCCGAGTGTTACACTCGGTAAATTCTTTGCCGAGCATTTTTTGAGCTAGCACACGGCAAATCTACTATTCAGGTAGTGTATGGTACCAACTTCTTCTCTGGGGTACTTCGCGCTGTGGAGGACCTTATGTCGTGTTCATTTTGGGATTGTTTGGTGGACATTGATGAACTTGCTTGGGCTAGTATGCATCATCCTCATGCGTTGGTGTGAGATTGCTCATCTAAGGGATTGATATTTCAGTTAGACACACAAATGGAAAATTGAAAAATAAATAAACATTGGAATTTGAGACCTCATGAATCATGCCATGGCAAACAAATCTTGAACAAGCAAGATACATATATATATCTCTCCATCCTTTTGGTTAGCTTATAAAGGTGGAGATCCATTCCTTCTAATAAAGATTTACATGTCTCACTTGAAGGATCTAGTAGAAACTTGTAGAAAATCGACCGAAACAAACAAAACAAAAAATTATTTTGACGATCCCTAAAACTCAGAAGCAAATCTAAGTCACCAACTAAACGAAAATTAACACGATCAATGCAAGTTTAGCCACGGACGACGACATTGCCATATCAAACGAGAATAGCTGCTCCGCCGATTAGCAGGCACGCCAGGAAGCCACCCCTGAAGGCTACGGCGGACGACGGCGATGGCGGTGGCGAAGACGTCCCGTTCGTGCCAGGCGCAGGCGCGGGCGCCGGCACCGGCGACTGTGACGGCGACGCCGCGTTCTTGCCCGGAACAGGACGCGGCGGCGGCGGCGACGAGGACTTGGGACAGCGGCGGTGCGAGCAACGCGCGCGGAGCAGGTGAGGCACCGAGTGGCGGCGGCGACGACGTGGACTTGGGCAGTGGCGCTGGCGACGACGACGGCTTCGGCGGCGGCGGCGAGGAGGACGTGCCGTCGTCGCTGCCGCCGTCGCGGACGGCGAGGACGACGACGATGAGGCGCTCGCCGGCCTTGCAGCGCGCCGCATCGGGGCTGATGAAGAAGTATGGCCTGGAGGCGTGGAACACGAAGCTGGAGTCGCCGTCGTCGAGGCGGAGCGCGGGCTCCGTGGCGTTGCAGGCGTCGTAGTGGCCCTGGCTCACCACCAGCACGGCGTCCGCGCCCTTGTTGTACCTGAACACTGCAGGCGACGGCACGGCAGGCGCGGCACCATGTCAGTCGCGTCGCGATCTATCTATCTGCATGCAGGCATGCAGCAATGCGTGTAGACTGCATACAGCAGAGTAGAGAGAGACACGGAAGAGAACTCACCGAGGGTGTCGTTGATATGCATGGCAACCGGTACAAATTACCTGCGTGCCTGTGGGTAAAAACATGTTAGGGTGAGAATATGGGTATCATTTTGTACCACGGGCATAGGTGCGGATTTGATTTTGTGTCCGCGGGTAAAAAATTTTGCGGGTATAAAATACTTTACCCGTATCCGCAAACCCACGAACCTGCCTGACATGTGGGCCTGCTGATGTGAACTGTTATTTGTGAACGTGCTGTTGTGCATTGGATCTGTGATCTGTATAGGTTTGTGATCGTGAACTATGAATTTGTGATCTGACTGGCGGGCACGGGTGTGCCCGCGGGTTCAATTTCGTGCCCGTGACGGGTCGCGGACGAGGGTGCGGGCACAGGGTTTGCCTCGCCGGTGCGGGTTTGTAAACCCTCTACGCACGGATAATGTGCTCGTTGCCATCCATAGTCGTTGACCTAGAATCGGTTGCGCTCCACCCAGGCGTTGAACGGCTCGGCGGGGTTGGGCGCCCACCCAGCGCGGCCACCGACGTAGAAGCCGTGGCCGGTGGCGCAGGTCGCCGCCATGAGCACGGAGAGCAGGGCCAGAGCCGCTACTCCGGCAATCCGCCGTGCCATCCTTCTACTACTTGTACGTGCCAACAAGGTTCTTCTCTGTCCCCGGTACGCACGGGCGGAGCCACGTTGTGGCCATCCTGGGCTCCCTCCTTACCGTTGGTAATTTTTCAAAGGATAGCTATGACTCTGTGAGACTGCATGCATATTACTTGCTGCACAGTCGTATGGCTGCATGCATATTTTAAAGGAGTAGTTATTTTCTTACACTTCATTCTATAGCTGATCAACAGCCAACATGACAGCGTGAAAAAGTTACCTAGCTTCTGACGCCAATGTCTTAGCCAAAGAAACAGAGAGAAATTTTAGACAGATCTAATATGGAGCTTGATCCGGCCCCCTCTTCCTTTCAGCTCTGGCTCCGCCACTGCCGGTACGTACCAAGAACACGAACCCTATCGATCGCTCTGGCTCGTACTATATAGTGACAAAAAACGGTGCCAATAGCTAGATATCTATCGCCTAGCTAGCTAGCGTGTTGCTATACATAGTAGAGATGAACCCGGCCGGCCGGCCGGCCGGCCGGCGTCCAAATGAATCTGGGGCTGCTGTGGTGTTTTTTTTTTCTCGAAAACGTAAAAGATTTACGTATCATTGTGTTAAAGAGAAAAGTTTAAAGAAACATACAACGCGCTTCTATCGATCGTCGAAGAAGGTCGACCTAACACAGCCAAAGCTATACTATCCTAGCAAAAGACCTCATGTTTCGAGATATTAGGTAAAAGAAACAACCAATATCGGCTGCTGTGGTGTTGCCGCCGGTGTGGTGTGTTTGTGAGACTCCGTGGAGGAGGTGAGGGGTGTATTTATACACGAGAGCCGGGTGATGCTACCGTTGGGGTGCATTAGTGAGGCAGTAGCAGCAGCAGCAATTAGCTAGCTGTGACAGCAGCCGTTACTGATGGTGAGCTTTAACCAGCGCCTCAAGGAGTTACTCTCCACCATTTCCTTGACCTCCATGGCCAAGCAACCGGCTGGCATAGCTTGGCAAGGCATGACTGAGCTCGTAACGGCGCTCTGGGTTGCTTACTACATGCCGTCTAAAGCCAGCCATAGCAAACGGCAAGATATGCATCAGCTCGTTAATTTAATAATTAATATACAACAACAACGGCAGGGTATCATCACTTTCACCGCAGGCCATTATGGGCCGGAGTTCATGGCGCGCTGGGCCAGGCCGGGCTGGGCTCACCAAGTCTGATGGGCCGTCATGGCCTTTGAACCCCAGTAATAAAATGGCTCCCCTAGTCTGATGGGCTCGCCGCGGATTGACTAACCTCTTGATTTTCACGGCGGGCCTGGCCCGTTTCTGTTTATTTCTTTCGCTGGTTTTCTTCTTCTTTTTGCTGCCTGCCTGCGCTGTCGTGCCGTGCAGCCGTGCTTGTAGTAGCAGTGTGCAAGCCTGCAGCAAGGTCCTTCTACGTACAAGTGCAATCAAAACCTAGCTAGCTGTTTTTTTCCTTCCCCGATAATATAAATAAATTTGTTTCTGCATGAATGCGTACTCCGTATGCATTCTTTGTGTCAGCAGGCGGGCAGGGAGACGATGGTTTGGAATCCCCAATTCGACATTTCGACATTCTCCCTCTCCCATGCTCCTCAATTTTCTTGCTCATCTCATCTGAATAAGAAAACAGTTCGACCAATTTGTTGTTGTTGTTGTCCTAGCTTTACAGCTGCGCAGGACCAGAGCAAATTCCCTGGTGCTGTGCTGCTGACTGACGATACACTGCGCTGTTGCGACGACAAGCTCGGGCAGTCGTCGCTCATCAAGGCTTAACTGTTGGCGCTCAGAAAGCCAACTCAATGCAGGCGCATGCATTCATGGCCTCCTGCTGGATCCACTGCTACCGCACTTAGCTCCTGTTTAGTTTCCTCCCAAAACCCTAAATTTTTTAAGATTCCCTGTCACATCGAATACGAAAACGCATGCATGAAGCATTAAATATAAATAAAAAATAAAAGTAATTACACAGTTTAGACGAAATCCATGAGACGAATCTTTTAAGCCTAATTAGACTATGATTGGACACTAATTGCCAAATAACAACGAAAACGCTACGGTGCTCATTTTGCCAAAATTTTCGGATCTAAACTGGGCCTTACTACTAGGGCTTACTACTGTAATCGAGGGTTGCAAACACCAAGAAAGCAACCTGCAAGCCTCGCAGCGAAGGTAAAGGTTTTTTTTTCTGAATTACAGGACACCGACCTTCGCTGTAGACGGGAATGTCGCCTACCACTGAAAGCACAACGCCGTTAAATCCTAAAATAAATTCTGAAAAATTCGAACACCCATGCCAAGTCAAGTACTATCTGGATGGTAGATTTCACCGCAAGGAACCTAACAAACTGAGCTAGCACCGAGGGTTTTTATCTTCGTGAGCTATCTATGGAGTATTTGCAGCTAAGCTAACTTGCCTTGTTTGCTTCGCTGATAAGCCATGGCTGAAAATACCATTGGCTGATTTATTGTGAGAGAAAAATACTATTCGTCGAATGAAAAAGTAATGCTTGTAATCAAGCAGGATGGATGTGCAGTTGTGCACAAGAGAAGGGAGCGGGGAGGCTGGGGCAGCACCAGCAAAGCAGCTTGCACCGTTGCACGCAAGAAGAGCGATGTATGGGTGGGTGGTAGGTGGAGAGGTAAATGAATGAATGAACAATGGACGGAGGAGCAGTAGTTACTACATGGTGTGACTTGTGCGGTTGTGCCGGAGGAGGACGAGGACTGAAGGTGGATGGTGGATCTCGCTGCACTGACGCCGCGCGGCCAAGTTGCATTGGCTACGGCTACCCTCTTTGCAGCTAGCATCGTGCAGTGCTGCGGAACACCCCCCCCCCCCCCCCCCCCCCCCCCTCTCTCGCCCTCTCTATCTCGCTCACACTGCATGCACCCAAGCAATAGGGAAAGGACGACGATGCCATTGCCAGCCTGTTCGACAGCTCGTATTTGGCTACTTATCCGTCAACGAACAGTATTTTTTTCTCATAACAAATTAGCCAGCAGTACTTTCAGTCATAGCTTATAAGCCAATCCAGCCGAAACAAACTGTCAAGCAGCAAGGGGCGACAACACCTCCGTCGCCAGCTACCGCCTGTCTGAAAATCCCAACCCCTTTTAATCCTGGCATGCTTGCATTGGGTGAGCTGGTGACTATTACTGGCTAGTATTTGGGTGCTGAATGCCTTTTTGTGCAATGCAATTGTGCTGTGCTGTGCTTGTGCATGCATGGGGCATATCATACATGCAGTAATAGGTTGGGCCGGGGATGGAGGTAATGGCGCGCGGAGCAAAGGACCGTGCTGCCGTGCAGGGCGGACACGGAAGCATGCATGTGACGGTCACATGACAAATTCGTGGTCGAGGCCTCGTCTCGAGGGATCCTTGATCTCGATCGGATACCGCGTGCCACTTCAATTCGCTTCTTCTCTCCTCTCAACTGTAACGCCAGGGCCAGGCTGTGCCTTCAGTTTGTCAGATTAGTCACCGGTGAGATTTTAGGCCATGTTTAGTTTCTCCCAATTCCAGAATTTGACACTATGTAAAAAGAAGATTTCCCATCATATCAAACTTGTGGTACATGTATGGAGTACTAAATGTTGACGAAATTTAAAACTAATTGCACAGTTTGGTTGTACTTTGCGAGACGAACGTTTTGAGCCTAATTAGTCAACGATTGGACAATTATTACCAAATAAAAACAAAATGATACTGTAGCTACAGTATCGCCTGAAATTTAGCGGCGCCGATTCGGTGCGTGAACTAAACCACTACAGGAAAACGCCTCTTTGCCGACTGCTTGCCCCGGTCGGCAAAGGCTTTGCCGACCGCAAAGCCACGTGGCAGTCGGCAAAGAGCAGTCGGCAAAGCCTGGGTCGGCAAAGGCGGATTTGCCGACTGCCACGTGGCACACAGTCGGCAAATCCTTTGCCAACTGCCACGCCAGCAGTCGGCATAGCCACGTGGCGCCGTCAGCACTGACGGCAGGCTTTGCCGACTGCTGTTTCCTCGGCAGTCGGCAACGATTTTTTTTTTCAGAAATTGTTTGCCGACTGGCCGCCAGCTCGGCAGTCGACAAAGAAAGAAAATTTTTTTTTTTGAAATGTTCTTTGCCGACTGCTTTCGGAGTTGCAGTCGGCAAAGGTTTGACCTCTTTGCCGACTGCCTCCCATTGCAGTCGGCAAAGACTCTGTCCTGGGGTTTTTTTTGCCCAGCTTTGCCGACTGTAAACAGTCGGCAAAGCTGGAATTTTTTTTTTTTTTGCTTTTGTTTTCTGTTTTCTCGCATCAAAACCCTGCAAAATCACAAATTATAATCCAATTTCACCAGAAGCACCGGTAGCACCATTTATATCACAATTTCATCACATTTGTCGCCAACATCACCACATATATCACAATAACGCACAACATCACATATATCTCACATATATGTCACAATAACAACCACACAAGTGCATTACAACCATCACATGAAGTCCAACACGTCGAACACCACAAGTCGACGTCCATCACACGAAGTTCAACATAACAAGTCTAGGTCCATAACGAAGAAAAGAAATACATGACAACAACTTCGACGATACGGTGGATACATGATAACAGAATCGACAAGTACCTAGCTCGTCGCGCCGTCCCCGGTCTCGTCGTCCGCTCCACCCCCAGAGCCCCCAGGGTTTGCCCACGGAAACCCCCTTGGACCAAATTGAGGCGCCTGCGCGTACTGCCACCCTCCGCGCACCGGCGGCCACGAGTACGTCGGAGGAGGGCCACGCGGAGGTGGATACGGTGGATAGGGTGCAGGTGGTGGATACGACATCATCTGATGGCCGGGACCTCCAGGAGACGGGTTCGAACCCGTCGACTGTACCTGCACAAGTTAAACGCCAAGTGATGTCATTAGTATCTACAGCATGGACGCACAAGTTAAAGCAAGAGTCAATATACTCACCGGGGTCCCTCCAGGAGCGACAAGAGCAGGCACAGGAAAAAACTCTGAAGGAGGAGGCGGTGGAGCGAACATTGGAAGAGGAGGCGGTGTAGACGCCCCGGGCGTCTGCATGGACTGGAAGAAGCTGGCCATGTTCTGCATCTGAGTGTTGTAGTGCTGCTGCAGGCTTTGCTGGTAAGCCATCTGTTGCGCCATCATCTGCGCGTGCAACGTGGCGATCCTCTCCTCCATCTTGGCCTCCATCTGGGCCTGCAATATTACATCCGCAGTGTTGATTGTATGTACAGGTGCGAAACGAGTGAACGACGAACGAAACGGCACTTACCTGTGACGCTGACTGCCGCCGGGGCGCTACGGGGATGTCGCTGGAGCTCGTGGGCGTGGATCGAACCTGGGTCAGCGTAGGAACCTGAGACGGGTCGAGGGCGCTGTGGGCCATGTAGTAGCGGCCGTGCTGCTTCCCTGGTCCCAACCTCTGCAGGAGGTCTGTGTCCAGGGGCTCGGCGGTGGGGTCGAACGTCTCCCCGTAGCGCTGGCGAGCCGCGACGGTGTACTCGGTGGCCTTCTCGTAGGCGGTGGGGTTGGTGTACGCATCGGGCCCGTCCTCCGGGTTGTAGACGTTGTTCGGATCCGTCGCCTTGCCCTTGTGAGAGAGGAGGTACGCGGTGTACTCGTTGATTTCCTGCCCACCGTGCGTCTGCGTCTGCATTGAAAACACAACATGGTTACAAGTATTGACAATTGAGCGCAAGGATTAAGACATGAACGGACGCATACCCATCTTGTCGCGAACTGGGGGAGGGGCTGATTCCCTTGGTGGTGTGACACCCCTCGCATCTGCGCGCGGCGGCCCTGACGGTCGGCGCGCCTCGCGTACGCCTCATCCGTGCGCCACATGCGCACAATCTCCGTCCAGCATTCCCTGTGGTTGTCGCACCACGACGGACACACCTGCATGACATCAAGTATTTGACATGCGAGAAGATTAGTGTAATGTTTCACTGAAGGAATCTGAACGAATGTTGTCATACTTAATTACCTGCTCGTATTGCGCTTGGGTGAGGTCGGCCTCCCTCGAGTTCATTCTCTGGCGGATTTGGGGCTTCTTGATGTTCTCTCCAAGCACGTTGGCGTGGAAGTCGCGGATGGCCTGTATGCGCGCCTCATGGTACAGGTCCTTGAGACGATCTTTGCAGACCGCCTCCTGCACTCGCGCCGCCTGGGCTGCTTTACCCTCCTCGCACGTGAAGAAGTCCTGCACACAGACACATCATGTAGCATTTCCTTTTTGCAAGAAGTCCGACGAATGCGTACTATTTAGCAATGCGGTGCGATGAAAGACTCACCCAAAACTCCCTCTTTATCTTTGCCGCGATGGTCTCGCCACCCTCCTCGACGAGGTAGAAGTGGGACCACTTGGTGGGCACCTTCATCTCGCCGTTGACCGTTGACAAGGCCAGGGTAGTACTCCTTAATCAGGAGGCCCTGGATGCCATTGATATGGCGTGCTTGACCTGCTCCACTCACAATCTTCCAGGAACTGCACGAGTCATTAAGAACAATTATTAGTCTTCAGTTCGATTTTTGACATGTCATATGAACAAGTAGTGAAATCAATAATGGTTACTTACGTCTGGCCCACGGGTGTGATCACCGGGCGCTGGTGGAATTGCGGCCGCACCCTAGGAAGCTGCGTGGGCCCGCGCGAGTACACCTTGGCCACGCCTGACGAAGTCGAAGCCGTCTCGCCTGGTGTAGGCGCGTCGTCGCCGTCGTCGTCGTCATCGTCGTCGTCGTCGTCGTCGTCGCCGCCGCGCTCGTCGTCAACGCGACGTCGTCCCCCCTTGCGAGGACGAGAACGGCAGCCTCCTGGTCGCCTGGCGACGTCCGCTGGGGGGCTGGGACCCCCTACTAGACGACCCGCACACCAACACCTCCTCCTCCTCCTCCTCGTCGTCGGTGGTCTCCTGCGGGGGGGACCTGGTACGCCGAGCGTACTGCTCGATGCGGCCGCTGCCGCCGTCCGCCTGGCATTTTGTCGAGTGCCTGCAATGACAAAGAACAAAACTGTTAGCATAAATAAATGACAAGTACTTGTAAAGGAACATAATAATAACAATATAGTATTACATGGCCTCGTAATTATCTCCGTGAACGGCAATATCTCGGGCGTGGAGTCGTCATCTCTATCACTATCGTCGTCATCGCTATCAATATTGTCGAGCTCCCTTAAGTCATCACTGTCATCATCATCCTCATTGTCTCCATAGTCATCATCATGTACCTCCTCCTGGACAACTCCATCGCGCTGCATCTGCCATCGCTCAAGCATTCTTAAGTCCCTGGCATCCTGCACCTCCTCACCCTCGTCCTCATCGATTTCGTTGTCTACTTCCATGCCCATGAGCGAACCAATGTCGATCTCCAAGGTACCTTCTAGCCCTCAGGTTGATAGAACTCATCGGTGCTTGGGTCAAAGTTTGTAATCGTCGTCGTTTGGGAGAGGCGCTTTGCCACGCGGCGACACCAAATGCACAAGGCTCCACCCCGCAAGCTTCTCGTCTTTTTGGCACGCCCATGGGAGGTAATAACTTGCGTGGCGTCTCGGTTGGCCACAATGTAGACATCGTCTCCTTTATAGCTGGAGTCCTGTCGAATCTCGACTTGACCTATCGTAAGGTCTTTCCTCGTGATATCAGGATCGAACCAATGGCATTTGAATACCACCGGCGCTAAAGTCCCGGCACCCTTAAAGTTGAGCTCGTATATCTCTTCGACTATGCCGTAGTAGTCCTTCCCATCCGTGCCGGGCGTACGAACTCCGCAGCACATGGTTTTTAGGTTGGGTCAACTCTCCTCGTAGCTTCTCGTGCGAAAGCGATAGCCATTCACATCATAAACGGTGAATGACTTCACCCTACGGGAGAAGCCACGGCCCACCTGTTTCAATTCATCGCTCATTTCTGCATCCGTTCGGGCCTGCAAGGGTAGGAGATCGTTACATAACTCGCTCCGAGGAGCAAAGTGGAATCACAAAGTCAGAAAGAGGTTAGTTGGTTGGTACCTTTGTACAGAACCAGGAGATGAAATCGGGCACACCGTGTCTAAGAAGATTGTCTTCTTCTTGCTCGGTAGGAGCCCTATTGCCTCTCCAGTATTGACTAATAAATTCCCTGAAAGAAGGAAGAAACTAGAGGGTCAGACCATGATAGATGGAGGATAGTGACGGCGTAGGTAACAAGCTCATTGAGAACTTACTTCTGATAAGGAATCACTTCATCAAGGTTGATCAACAATGTGAACATGATAGTCTGCCACTCCTGATGGTTCAACTGCTTGTTGGTACCTGCGCTTCCACTCCCGAGATCCCCTTGGAAAAGGCTGAGTATCGATGAGTTCTCGTCAACGTTGTAACGAGGGGTTGGATTGTGCATGCTGGGAAGCTTCTCAGTATAGTACGCCTGTGTGAAGGTCGACACCTCCTCTAGAACGGAGGCCTCTCCACGGAAGCCTCAATCTTGGCTTTATTTCTACAATTTTTTCCGAAGAAGCTTTAGACACCTCTCGATTGGATAGCACCAACGGGCCTGCACGGGACCCCCCCAACCGGCTCGCGCGGTAGTGCAAGATCAGATGCTGCATGGACAGAAAGAAGCCGGGTGGAAATATCATCTCCAACTTGTAGAGCAACAGAGGTGCAGCCTTCTCCAGTTCAACACAAACATCTCGAGACAACTCCTTGGCACCAAGCTGGCGGAAGAAGAAGCTCAACTCTGCCAGGACGCGCCACACATGCTCTGGGAGGTATCCCCGGGTCATCGCAGGAAGGATCCGCTCAATCCATATGTGAAAGTCATGGCTCTTCATCCCTAAGACTTTCATAGTCTGCAAGTTCACACCCCTGCTCAGATTCGCCGCATACCCATCGGGGAACTTTAACGTCTTGATCCACTGCAGAACTTCCTTCCTATCTGCCCTTTTCAGGATGTAATCGGCCGGCCCCCTTTTCCATTTCCTGCCGGGCGCAGGGGTCTTCATCACCAGGTTTGGTCTATCACAGATCATCTCCAGGTCCAGTCTAGCCTTGACGTTGTCCTTCGACTTTTTGCCAACGTCCATGAGTGTTGCCCAGAGTGCCTCGGCCACATTCTTTTTCTGTGTGCATTACATCGATGTTGTGTGGAAGAAGAAGGTCCTTGAAGTAGGGGAGCCTAGTCAAGCGCCGATATATGAGTCCACATGTGGTCCCGAGCATATCCCTTAAACCCACCTGTTTCCTCAGGTTCGAGAGCCTGTATGTCGGCAAGGACGGCGGCAGGGCTCTTAACCTGCGGAATGGGGCCGGTTGTGACTTGAACGCCTTTCGTGAAGTGCTTTACATCTAGCCTGAATTCATGGTTCTCAGGCAGGAAGGAAGGAATTGGCGATGCTTGTCGAAAAGAAGAAAACTTGCCGCCCTTGGCCAGCCAGGTGAACATCACATCTGCCTGCATGTCGGGCAAGGGAACTTCCCGTGAACACACCACCCGCTGAATAAGCCATACGCCAGGAAGTCATGCATTGAATACTGGTACCACACATGCATTCTAAAGTTCCTCTTCGTAGCCCGGTCGTACGTGAGTACCCCCTCTTCACAAGCAAGTTCCAATTCATCCCACACCGGCTGCATGAACACACCCCTATTGTCGCCCGGGTGTCCAGGTATTATCAGCGTCAAGAGCACGTTCTTAGGTTCAAACATGAAGCCGGGGGGGGGAGATTGAGGGGGATCACAAACACGGGCCAGCAGTGTACGGGGCCGCCATCATTCCAAACGGGTTGAAACCCATCTGTTGCCAGCGCTACGCGTACATTCCGAGCCTCCATAGCCTTGACAGGATTCATGTTATCGAAGTGCTTCCATGCATCACCGTCCGCGGGGTGTACCATCTTGTCAGGATGGTATCTTTTGCATTCTTGTGCACGTCATCTGTTTCGCAGACTCCTCCGTCATATACAGCCGTTGCAGCCTCGGTACGAAAGGAAGGTGCGTACGACCTTCTCGGGGACCTTTGACTGGTTTCATGCTTGCATCAGAGCCTTTCTACCAACACCTAGAGGCATCGCACTCTCGGAAGGTTTTTGCTTCCTCGAGGTCCCCCATGAACAGGACGCACCCCTTCGGACAAGCATGGATCCCCTCATACGGCATCTTAAGTGCACGAAGGAAGCTTGTGTAGCGTAGGTGTTCGTCGGCAGGACATGATCTGCCGGAAGCAGTCCCCAACAATGCTCAACACGAGATCGAAGCCGTTTCGACTAATGCACAGCTGCAGACTTCACCCTATCAGGAGTGAGTACGGCATCCAGTTGCGTAAGCTTTGTTTTCTATGAGGGGCTTCTGTGCCGACTCCATCATGTGTAGAAGGCCTTCGCGGTTTCCTCCGGATCTTCCTCCCACATCCATTCCTTCGCCCAAACCGGTGCTTTGTGGAAGTCTGTATCATGTCTGCCAATCCGGCATCGCCATCATACTCTCGAGGAGGGTCGCACCACCTCGTCCCTAATAGGATGGTATTCACCATGGTGGCGCCAACGGGTATAGTTTGGAACGAACCCGGCTTGAACAGATCTCTCAACACCTGAGCCTTTACTTTCTTCTTCTTGTTCCTGCACTCGCTGCAGGGACACGGCATCCGAATCGCCCCTTTAGCAGCTGGGCCAAATGCATGCTCCAGGAACTCAGTCGTCCCCTGATCCATTCGTGGCTCTTACTTGCGAAGCCCGAAGGTACATCCACTCACGGTCACCCTGCTCTTGTCATGCGGCAATGTTAACATGTGATAAAACCAGCAAGTGCATCTACAACGCGCTCCTACCATCTAATAGGTGAAGGATAGGTCCTAATCCCACCCGAGCATGCGCAGACGAGGTTAGCTTCCATGCTCCGCTCCCGTCCGAGACAGAATTTCGGCAGCACCTCCCCGCTGTTCTCCTGATACACGTGCTCGGCGGGGAGAGTGTGTATCCAGGAGAACAACGGGGAGGTCCTGCCGAAACTCCGACTCGGACGGGAGCGGAACATGGGAGCTAACCTCGTCTGCGCATCCTCGGGCTGTCCAAATAACGTGGACAATCCGAAACGGATACGGTTATACATATGCGAAGAACGCATACTTCCAACCGTATCCGTTTCGGACGGGAGACGCCTAACTGGGTAACGCGACCTACGACTACATGTGGCGGAAAGAGGGGTCATACCGCAGGTGCCGGTGAAGAAAGGCTAGCGGGGCAGTGCCGAGTCGTGCTCCTCCGGCTAGCCTCCAATGGGAGCCCTCCTGAAAAAGAAAAACAATTAGTGAGAACGAAAAATTTCGGCAGCACCTCCCCTGTACGGGAAGGTTACCAAACCTGCAAGAAAAGACGGCACGATGGCCGACAAACACATATACATGTCAGGCACGATGGCCGACAACCACAAATGTATTTCCAATCCATGCAGAAGAATATAAGCAGGTATTAATAAAGTAAACTACTACTACTAGTAGTACTACTACCTCGTCGTCACGGACGGCGTCAGGCGCGTGGAGCAGAGGCGCGCGCGAGGACGGCGAGGCGAGGACGGCGCGGCGAGGCGAGGACGGCGAGGCGAGGACAGCGCGGCGTGGCGGTGTGGGTGTGCTGGCGGTGACGGCGTGGGGCGGCAGCGGGCGTGGCGGCGTGTTGGCGAATCTAGGCGCTGGTGTTAGCGGCGGCTGTGGTGGGCGGCGGCCGGTGGAGGCAATTGTTTTTTTTTATTTTTTTGCGGAAAATGTTTGCTGAGTGTCGGGTTTAGCACTTGGCAACGTCTTTGCCGAGTGCCCGACAAAAAAAAACTCGACAAAGAAAGCTTTGCCGAGGCTGTGTTTGCCGAGTGCAACACTCGGCAAAGTCTTTGCCGAGTGTTTTTTTTGCCTTCACCGTGTGCCGTGGGCACACGACAAACCTGTGCATTCCGGTAGTGATATGAGTATTTGAAAATGAGCCATGAAACTTCCACTAAGACTGGCCTAACTGCAATGGACAATAGTTATAACTTGGAGCCAGAAAAGGATTGTAATTAGTGATGCTAGAGCTAGCAAAACTTGGAGCGGTGTGTTGTGGCCTGTGGAGAGAGAAGCAGAGAGAGAGCATGCAACACCTTTTTGCAGGGAAAAATGCATGCAGCAAGCCTCTAGGGCACTACTAGTGGTGCCAGCACGCTGTGATCTTAGAAGCTAGTATCACTACCGAAAACTGGATGTTTGCTAAGTGCAAGAATGTTTGTCGAGTGTATTATATCAGGTACTCAGCAAAGAAGCTCTTTGCCGAGTGCTTTAAAAAAACCACTCGGTAAAATAATTGCACTCAGCAAAAAAGGCAAAAAAACACTCGGCAAAGTTTGGCACTCAGCAAATCAGAAAAAAAAACACTCAGCAAAAGATAGGCACTCGGTAAAGAACCGCTATGTGGACAACCGTTAGCCCGTGTGTCGTCCCTTTAGTACATTTGCCGAGTGTCCGTTAGTGGAAACACTCGGTAAACAAATACACTCGGCATAGAAATATGTTTGCTGAGTGTATTTGTTTGACACTCGGCAAAGAAACAAGTTTTTTTTTCTCTTCTGACCTTGAAACTTTTTCCGCTCCACATACAACATGTGGTACTCCATGTTAAGATTTGGTATATTTTTGGACCTGTTTGCTATATTTAATTAATTTATTCTATTTCAAGGAATTTTTTGGTATAAGTCAAATTTGAACTACAAGTGATTTAAATAATAGAATAAAATAAGTGAAAAAATGATATTCATGTTATTAAGTCCATTATGAGGCCTTACCCAGGAAATGAAAAGAAATTTCGAACATCTTATTCAGGAAATACGACCACGAACGTGTGGCCGAATGGTTTTTAAATTCTAAAAAAAGCAAATGAAGTCTGAAAATCATGAGATTTGTCATGATGTGATGATATCATACGTGGAGGTTGTGGTAAAAAAATTGAGAAGGTTTCGTATAATTTGTCATGTATGATGTTTACAAACCGAAGCATCTCAGAAGAAGAATCGTAGCGTTGAGGAGGATTCAGTAAGATTTGAAGTCAAAGTGATGGTCGAATTGGGGTTTAGCTTCAAAACTTTTTGTATAGGCAATAGCGAACATAGATTATTTCAAGTGAAATTTTGGTAATTTTTGGATCCGTTTGATAATTTTAATTTATTAAGTGCAATTATAGAACTTTAATTGATATAAATTAAATTTGAGCTATAACTACATAAAATAATGGAATAATATTCCTAGAAAAATCAAATATATATTGTTGAGTCAATTTGACAAGGTATTTTCAAAGTACATCGGAATAAATTGAGAAAAACACGGCCTGGAAAAGAAGGAGAAGAAGGAAAATGAAAAAAAAAGTTTGCCGAGGGCCCATTATCTGGCACTCGGCAAAGCTGGCGCTTGTCGAGTGCCAAACCTAGTACACTCGGCAAACCCCCTCACTGGCCCCACACACGTACAATAGTTTTGGGTTTGAAAATGAAAAAAAAACAAAATGTGTTTGTTGGGTGCTAGATCATGGGCACTCGGCAAACCTCCTGATAACCACCGTAGGCCGGCCTCACCCACACGCACATACGCACACACACACACAGCCACCGCACCACATGCACACACGCATCCAGCCGCCGCCCCTGCCTCCGGCGCACCCGCCGCCGACCTTCCGGAGCCCCGTCCTCGATGCGCCCGCCGTCGGCCTCCCGGCGCCCCGCCCCCCGGCCTCCCGGAGCCCCGTCCTTGGCGCACTCGCCGCTGGCCTCCCGGCGCCTCGCCCCCGGCCGCCGCCGCCCTAGGACCCCGCTGCCCCTTGGTGCCCCTGCCCCTCGACGCCCTTGCCCCGGCAGCCCGCCCCCAGCCCCCACACACCGACACCGCCGTTTTGGCGCCCGCCGCCTCCCGCCGGCTGAAGGTACTATAAATACCAGATTGCCTCATCTGAACAAAAGGTAGAACAATTAGCTAGTGATCAACTTAGATGGCAATGAAATCTAAATAAAAAATGGAATAAGGGATGAATGCTTAGACGCTAATTGTATTACCTCCTCTTGAAAGACACTGTGCCATTTGCTTAACAAAAAGAGAGTAGAAGACCACGGCAGATGAAATTATTAGTGTTACATGTTAATCATTTCTATTTGAAATTTAGAGCAAAATTACTTTTGATCATATTTAATGTAACTCACTGTGCTGCTATCTTTAATAGATTATGTGGCCGCCGCTCCCTGCCTTGCTGCCGCCGTCTGCCGTGCCCTCCTGCCGCCCCCACCTTGGACCTGTCGTGGTTTTGCAAGGTATAAGATGTGTATGTGGTTGTCGGCCATCATGCCGTTGGTTTGGTGTGTATGTGGTTGTCGGCCATCGTACCATTGGTTTGTT
This sequence comes from Miscanthus floridulus, assembly GCF_019320115.1. Taxonomy (NCBI): domain Eukaryota; kingdom Viridiplantae; phylum Streptophyta; class Magnoliopsida; order Poales; family Poaceae; genus Miscanthus; species Miscanthus floridulus. The sequence continues at coordinate 3,044,492 of NC_089585.1, forward strand.
GTAGGTTTTGGTTACCTCGCCGTGCAGGGGAGGTGCTACCAAAACTTACAATTGACACTAGTATGTTCGTTTGTTACAGGAGAGACTATTGCAAAGATCATTCCCCACCGTCCTCGACTCGTCACTTTGCAGGACAGCAAGGTGAGGCATCATACACCCCTCTTTCCGTATGATGTTCGTATACCACGTAACCTAGCTAGGCATCTCCCATTCGAAAGAGACATGGTTGGAAATATGTAGATCTTTGCATATCTATAACCGTATCTGTTTCAAATTATCCACGTTTTTTGGACAGCCCAAGGATGTGTAGATGGGGTTAGTTTCTATGCTCTACTCTGATCCAAGATAGAGTTTCGGCAGCATCTCCATGTTATTCTCCGGATACATAATCTCCCTGCCAGGATATGTATTTGGGGAACAACGGGGAGGTGCTGCCAAAATTCTGTCTAGGATAGGAGTAGAGCATGAAAACTAACCCCATCTGCACATCCTCGGGTGGGATTCAGACCTATCTTCACCTATTAGACCGCCATGTAGGAACCTATAGATGCAATTGACTTTTATATTACTTGCTGATATGTTAGAGGATGGATAACCATGAGTGGATGTACATGGGCCGCTCTAGTCAGGGTTCGTTCACCGATGAATGGATTGAGAAGACCGACGCTTTCTTGGAACTAGCATTTGCAAGGGTTAAAGGAGCGCGTGCCACTTGGTGCCCTGCTTCATTTGTGCAAACACACGTCGACAAACAAAGGTGGTCATGGGTAAACATCTTTGCAAGAATGGATTTACGATGGACTATACCCGGTGGATCTACCATGGTGAATTCGATCATGTGAGAGACGAGGTCATGAGACAACACATCGAGGATTATGATGCCGATGCCGGGGGTAGGAGACATGTTAAATGACTATCATGAAGCACACTTTGATGAAGGATGTAGGGAGGAGGAGCCAGAGGCAACCGCAAAGGCGTATTACTATATGTTGTCTGCGGTACAGCAACCCCTTCATGGGCATACCAAGGTTTCTTAACTAGATGCCATTGCACGTCTAATGGTTGTAAAGTCCCAATTTAGCTTGAGTCGAGAAGCCTTTGATGTTATGCTAATAGTTTTTGGTAGCCTGCTTCCGGATGGTCACATTCTGCCAAAGAGTATGTATGAGGCATAGAAACTCCTTCGTGCACTTAACATGCCATATGAGCAGATACATGCTTATCCGAATGGATGCATCTTATTTAAGATGGAGGCAGAGCGGCAGAGGATGGAGGCAGAGGGGCTGCAGATGTTTGAATATATGAGGGGTGTTTACGCTGCAATTGGTCAACCTCCGCCACCGATGGCAGTCCCTCCTCCTCAACCTGCTTCAAATACTATTTCAGGCACTATGAGTCACTTCACAACCTTATAGTCACTGTTTCTAGTTTATGCAGAATCAATCTTACAAAGATGACAATACACTAGAAACTAGAAATAAACTAGAAACTAGAAATAAATTAGAAACTAGAAACTAGAAACTAGAATGATTTATAGTTTATAAACTAGAAATAAACTAGAAACTAGAATGATTTATCTCTTCTCCTTTGTGCAGAATCAATCAGCGGCATCGAATGAGCCTCATGACACAGCATGGTCATAGTGGACACCGTGGCCTCCTCAGTGACTACTTATGATTTTATTTGCATTTGCATTTGTGGATTACTTGTGACTACTCAGTGGACACCATTGCACTCAGTGAATTTTATTTGCATTTGCGGTTGTGAATGAACCTACTTGTGATTTTAAAGTTTATTTGCATTTATGTGTTGTCGATATATCTATATGAATTGTCTGTGATGGTTATTGTGAACTATGTGTGATGCATGTAATATTTATTTGAGTGGGGTACGTTATACGTGACCAAACTATAAAAACTAAAAATATATGATCGCTTTGCCGAGTGTTACACTCGGCAAAGAGGACTTTTGCCAAGTGCCAAGGTAAAAACACTCGGTAAAGAGAACACGTGGCCAAAATATGTACATTCTGGACCAATCTTTATTGAGTGTCCGGGATTTTACACTCGACAAAGCAGCCATGTTTGCCGAGTGTTCAGGATTTGACACTCGGTAAATCAGCCATGTTTGCCGAGTGTTAGTGCCTGGACACTCGGCAAACCAGGGCCTATTTGCCGAGTGCCAGGGCTGGGGCACTCGTCAAACATGGTTGCTTTGCCGAGTGTCAAATCTCGGACACTCGGCAAACGCGCCGTGACCGTCTTCGCGCCGTCACATTACTTTTTTTTGCCGAACGTTGGTTTCAGCTCTCGGCAAAGTATTTGTCGAGTGCCCGATAAACAACACCCGGCAAAGAGACGCTTGCTGTCACTGTAGATGCCGTGTGCTGTTTGCCGAGTGTTACACTCGGTAAATTCTTTGCCGAGCATTTTTTGAGCTAGCACACGGCAAATCTACTATTCAGGTAGTGTATGGTACCAACTTCTTCTCTGGGGTACTTCGCGCTGTGGAGGACCTTATGTCGTGTTCATTTTGGGATTGTTTGGTGGACATTGATGAACTTGCTTGGGCTAGTATGCATCATCCTCATGCGTTGGTGTGAGATTGCTCATCTAAGGGATTGATATTTCAGTTAGACACACAAATGGAAAATTGAAAAATAAATAAACATTGGAATTTGAGACCTCATGAATCATGCCATGGCAAACAAATCTTGAACAAGCAAGATACATATATATATCTCTCCATCCTTTTGGTTAGCTTATAAAGGTGGAGATCCATTCCTTCTAATAAAGATTTACATGTCTCACTTGAAGGATCTAGTAGAAACTTGTAGAAAATCGACCGAAACAAACAAAACAAAAAATTATTTTGACGATCCCTAAAACTCAGAAGCAAATCTAAGTCACCAACTAAACGAAAATTAACACGATCAATGCAAGTTTAGCCACGGACGACGACATTGCCATATCAAACGAGAATAGCTGCTCCGCCGATTAGCAGGCACGCCAGGAAGCCACCCCTGAAGGCTACGGCGGACGACGGCGATGGCGGTGGCGAAGACGTCCCGTTCGTGCCAGGCGCAGGCGCGGGCGCCGGCACCGGCGACTGTGACGGCGACGCCGCGTTCTTGCCCGGAACAGGACGCGGCGGCGGCGGCGACGAGGACTTGGGACAGCGGCGGTGCGAGCAACGCGCGCGGAGCAGGTGAGGCACCGAGTGGCGGCGGCGACGACGTGGACTTGGGCAGTGGCGCTGGCGACGACGACGGCTTCGGCGGCGGCGGCGAGGAGGACGTGCCGTCGTCGCTGCCGCCGTCGCGGACGGCGAGGACGACGACGATGAGGCGCTCGCCGGCCTTGCAGCGCGCCGCATCGGGGCTGATGAAGAAGTATGGCCTGGAGGCGTGGAACACGAAGCTGGAGTCGCCGTCGTCGAGGCGGAGCGCGGGCTCCGTGGCGTTGCAGGCGTCGTAGTGGCCCTGGCTCACCACCAGCACGGCGTCCGCGCCCTTGTTGTACCTGAACACTGCAGGCGACGGCACGGCAGGCGCGGCACCATGTCAGTCGCGTCGCGATCTATCTATCTGCATGCAGGCATGCAGCAATGCGTGTAGACTGCATACAGCAGAGTAGAGAGAGACACGGAAGAGAACTCACCGAGGGTGTCGTTGATATGCATGGCAACCGGTACAAATTACCTGCGTGCCTGTGGGTAAAAACATGTTAGGGTGAGAATATGGGTATCATTTTGTACCACGGGCATAGGTGCGGATTTGATTTTGTGTCCGCGGGTAAAAAATTTTGCGGGTATAAAATACTTTACCCGTATCCGCAAACCCACGAACCTGCCTGACATGTGGGCCTGCTGATGTGAACTGTTATTTGTGAACGTGCTGTTGTGCATTGGATCTGTGATCTGTATAGGTTTGTGATCGTGAACTATGAATTTGTGATCTGACTGGCGGGCACGGGTGTGCCCGCGGGTTCAATTTCGTGCCCGTGACGGGTCGCGGACGAGGGTGCGGGCACAGGGTTTGCCTCGCCGGTGCGGGTTTGTAAACCCTCTACGCACGGATAATGTGCTCGTTGCCATCCATAGTCGTTGACCTAGAATCGGTTGCGCTCCACCCAGGCGTTGAACGGCTCGGCGGGGTTGGGCGCCCACCCAGCGCGGCCACCGACGTAGAAGCCGTGGCCGGTGGCGCAGGTCGCCGCCATGAGCACGGAGAGCAGGGCCAGAGCCGCTACTCCGGCAATCCGCCGTGCCATCCTTCTACTACTTGTACGTGCCAACAAGGTTCTTCTCTGTCCCCGGTACGCACGGGCGGAGCCACGTTGTGGCCATCCTGGGCTCCCTCCTTACCGTTGGTAATTTTTCAAAGGATAGCTATGACTCTGTGAGACTGCATGCATATTACTTGCTGCACAGTCGTATGGCTGCATGCATATTTTAAAGGAGTAGTTATTTTCTTACACTTCATTCTATAGCTGATCAACAGCCAACATGACAGCGTGAAAAAGTTACCTAGCTTCTGACGCCAATGTCTTAGCCAAAGAAACAGAGAGAAATTTTAGACAGATCTAATATGGAGCTTGATCCGGCCCCCTCTTCCTTTCAGCTCTGGCTCCGCCACTGCCGGTACGTACCAAGAACACGAACCCTATCGATCGCTCTGGCTCGTACTATATAGTGACAAAAAACGGTGCCAATAGCTAGATATCTATCGCCTAGCTAGCTAGCGTGTTGCTATACATAGTAGAGATGAACCCGGCCGGCCGGCCGGCCGGCCGGCGTCCAAATGAATCTGGGGCTGCTGTGGTGTTTTTTTTTTCTCGAAAACGTAAAAGATTTACGTATCATTGTGTTAAAGAGAAAAGTTTAAAGAAACATACAACGCGCTTCTATCGATCGTCGAAGAAGGTCGACCTAACACAGCCAAAGCTATACTATCCTAGCAAAAGACCTCATGTTTCGAGATATTAGGTAAAAGAAACAACCAATATCGGCTGCTGTGGTGTTGCCGCCGGTGTGGTGTGTTTGTGAGACTCCGTGGAGGAGGTGAGGGGTGTATTTATACACGAGAGCCGGGTGATGCTACCGTTGGGGTGCATTAGTGAGGCAGTAGCAGCAGCAGCAATTAGCTAGCTGTGACAGCAGCCGTTACTGATGGTGAGCTTTAACCAGCGCCTCAAGGAGTTACTCTCCACCATTTCCTTGACCTCCATGGCCAAGCAACCGGCTGGCATAGCTTGGCAAGGCATGACTGAGCTCGTAACGGCGCTCTGGGTTGCTTACTACATGCCGTCTAAAGCCAGCCATAGCAAACGGCAAGATATGCATCAGCTCGTTAATTTAATAATTAATATACAACAACAACGGCAGGGTATCATCACTTTCACCGCAGGCCATTATGGGCCGGAGTTCATGGCGCGCTGGGCCAGGCCGGGCTGGGCTCACCAAGTCTGATGGGCCGTCATGGCCTTTGAACCCCAGTAATAAAATGGCTCCCCTAGTCTGATGGGCTCGCCGCGGATTGACTAACCTCTTGATTTTCACGGCGGGCCTGGCCCGTTTCTGTTTATTTCTTTCGCTGGTTTTCTTCTTCTTTTTGCTGCCTGCCTGCGCTGTCGTGCCGTGCAGCCGTGCTTGTAGTAGCAGTGTGCAAGCCTGCAGCAAGGTCCTTCTACGTACAAGTGCAATCAAAACCTAGCTAGCTGTTTTTTTCCTTCCCCGATAATATAAATAAATTTGTTTCTGCATGAATGCGTACTCCGTATGCATTCTTTGTGTCAGCAGGCGGGCAGGGAGACGATGGTTTGGAATCCCCAATTCGACATTTCGACATTCTCCCTCTCCCATGCTCCTCAATTTTCTTGCTCATCTCATCTGAATAAGAAAACAGTTCGACCAATTTGTTGTTGTTGTTGTCCTAGCTTTACAGCTGCGCAGGACCAGAGCAAATTCCCTGGTGCTGTGCTGCTGACTGACGATACACTGCGCTGTTGCGACGACAAGCTCGGGCAGTCGTCGCTCATCAAGGCTTAACTGTTGGCGCTCAGAAAGCCAACTCAATGCAGGCGCATGCATTCATGGCCTCCTGCTGGATCCACTGCTACCGCACTTAGCTCCTGTTTAGTTTCCTCCCAAAACCCTAAATTTTTTAAGATTCCCTGTCACATCGAATACGAAAACGCATGCATGAAGCATTAAATATAAATAAAAAATAAAAGTAATTACACAGTTTAGACGAAATCCATGAGACGAATCTTTTAAGCCTAATTAGACTATGATTGGACACTAATTGCCAAATAACAACGAAAACGCTACGGTGCTCATTTTGCCAAAATTTTCGGATCTAAACTGGGCCTTACTACTAGGGCTTACTACTGTAATCGAGGGTTGCAAACACCAAGAAAGCAACCTGCAAGCCTCGCAGCGAAGGTAAAGGTTTTTTTTTCTGAATTACAGGACACCGACCTTCGCTGTAGACGGGAATGTCGCCTACCACTGAAAGCACAACGCCGTTAAATCCTAAAATAAATTCTGAAAAATTCGAACACCCATGCCAAGTCAAGTACTATCTGGATGGTAGATTTCACCGCAAGGAACCTAACAAACTGAGCTAGCACCGAGGGTTTTTATCTTCGTGAGCTATCTATGGAGTATTTGCAGCTAAGCTAACTTGCCTTGTTTGCTTCGCTGATAAGCCATGGCTGAAAATACCATTGGCTGATTTATTGTGAGAGAAAAATACTATTCGTCGAATGAAAAAGTAATGCTTGTAATCAAGCAGGATGGATGTGCAGTTGTGCACAAGAGAAGGGAGCGGGGAGGCTGGGGCAGCACCAGCAAAGCAGCTTGCACCGTTGCACGCAAGAAGAGCGATGTATGGGTGGGTGGTAGGTGGAGAGGTAAATGAATGAATGAACAATGGACGGAGGAGCAGTAGTTACTACATGGTGTGACTTGTGCGGTTGTGCCGGAGGAGGACGAGGACTGAAGGTGGATGGTGGATCTCGCTGCACTGACGCCGCGCGGCCAAGTTGCATTGGCTACGGCTACCCTCTTTGCAGCTAGCATCGTGCAGTGCTGCGGAACACCCCCCCCCCCCCCCCCCCCCCTCTCTCGCCCTCTCTATCTCGCTCACACTGCATGCACCCAAGCAATAGGGAAAGGACGACGATGCCATTGCCAGCCTGTTCGACAGCTCGTATTTGGCTACTTATCCGTCAACGAACAGTATTTTTTTCTCATAACAAATTAGCCAGCAGTACTTTCAGTCATAGCTTATAAGCCAATCCAGCCGAAACAAACTGTCAAGCAGCAAGGGGCGACAACACCTCCGTCGCCAGCTACCGCCTGTCTGAAAATCCCAACCCCTTTTAATCCTGGCATGCTTGCATTGGGTGAGCTGGTGACTATTACTGGCTAGTATTTGGGTGCTGAATGCCTTTTTGTGCAATGCAATTGTGCTGTGCTGTGCTTGTGCATGCATGGGGCATATCATACATGCAGTAATAGGTTGGGCCGGGGATGGAGGTAATGGCGCGCGGAGCAAAGGACCGTGCTGCCGTGCAGGGCGGACACGGAAGCATGCATGTGACGGTCACATGACAAATTCGTGGTCGAGGCCTCGTCTCGAGGGATCCTTGATCTCGATCGGATACCGCGTGCCACTTCAATTCGCTTCTTCTCTCCTCTCAACTGTAACGCCAGGGCCAGGCTGTGCCTTCAGTTTGTCAGATTAGTCACCGGTGAGATTTTAGGCCATGTTTAGTTTCTCCCAATTCCAGAATTTGACACTATGTAAAAAGAAGATTTCCCATCATATCAAACTTGTGGTACATGTATGGAGTACTAAATGTTGACGAAATTTAAAACTAATTGCACAGTTTGGTTGTACTTTGCGAGACGAACGTTTTGAGCCTAATTAGTCAACGATTGGACAATTATTACCAAATAAAAACAAAATGATACTGTAGCTACAGTATCGCCTGAAATTTAGCGGCGCCGATTCGGTGCGTGAACTAAACCACTACAGGAAAACGCCTCTTTGCCGACTGCTTGCCCCGGTCGGCAAAGGCTTTGCCGACCGCAAAGCCACGTGGCAGTCGGCAAAGAGCAGTCGGCAAAGCCTGGGTCGGCAAAGGCGGATTTGCCGACTGCCACGTGGCACACAGTCGGCAAATCCTTTGCCAACTGCCACGCCAGCAGTCGGCATAGCCACGTGGCGCCGTCAGCACTGACGGCAGGCTTTGCCGACTGCTGTTTCCTCGGCAGTCGGCAACGATTTTTTTTTTCAGAAATTGTTTGCCGACTGGCCGCCAGCTCGGCAGTCGACAAAGAAAGAAAATTTTTTTTTTTGAAATGTTCTTTGCCGACTGCTTTCGGAGTTGCAGTCGGCAAAGGTTTGACCTCTTTGCCGACTGCCTCCCATTGCAGTCGGCAAAGACTCTGTCCTGGGGTTTTTTTGCCCAGCTTTGCCGACTGTAAACAGTCGGCAAAGCTGGAATTTTTTTTTTTTTTGCTTTTGTTTTCTGTTTTCTCGCATCAAAACCCTGCAAAATCACAAATTATAATCCAATTTCACCAGAAGCACCGGTAGCACCATTTATATCACAATTTCATCACATTTGTCGCCAACATCACCACATATATCACAATAACGCACAACATCACATATATCTCACATATATGTCACAATAACAACCACACAAGTGCATTACAACCATCACATGAAGTCCAACACGTCGAACACCACAAGTCGACGTCCATCACACGAAGTTCAACATAACAAGTCTAGGTCCATAACGAAGAAAAGAAATACATGACAACAACTTCGACGATACGGTGGATACATGATAACAGAATCGACAAGTACCTAGCTCGTCGCGCCGTCCCCGGTCTCGTCGTCCGCTCCACCCCCAGAGCCCCCAGGGTTTGCCCACGGAAACCCCCTTGGACCAAATTGAGGCGCCTGCGCGTACTGCCACCCTCCGCGCACCGGCGGCCACGAGTACGTCGGAGGAGGGCCACGCGGAGGTGGATACGGTGGATAGGGTGCAGGTGGTGGATACGACATCATCTGATGGCCGGGACCTCCAGGAGACGGGTTCGAACCCGTCGACTGTACCTGCACAAGTTAAACGCCAAGTGATGTCATTAGTATCTACAGCATGGACGCACAAGTTAAAGCAAGAGTCAATATACTCACCGGGGTCCCTCCAGGAGCGACAAGAGCAGGCACAGGAAAAAACTCTGAAGGAGGAGGCGGTGGAGCGAACATTGGAAGAGGAGGCGGTGTAGACGCCCCGGGCGTCTGCATGGACTGGAAGAAGCTGGCCATGTTCTGCATCTGAGTGTTGTAGTGCTGCTGCAGGCTTTGCTGGTAAGCCATCTGTTGCGCCATCATCTGCGCGTGCAACGTGGCGATCCTCTCCTCCATCTTGGCCTCCATCTGGGCCTGCAATATTACATCCGCAGTGTTGATTGTATGTACAGGTGCGAAACGAGTGAACGACGAACGAAACGGCACTTACCTGTGACGCTGACTGCCGCCGGGGCGCTACGGGGATGTCGCTGGAGCTCGTGGGCGTGGATCGAACCTGGGTCAGCGTAGGAACCTGAGACGGGTCGAGGGCGCTGTGGGCCATGTAGTAGCGGCCGTGCTGCTTCCCTGGTCCCAACCTCTGCAGGAGGTCTGTGTCCAGGGGCTCGGCGGTGGGGTCGAACGTCTCCCCGTAGCGCTGGCGAGCCGCGACGGTGTACTCGGTGGCCTTCTCGTAGGCGGTGGGGTTGGTGTACGCATCGGGCCCGTCCTCCGGGTTGTAGACGTTGTTCGGATCCGTCGCCTTGCCCTTGTGAGAGAGGAGGTACGCGGTGTACTCGTTGATTTCCTGCCCACCGTGCGTCTGCGTCTGCATTGAAAACACAAACATGGTTACAAGTATTGACAATTGAGCGCAAGGATTAAGACATGAACGGACGCATACCCATCTTGTCGCGAACTGGGGGAGGGGCTGATTCCCTTGGTGGTGTGACACCCCTCGCATCTGCGCGCGGCGGCCCTGACGGTCGGCGCGCCTCGCGTACGCCTCATCCGTGCGCCACATGCGCACAATCTCCGTCCAGCATTCCCTGTGGTTGTCGCACCACGACGGACACACCTGCATGACATCAAGTATTTGACATGCGAGAAGATTAGTGTAATGTTTCACTGAAGGAATCTGAACGAATGTTGTCATACTTAATTACCTGCTCGTATTGCGCTTGGGTGAGGTCGGCCTCCCTCGAGTTCATTCTCTGGCGGATTTGGGGCTTCTTGATGTTCTCTCCAAGCACGTTGGCGTGGAAGTCGCGGATGGCCTGTATGCGCGCCTCATGGTACAGGTCCTTGAGACGATCTTTGCAGACCGCCTCCTGCACTCGCGCCGCCTGGGCTGCTTTACCCTCCTCGCACGTGAAGAAGTCCTGCACACAGACACATCATGTAGCATTTCCTTTTTGCAAGAAGTCCGACGAATGCGTACTATTTAGCAATGCGGTGCGATGAAAGACTCACCCAAAACTCCCTCTTTATCTTTGCCGCGATGGTCTCGCCACCCTCCTCGACGAGGTAGAAGTGGGACCACTTGGTGGGCACCTTCATCTCGCCGTTGACGTTGACAAGGCCAGGGTAGTACTCCTTAATCAGGAGGCCCTGGATGCCATTGATATGGCGTGCTTGACCTGCTCCACTCACAATCTTCCAGGAACTGCACGAGTCATTAAGAACAATTATTAGTCTTCAGTTCGATTTTTGACATGTCATATGAACAAGTAGTGAAATCAATAATGGTTACTTACGTCTGGCCCACGGGTGTGATCACCGGGCGCTGGTGGAATTGCGGCCGCACCCTAGGAAGCTGCGTGGGCCCGCGCGAGTACACCTTGGCCACGCCTGACGAAGTCGAAGCCGTCTCGCCTGGTGTAGGCGCGTCGTCGCCGTCGTCGTCGTCATCGTCGTCGTCGTCGTCGTCGTCGCCGCCGCGCTCGTCGTCACGCGACGTCGTCCCCCCTTGCGAGGACGAGAACGGCAGCCTCCTGGTCGCCTGGCGACGTCCGCTGGGGGGCTGGGACCCCCTACTAGACGACCCGCACACCAACACCTCCTCCTCCTCCTCCTCGTCGTCGGTGGTCTCCTGCGGGGGGACCTGGTACGCCGAGCGTACTGCTCGATGCGGCCGCTGCCGCCGTCCGCCTGGCATTTTGTCGAGTGCCTGCAATGACAAAGAACAAAACTGTTAGCATAAATAAATGACAAGTACTTGTAAAGGAACATAATAATAACAATATAGTATTACATGGCCTCGTAATTATCTCCGTGAACGGCAATATCTCGGGCGTGGAGTCGTCATCTCTATCACTATCGTCGTCATCGCTATCAATATTGTCGAGCTCCCTTAAGTCATCACTGTCATCATCATCCTCATTGTCTCCATAGTCATCATCATGTACCTCCTCCTGGACAACTCCATCGCGCTGCATCTGCCATCGCTCAAGCATTCTTAAGTCCCTGGCATCCTGCACCTCCTCACCCTCGTCCTCATCGATTTCGTTGTCTACTTCCATGCCCATGAGCGAACCAATGTCGATCTCCAAGGTACCTTCTAGCCCCTCAGGTTGATAGAACTCATCGGTGCTTGGGTCAAAGTTGTAATCGTCGTCGTTTGGGAGAGGCGCTTTGCCACGCGGCGACACCAAATGCACAAGGCTCCACCCCGCAAGCTTCTCGTCTTTTTGGCACGCCCATGGGAGGTAATAAACTTGCGTGGCGTCTCGGTTGGCCACAATGTAGACATCGTCTCCTTTATAGCTGGAGTCCTGTCGAATCTCGACTTGACCTATCGTAAGGTCTTTCCTCGTGATATCAGGATCGAACCAATGGCATTTGAATACCACCGGCGCTAAAGTCCCGGCACCCTTAAAGTTGAGCTCGTATATCTCTTCGACTATGCCGTAGTAGTCCTTCCCATCCGTGCCGGGCGTACGAACTCCGCAGCACATGGTTTTTAGGTTGGGTCAACTCTCCTCGTAGCTTCTCGTGCGAAAGCGATAGCCATTCACATCATAAACGGTGAATGACTTCACCCTACGGGAGAAGCCACGGCCCACCTGTTTCAATTCATCGCTCATTTCTGCATCCGTTCGGGCCTGCAAGGGTAGGAGATCGTTACATAACTCGCTCCGAGGAGCAAAGTGGAATCACAAAGTCAGAAAGAGGTTAGTTGGTTGGTACCTTTGTACAGAACCAGGAGATGAAATCGGGCACACCGTGTCTAAGAAGATTGTCTTCTTCTTGCTCGGTAGGAGCCCTATTGCCTCTCCAGTATTGACTAATAAATTCCCTGAAAGAAGGAAGAAACTAGAGGGTCAGACCATGATAGATGGAGGATAGTGACGGCGTAGGTAACAAGCTCATTGAGAACTTACTTCTGATAAGGAATCACTTCATCAAGGTTGATCAACAATGTGAACATGATAGTCTGCCACTCCTGATGGTTCAACTGCTTGTTGGTACCTGCGCTTCCACTCCCGAGATCCCCTTGGAAAAGGCTGAGTATCGATGAGTTCTCGTCAACGTTGTAACGAGGGGTTGGATTGTGCATGCTGGGAAGCTTCTCAGTATAGTACGCCTGTGTGAAGGTCGACACCTCCTCTAGAACGGAGGCCTCTCCCACGGAAGCCTCAATCTTGGCTTTATTTCTACAATTTTTCCGAAGAAGCTTTAGACACCTCTCGATTGGATAGCACCAACGGGCCTGCACGGGACCCCCCAACCGTGCCTCGCGCGGTAGGTGCAAGATCAGATGCTGCATGGACAGAAAGAAGCCGGGTGGAAATATCATCTCCAACTTGTAGAGCAACAGAGGTGCAGCCTTCTCCAGTTCAACACAAACATCTCGAGACAACTCCTTGGCACAAAGCTGGCGGAAGAAGAAGCTCAACTCTGCCAGGACGCGCCACACATGCTCTGGGAGGTATCCCCGGGTCATCGCAGGAAGGATCCGCTCAATCCATATGTGAAAGTCATGGCTCTTCATCCCTAAGACTTTCATAGTCTGCAAGTTCACACCCCTGCTCAGATTCGCCGCATACCCATCGGGGAACTTTAACGTCTTGATCCACTGCAGAACTTCCTTCCTATCTGCCCTTTTCAGGATGTAATCGGCCGGCCCCCTTTTCCATTTCCTGCCGGGCGCAGGGGTCTTCATCACCAGGTTTGGTCTATCACAGATCATCTCCAGGTCCAGTCTAGCCTTGACGTTGTCCTTCGACTTTTTGCCAACGTCCATGAGTGTTGCCCAGAGTGCCTCGGCCACATTCTTTTCTGTGTGCATTACATCGATGTTGTGTGGAAGAAGAAGGTCCTTGAAGTAGGGGAGCCTAGTCAAGCCCGATATATGAGTCCACATGTGGTCCCGAGCATATCCCTTAAACCCACCTGTTTCCTCAGGTTCGAGAGCCTGTATGTCGGCAAGGACGGCGGCAGGGCTCTTAACCTGCGGAATGGGGCCGGTGACTTGAACGCCTTTCGTGAAGTGCTTTACATCTAGCCTGAATTCATGGTTCTCAGGCAGGAATTGGCGATGCTTGTCGAAAGAAGAAAACTTGCCGCCCTTGGCCAGCCAGGTGAACATCACATCTGCCTTGCATGTCGGGCAAGGGAACTTCCCGTGAACACACCACCCGCTGAATAAGCCATACGCCAGGAAGTCATGCATTGAATACTGGTACCACACATGCATTCTAAAGTTCCTCTTCGTAGCCCGGTCGTACGTGAGTACCCCCTCTTCCCAAGCAAGTTCCAATTCATCCCACACCGGCTGCATGAACACACCCATATTGTCGCCCGGGTGTCCAGGTATTATCAGCGTCAAGAGCACGTTCTTAGGTTCAAACATGACGCCGGGGGGGAGATTGAGGGGGATCACAAACACGGGCCAGCAAGTGTACGGGGCCGCCATCATTCCAAACGGGTTGAACCCATCTGTTGCCAGCGCTACGCGTACATTCCGAGCCTCCATAGCCTTGACAGGATTCATGTTATCGAAGTGCTTCCATGCATCACCGTCCGCCGGGTGTACCATCTTGTCAGGATGGTATCTTTTGCCATTCTTGTGCCACGTCATCTGTTTCGCAGGACTCCTCCGTCATATACAGCCGTTGCAGCCTCGGTACGAAAGGAAGGTGCCGTACGACCTTCTCGGGGACCTTTGACTGTTTCATGCTGCCATCAGAGCCTTCTACCAACACGAACCTAGAGGCATCGCACTTCGGACAGGTTTTTGCTTCCTCGAGGTCTCCCCTGAACAGGACGCACCCCTTCGGACAAGCATGGATCCCCTCATACGGCATCTTAAGTGCACGAAGGAGCTTCTGTGTAGCGTAGGTGTTCGTCGGCAGGACATGATCTGCCGGAAGCAGTCCCCCAACAATGCTCAACACGAGATCGAAGCCGTTTCGACTAATGCCCAGCTGCGACTTCAACCCTATCAGGCGTGAGACGGCATCCAGTTGCGTAAGCTTTGTCTTCTCAGTGAAGGGGCTTCTGTGCCGACTCCATCATGTCGTAGAAGGCCTTCGCGGTTTCCTCCGGATCTTCCTCCACATCCATTCCTTCGCCAAACCGTGCTTCGTGGAAGTCTGTCATCATGTCTGCCATCCCGGCATCGCCATCATACTCCTCGAGGACGGGTCGCACCACCTCGTCCCTAATAGGATGGTATTCACCATGGTGGCGCCAACGGGTATAGTTTGGAACGAACCCGTGCTTGAACAGATCTCTCAACACCTGAGCCTTTACTTTCTTCTTCTTGTTCCTGCACTCGCTGCAGGGACACGGCATCCGAATCGACCCTTTAGCAGCTGGGCCAAATGCATGCTCCAGGAACTCAGTCGTCCCCCTGATCCATTCGTGGCTCTTACTTGCGAAGCCCGAGTACATCCACTCACGGTCACCCATGCTCTGTCATGCGGCAATGTTAACATGTGATAAAACCAGCAAGTGCATCTACAACGCGCTCCTACCATCTAATAGGTGAAGGATAGGTCCTAATCCCACCCGAGCATGCGCAGACGAGGTTAGCTTCCATGCTCCGCTCCCGTCCGAGACAGAATTTCGGCAGCACCTCCCCGCTGTTCTCCCTGATACACGTCTCGGCGGGGAGAGTGTGTATCCAGAGAACAACGGGGAGGTCCTGCCGAAACTCCGACTCGGACGGGAGCGGAACATGGGAGCTAACCTCGTCTGCGCATCCTCGGGCTGTCCAAATAACGTGGACAATCCGAAACGGATACGGTTATACATATGCGAAGAACGCATACTTCCAACCGTATCCGTTTCGGACGGGAGACGCCTAACTGGGTAACGCGACCTACGACTACATGTGGCGGAAAGAGGGGTCATACCGCAGGTGCCGGTGAAGAAAGGCTAGCGGGGCAGTGCCGAGTCGTGCTCCTCCGGCTAGCCTCCAATGGGAGCCCTCCTGAAAAAGAAAAACAATTAGTGAGAACGAAAAATTTCGGCAGCACCTCCCCTGTACGGGAAGGTTACCAAACCTGCAAGAAAAGACGGCACGATGGCCGACAAACACATATACATGTCAGGCACGATGGCCGACAACCACAAATGTATTTCCAATCCATGCAGAAGAATATAAGCAGGTATTAATAAAGTAAACTACTACTACTAGTAGTACTACTACCTCGTCGTCACGGACGGCGTCACCGGCGCGTGGAGCAGAGGCGAGATGACGAGGAGGAAGGAGACGAGGGGAAGGAGACGCGGAGGAGAGCGAGGACGCGCGAGGACGGCGACGCAGGGCCGACGGCGAACGGCGCGCGGACGGCGGACGGCGGACGGAGCGGGCACGCCGGATCGGGGCGGGGCAGCGACGGCGCCGGGGCGGGTCGGGGCGAGGCCGCGGCCGCTGCGGGGCCGACGCCGGAGCTGCACGCGGCGGCGCGCCTGGCCGGGGCCGGATCGGGCGGGGCAGCGCCGGTGAGGGGCCTGGGCGGGGCGGCCGGCGCCGGGAGGGGCCCAGCGCGGGGGGGCCAGCGCAGGGGGGGGACGCCCGCGGGGGTGGCCCAGCGCGGGGGGGGAGCGCGGGGGGGGGGGCGCCGCCGGGAGGGACCCGCGGGGGGGGGGGCCGCCGGGAGGCCGCCGCGCGGGGGGAGGCGCCGCGCCGGGGAGGGGCGCGCGGCCGCCGGGAGGGGGCGCGCGGGCCGGGAGGGGGCGCGCGGCCGCCGGGGGGGAGCGCGGCCGCCGGGAGGGCGTGGGGGCCGCCGGGGAGGGGGCGCGGGCCGACGGGAGGGCGCGCGGGGCCGCCGGGGAGGGGGCGCGCGGCCGCGGGGAGGGGCGCGCGGCGCGCGGGGGAGGGGCGCGGGGGAGGGGGAGGGCGCGGGGAGGGGGAGGTGGGCGGCGGGACGGCGTCGACGGCGGGGGCGGCCTGGGTGGCGGCGGCGGGCGAGCGGGATTTTGGGGAGGGGAGGGCGGGCCGAGCGGATAAGGCGATGATTTCCTTTTTTTTATTATTTTTTTCCCTTTGCCGACTGCCAGCATGTGACGCAGTCGGCAAAGGTCTATTTTTTTTTTCAAAATTTTTTTTAATTTTTTTAAAAAATACTTTGCCGACTGCTCTGCTCCCTGGCAGTCGGCAAAGGTTATTTTTGATTTTTTTCTCAGAAATTCTTTGCCAACTGCCATCCTCCCTGGCAGTCGGCAAAGGCTCTTTGCCAACTGCCACTGATGGCAGTCGGCAAAGAATTAATTTTTTTTTTCGATTTTCGATCCCAGTTTTTTTGTGTTGCCTTGCTACAGTAAGTACATGATATATTCCAAGTTTGGGGTCATTTTGATTTATTTTGCTATATTCCGTAGATTTTTTCTGTTTCTTTGATTTTTTCCGACAGCTCCAGATTTGAACTGCAGGTACATGAAATAATGGAATCCGGCCATTCAGAAAATGATATTCATGATGTTTGGAGCATGTTGAGGCCGTGTGCGGGGCCTCGCGTGAAATTTCCACCGTGTTGGTGTCGGAACACGCCGAGCCACGCGCGTGAAAAGTGTTTTTAAATTTTATAAAATCGAAACGGAGTCCGAAAATGACGAAACTTGACGACGTGTCTTGTCATCGCATGCGGAGGCTGTGATAAAAATTTGAGAAAGTTTCGAGCAAGTGGCGACGTCGGGTGGCTAAAACCTGGACATCTCCACATGTGATACAAGTTATCACATGTGGAGATGTCCAGGTTTTAGCCACCCGACGTCGCCACTTGCTCGAAACTTTCTCAAATTTTTATCACAGCCTCCGCATGCGATGACAAGACACGTCGTCAAGTTTCGTCATTTTCGGACTCCGTTTCGATTTTATAAAATTTAAAAACACTTTTCACGCGCGTGGCTCGGCGTGTTCCGACACCAACACGGTGGAAATTTCACGCGAGGCCCCGCACACGGCCTCAACATGCTCCAAACATCATGAATATCATTTTCTGAATGGCCGGATTCCATTATTTCATGTACCTGCAGTTCAAATCTGGAGCTGTCGGAAAAAATCAAAGAAACAGAAAAAATCTACGGAATATAGCAAAATAAATCAAAATGACCCCAAACTTGGAATATATCATGTACTTACTGTAGCAAGGCAACACAAAAAAACTGGGATCGAAAATCGAAAAAAAAAATTAATTCTTTGCCGACTGCCATCAGTGGCAGTTGGCAAAGAGCCTTTGCCGACTGCCAGGGAGGATGGCAGTTGGCAAAGCCTGCGCCTTTGCCGACTGCTGACGGAGTGGCAGTCGGCAAAGGTGACGGCGTGGATGGCATCAACCATGGCCTGCCTTTGCCGACTGCAATTCTTTGCCAACTGCCTGGCAGTCGGCAAATCCAGGCAGTCGGCAAATCCTGCTTTGCCGACTGCAGGAAATTCCAGTTGGCAAAGGGACCTCTTTGCCGAGTGTCGAAAAAAAACAGTTGGCAAATAAAATTGCAGTCGGCAAAGAGCCAGTTTTCTGTAGTGAACACGGCCTTAATTTATAAGCAGGCAAGCACTACTACTAATTAAGCAGAGACTCATTTGCCTCACCAATCGTAGGAGATGCATGCTTTAACAGCGCTTTTATTTATTTGTCTGCAGCACCCCCTTGCTTGGAGACAAGACAGTAGTGCGCTCTACCGTACCTGAACTCCCAGCTGATCAACTCATCAACACAGTTGCTTCAACCGCAGTAATTTTCTCTCTCAACAAAACTGCTTCAGCCAGGTTATCAGTTAGAATCTACAATATTTTTCTCTCATGACAAAATAGCTCCAGCCAGCTTCAATATCAACAGGACCTAAACCAGTCGCACTGGCACATTATATACACAGGACTCCTTCTCAAGACATGCATATATATAAGGCATTAAGGCGTGTGTTATTCAGTGATCTAAATTAAATAGCACATGTAAAACTAAGGTCATATAGTATCTTTTCACTGAAAATGCATGCTCGCGTTCCCCCTTTCCCTCGTACATATGGATACACACGCTGCAAATTAAAGAAGCTTGTAGTGTAGCATGAACGATTATCCCTCAATGCATCCACAGTACTGCTAGCACGGGCAACTGTTCAAAACAGCTGGGCCGACCAGCTAGCGAGCAAGGCCTTGTTTAGATCACCTCAAATTTCAAGTTTTTTCACTCTTTCTTTATCACATCAATTTTTAGACGTATGCATGGAGCATTAAATATAGGTAAAAAAAATAACTAATTGCACACTTTGATTGTAAATCACGAGGCGAATCTTTTGAGCCTAGTTAGTTCTTGATTGGACAAAGTTTATCAAATACAAACGAAACATGCTATAGTATCCAGATTGCAAAAATTTGAAATCTAAACAAGGCCCAAGACACACTGCCCTGGACTCATTGAGCCGGCAACTGTTGCTGTTGCAGGGGGCAAGAACTCAACAGCCTTTTATTCATTGCTGCATCTATGGCTCGTAGGGTACACACTTATTATACCACAGATCCATGCGCGTGCATGGCATGGGCCATGGGGCAACCCCCCAGCAAGTCAAGAGCAGATCACGCTTTATAAAGGCGTCAACAGATTGATCAATGATTTTTCAAAGGACACGGCCGGATGCCTTGGTTGGCGTGATGATTAGCTTGCAGCAAGTTCATGTTCATCTCGGTGCTGCTGCTTTCAGCCTCACAGTTTGGTTTCCCTGCTAAACTTTAGTTAGGTAAATCTAATCTTATTTATGTCATGTTCATTTGGCTGATAAGTCATGGCTGAAAATACTATTGGCTGATTTATTATGTGAAAAAATATTATTAGTTGGCTGAAAAAGTACGACTTATAAGCCAAACGAACACAACGTTAGTCACTTTTCACTCAAACACTGATTAAATGGAACTAAATGAGCTTTAGCAAACTAGTCACCAGGATATTGCTAAATTGGACTAAAGCTCACCTTTTAGTCTCATTTAGGGGGTGTTTGGATCCAACGACTAACACCCCGTTCGGCAGGCTGGCTGGTGCTAGGGCTGGACCAGTCAGCCCAGCCAGTCAATTCCAGCCTCCAGCCGTAGCCAGCATCCTCCAGCCAGCAGCTAGTGTGCAGGCGTTCAAAAATTGGCGCCAACCAATTGTTACTCATGCTCATTTCAAATTTTCAAATTCAAACTATCATGCATTTCTAGATCATGCTGTTTTACAGTTTCAACCAAGAATTTGAACCAATAATTTACAGTTTGCAACTCAAGCGCTAGAACAGTTTGTCACATAATGAGGCTACATGCCCGTCAGGTCTACTGTTTAAACAGATCAAAAGGGACTGAGGTTTATGATCCATCCGAGACAACATATAAAAAAATTATTTGTTCCGGGAACAAAGGCCACCAAAGATAGATTTTACATCGGCTACAATAAATACAAATGCTGGGACGAGCTCAATCTTCCTCCTCATGAATCAGTGCGAAGGAGAATGGGACGAACTTGTAACCATCGCCTTCATAGAACTTGTTCTGGAACTCCACCCAGTGAAGCCGCAGCGCGTGAAGGAATGCACTCAGGGTCTCCATTCACTGTCATAGAATTGTAGTACTACAGATACACAGATAAGTGAAGCAAAATGTAATTAGGACTAGTGCACAAACCTATGAAGCTAGTTTCTTCTCCCGGAATATTAGATAAAGCGTTGCAAGTAACAAACAAATTCCATGGCCCCAATCACCAAACCTGACAACAAATAAGAAAGGGAAAGTCACAATGGTGAATACTGCAGGATTTGCTTCTTGATATTTGGCCATATTGTACCAAATGGAACACAGCATGAGCACTTATCCACCTTACAGTATTGAGCCAAACCACATATATTGAGCCAACTTCGGATTTGCTAACAACAGCACCACCTTCTAGTCCAACTGGAGCAGTGCTTGAAATTGATGACGACAAATCACAGTAAGTTAACTACAGGCTCATTACTTATTTGTATGTACAAAGATGCACAGTTAGTACATGTTGAAGCTGTCGCAAGGCATCAAAGGCACCTATTCCTGCACCTGGAACCACACTAGGATTGGCCCAACCACTTGGAACACCCTTCAGAAATATAGTATCACAAAAGGTAAGACCTAATATTACGGAAAGGGAACACTGCTTTCAGGACAAACATGGATAAATGTCAGGTAACTACAACTGGAACTTGCAAAGCTAAAATGCACTTGTGCCGTGGATATCATGACCTTTGCAACCGGAAGCATAGCTTGAGAAGCACGAAGCACGTCTTCTTCCATCAACTGGAAGCTTCTCTTATTCTTTACCTGCAGCCTGGCCAGTTGCAAACTCATATTACCTCTGGTTCAATCATCCATATGACCAAAAAGTAACAAATATGATGCAATCATACCTTTGAGGAACAGAATCCTTGAAGAAAGCCAAGCCTAAGCTATATCTGCTCCACTGCTTCCCATGGTGAATCACAGAAACAGTGTAGCAACTAGTCCATTATCCATAGACAAATGAACCAGAGTATTTCAACACATCACCAAACACTATAGAATTTGGCACTTGTAGTTCTGTCACTATAATTCCTCATACACCAATGAGCCCAATATGATATTCCCATAAACCAATTTTTGAAACGAACACAGTCCCACAAATCCTTACACATGCACACGACAAGACTGCCATGGAATTGTACCTACAGCTACTGGTTTCTAAAACAATAACCTTGACCTAAATCAGACACCGCTCCACACCGCCATGGATATTAACTCCCTAAGTCCAGAGATAGGGGTTCCCAGATTTAGGTCAACCCACTCTGGCAACTCGTAGGCGGGTGGATCTGCGCCGTACTTACGCATCCACAAAAAATTATCTAAAGCAAAGCATGAAATAATTATCATAGCCTGCTTCATCCTACTGTAGTACGGCACCCTGTCCAGAATCTGCCAGCGTTCTTTCAACACCCCAAACCTCCTTTTAATTACATTCCGCAGCTTTGTATGAATGTAGTTGAATTTCTCCTCCCTCTGCAATTGTTGCATATCTATGCCCCTAAAGTCGTTGATGTGATACCTTGTGTTTCTGTAGGGGGTCATGTAACCTGCCATCTCCTTGTAACCCACGTTCGCCAGGTAGTACCGGCCTACAAGCGATGAAAACAGCGAGAAATCAAATTGCAAATTTTGTTAGGAGACAGTATATAACCATCAATTGTCTTAGCAAATTGAACACAAGTATGCTTCAATGCATCTACTACAAGCAAACAAATAAGGAATGTGAACAACAAGGAATCACGAACCTGGTGGGGGATGTGGGAACGAAGTGTCATCCTGACAATCTTTCAACACCGCCATGTCATGACATGCCCCCGCCTTCCCGGCCCCACGTATGTGAAACGACCATCCATATCCACGATGGCACAAACATTAATTGTTGTTTCGCCTTTCCTGTTGTAGAAATCAGCCTTTGCTTCACGGTTAACCTCGACCTTTATGTGCGTGTCATCTATAGCACCTATGCATCCATCAAACCATGGTGTATATGCAGCAAGTTTTTAGCTCACGCGTGCGTAGTTCCTATCTGCTGGCACTAGGACAGTATTTGCCCACCTATACATGACCTCTGCAACTACTGTAATCTTCCTGCTAACTATATCTAAAG
This sequence comes from Miscanthus floridulus, assembly GCF_019320115.1. NCBI lineage: Eukaryota > Viridiplantae > Streptophyta > Magnoliopsida > Poales > Poaceae > Miscanthus > Miscanthus floridulus. The sequence continues at coordinate 3,066,695 of NC_089585.1, forward strand.
ACCTTTTAAACCTATCCTTGCACTCTCTACTAGCCGATTGGTGGCCATAGGTCCATGTGTACATGCCTAGAGCTTCTACCGAGGTGAACTTATATGTTGTTGGTAGGCCAAATGGCAGTAGGGTTTCATGCAAATGCAAGAAGGCATGACGCGGTATGCGCAAACTGTCTAAACATTTGGTATGGTCGGCAAGGGTAAGCTGCATCCATTGGGCTCCAGGAAGCTTAGGAATGGGACAAGGAGGATTTACCGCAGGCCTTCCCTATGACATAATACCTTTCAGCAAGATGAATGCTGCCTTTGCCATGGTCACAGTGCTCGGTCCATCACTGGAAGTGTCGCTGTACGATGACTCGTCAGTGCTGCTCATGCTGCTCATGATGCTACCTGCAAATGGGTAGAAATCAGTCAGATTATAATGCAGATTTTAGGAACAAAACATGTGGAAATAAGTGAACATGTAAAGATACCTGAACTAGGTAGCACCATGAAAACAGGTTGGGATGTACAAGAGAAAAGTGATACGTGCATAATGTCTTACAACACTCACAGCAGTACACAAATTTTTTTATTCAAAACACGAGACAACGACGTGCACTCAACAGATAGGTGATACATGCAATGTCTTTGGTAATGCAAAAAATGAACATAATGAAACAACGAACAGAAGGAACTCAACATGCACATGTTGGATATTCGCAAATAGTAGAAAAACAAGAAATGTGCTGATCACTGGGACTTGTTGGAGCACACAAAGTCCCACGTCACATTGATCCTATTCAGCCGGTCCTCTTTAGATTTCATTTTAAGAAAACATTGATGATGCAGCATGTCTCTGCAAAGGTTTAGGCCTTGCATGAATACTGCATCAGCCTCGCTAATACCATCTTGAATCAGAATGTCCTAGACTTGCGCCAACTCCTGAGAATCGGCGTTACGACGGGCCTTCTAGGACCTAGCCTCTCTAAGAAATTTGCCCAGGTCTTCAAGGCACTCTTCTACGGATGGAGTTTGGCTACTCTTCTTACTACGAGGACTGTTAACTGAATATTCTCTATGGACTCGCTTTGAGGGCTGATGACTACTAGGTGGAAGGACTGGCTCGTCCGATAAGGATGGAGGAGTGCGAGGGCTTCCATTACTGGGTGACTTGTTAGGTTGATGGCCCCCCGCCATACCAACTAGCCCCTGTCACATGGGGTGCGTCCCAAAATCGTGATCAATTGCTCACATCATTGGGGTCGTTTGAACTTATTTCTAGCGGGTTGGCTACTTTCCTGCATGTGTTCCAGTGACGGTGAAGTTAGTACTGAGTTAGTAGGAACCTAATTGCTACAAAAAAATCAAAGAAATGTGTGTAGTTAGTACCCTAGTGCTGGCGCTGTCCCACTCGGGGTCAACTGTAACCTCTCCAGTTAGTGGGTCACGACCTAGCCCAGTATGGGTCTAGCCGTCGCGCCAATTGAAGTAACAATGTTTCAGCTCATTGTGCTTGTTCTGGCACACTTTCTTGTTGTACTCGAGGTTCGTGACTTCATTGAAGGCATGAACGATATTGATCCAGCCTAGTGAGGTTGGACCGTGGGCACCGCTCTAGTGATAGAGGTCTTTCTGCTGGATGATTAGATCAAGAAGCAGAGAGGTTGTTCTGTCATCCCAGCAAGCACGGTTCTAGCTCATCTGATTCAAGGATCGACAAAGCTATTAGTAATGCAGCAGTACCAAAATGTAATCACCAGTTAGGACATTGTATTAGAATATGCTGGAAACTGAAAACTGAGCCAACACACATAAAAAAGAGAGTTGACACAGCCATGTGGCTTATGTCAACATAATGGAGGATGGAACTCCCTGCATATCAAGTTGGCAACTCAGATAATAAGTGGTGGGCACCAAAAGGCGAACTACCAAAAGGGGGAGACAACGGGTCTATTGTGAACACATTAAGAAAACAAACTAGATGGTTGACTACTGTACAGAAGACACACCATACTTATCAACAGAATGGAAGACATGTCAACCATAATATAGTTTGCCTTGTTGTTTTAATGCTACAAAGTCCAACCAAGTAACAACTGAAAGGATCAAGATGCCCAAGAGGGGGGTGAATTGGGCTAATTCTAAATTTCTTTGCTATAATTAAATCCTATGGTTAGCCCAATTAACCCCTTGTGCCTAGAAAGTGTTTCTAATTGTTCTACCACGCAAAAGACTTGCAACCTAAGTTCCAATCCTACTCTAGCATGGCAATTCTATGAATGTAAAGATACGAATTGAATTGCTCAAAGTAAATAGAGAAGGAGGAATGCGGTGATGTTTTGCCGAGGTATCGGAGAGTCACCACTCCCCACTAGTCCTCGTTGGAGCACCCATGCATGGGTGTAGCTCCCCCTTGATCCATGCAAGGATCAAGTGTTCTCTACGGGTTGATTCTTTGACACTCCATCGCGGTGAATCACCCACAACCGCTCACAACTTGAGTTGGGTCATCCATAAGCTCTCTGGATGATCACCAAGCTCCCAATCACCACCAAGCCATCTAGGTGATGGCGATCACCAAGAGTAACAAGCATGAACTCTCGCTTGACCATGACAAGCCTAATGAGAAGGTGGATGCACACTTTGCTACTCTTGATCTTCACTAACGAGGGCTCTCTTTGGGATTCTTACATCTCAATCACCTCACTAGGACCTTGCTCTTCTTGGCACTATCTAAGGTGTTTCTCAGCTATTGGAATGAGTAAAAGTACCCCCACACATGAGCAGAGGTTGTATTTATAACACTGGCTAAAAAACGAACCGTTATGTGACTCTACAGGGTGACCGGACGCTCCAGTCATGTTGACCAGACGCGCCGATCAGTACACCCTGAACTCCAGTGTTTAAGAGTTGACCGAACGCTGGCAGCGTCCAATCAACACTGACCAGACATGTCCGGTCATGTTTTCCCTCACTGGAACCTTACTGATGTTGACCGGACTCTGGACCACCAATGTCTGGTCACTTGCTGAGCAGCGTCCAGTCAGTAGCCAGAACCTGATCAGCGTCTAATCAGTATTGACCGAACGCGTCTGATCAGGATTCTCCCTCTCTAGGACCTTACTGGAGTCGACCGGACGCTGGCCCTCAGCGTCCGGTGCCATGACCTCGCAGCGTTCGGTCATTTCCAGACGATTTCACCTTGGCCAAATGAACTGACCGGACCCTAAGCCAGCGTCCAGTCAGTATTTGACCCTCCATTCACTTCCAACTCTCGAACACATGTGAATGAAGTTTGCTCCATTGGATCAAAGGGCTATTATGGAGCTACCTAGTGCTAGTTTTAACAAGTGTGTACCACACCTAACTCACTAGTCTCACCTAGGTCAAGCTACCCGTTCATACCCCCCTTAATAGTATGGCCAAAGGAAAAGCAAAGTCCTAAACTACTCTAAGTGTCTCTCCAACTCCAATCGACACTTAGAACTAGTCCATCCTTAACCTTGTCGTCCATCCTTTGAAAACTGAAACGATTTCCATCATAGAGGCCTGACAACTTTGATTGCCCAATCGATCTCCATTACCGTGACCTAACTTAATTGTTTCTGCAAAACACATGTTAGTCATAGTAATCCCGTATTGTCATTAATCATCGAAACCCAACTAGGGGCCTAGATGCTTTCAACAACCTTCCAAAATCAAATGTCAAAGCCAAGATTGTCCATCAGCAAAAACCAAGGCAACATAGAAGCACAAAGTCCATCCAGTTTCATGGTGAGCATACATACAAAATTTCATGGTGAAAAGCAAGAGATGAGGCAAGCAACTTAACCACAAGAATGACCGTGGTGCGTAAGGACCATCATTCACTGTCACTGTAACATGACCAAAAGAGAGCTAAACCCCAAATCCAAACAGCAAATTGACAAATCATATCCCTAACTTGCCTTTTGTGGCCGTTTGCGGTGGTTTGAGCGGAGGTTGTAGTGGTTGCTAGCAGTTGGAGAGCAAGACAAAGCCAACGATGCTGCCAGTTTGGGCAGCGTTGATGACAACCGGATGAAACGTCCCTTTTTTGTCTACAGTTGTAAGGTCGAGATGGCGACTAGAGGGGGGGTGAATAGTCCTTTTTAAAATCTTATCACGTTGGCTAACCGAAACAAGTGTGGAATTAAAACTATCGGTCTAGCCAAGACTACACCCCTCTATCTATGTTCACTAGCACCTTGCAAAGATATTAATCAAGCAACAAAGGTGCTGGGCTAGCTAGAGCTCACCTAACCAATTCTAGGAGCAAGGTCACACAAACCTATGCCACTAGTACTTTAAGCGACAAGGGAGCTCCTACACATGCTAGTAAGCAAAAGCACAAAGCCAACTAAGCTCACTAGCAATACTCAATAACAAGGCAACCAATGCCAAATTAGAGAGCGCAATTACTTAGCTACACAAACTAAGCAATGTGACTAACAAGGTTACAGAAACCAAATTAGCCACGCAAGGGAGCTACTTCTATGCTACACAAGCAAGAAGGTAACTAGCAAGCTACACAAGCTAACTAATTACAAAAGCAACAACACAAGCTCAATGTATATGAAAGTAATCACAAGCTTGTGTAACGGGGATGTAAACCAATGGAAAGAATAAGGTTGACATGATGATTTTTCTCCCAAGGTTCACATGTTTGCCAACATGCTAGTCCCCGTTGTGTCGACCGCTCACTTGGTGGTTTGGCGACTAATTGGCATCACCCGCCAAGCCCGCACGTCGGGCGCCACAAGAACCTACCCTAGAAGTGAGGGTAGCTCAATGACACGCTTTACTAAAGTTGCTCTTCGTGGCTCCCGCAGGGCGAGCACAATACCCCTCACAAGCTCCTCTCTAGAGCGCCGCACAAGCTTCTTGCGGGCTTCCACGGAGACCACCACCAAGCCGTCTAGGAGGTGGCAACCTCCAAGAGTAACAAGCACCACTGGCTTGCAACTCGATCACATAGTGCCACTCGATGCAACCTCATGATGCAATCACACTAGAATCGCTCACTCACACAATCAGATGATCACTATCAAGTATGTGTGAGATGGAGGGATCCCAAGCACTACTACACAAGCCACTAAGGCTCTAGTGTGCTCAGCTGCCGGTCCAAGGCCAACCATGGCTTCTAGTTATAACCCCACGAACAAATAGAGCCATTACCCCTTCACTAGGCAATAGTCGGGACGACCGGACGCTCTGGTCCAATCGATCAGACGCTGGACCTCAGCGTCTAGTCGTGTAATGCACACCACGTGTCCCCTTCTTCAAATGCTATTCACTGGATCTCAATGGTCATCTATCGACCGGATGCTCCAGCTTGAACTAACCGGACGCAACAACCCCAGCGTCCGGTCGTTTTTAGTAAGGTACCAGACATGACCGGATGTGTCCGATCGGTCGCGATCGGACGCAGCACCAGCGTCCGGTCACCTCCAGCAATACTACTCTACCTATGTCATCACATGTCACCTTGACTGGACGTACCCTGTCAGCATCCGGTCACTTCTAGCGCCAGCGTTCGGGCGATGACCGACACCTGCCCGCTGACTGCCACTACTGACCGGACGCTAGAACCTAGCTTCTGGTCACTTTGAGACCAGAGTCTAGTCTACTCTGTGAGACCCAATCTTTTCTATATAGAGCGTCGGTGGCACTGTCGGACTGTCCACACTCTATGGGCAGACACTCCATCGGTGGAGTACCTAACCCTTCTCGCCACTGTTTCATCGCCAAGTTGATCCACATCAACTCCAACTTCTTCTCCTTTGCAAATGTGCCAACACCACCATGTGTATGTGTGTTAGCATTTTCACAATCTTTTTCCAAAGGATTAGCCACTCAACTTGCCACGCCACTCAATCCTAGCGACGATGCAAAGTTAGATCACTCGAGTGGCACTAGATGACCGATATGCAAACAAGTTTACCCCTCTTGATAGTACGGCCATCTATCCTAAACCTGGTCATAAACTTCTCTACACACCTATAACCGGTGAAATGAAATGCCATAGGTTATACCTTTGCCTTGCGCATTCCATTCCATCTCCTCCAATGTTGATGCAACACATGCACCAACACGATCAACAATGATATGATCCACTTCATATCATCACATGATCATATTGGTTCATCAATCTTGACTTCACTTGCTTTTCACCGTTGCCTTCGTCCATCGGCGCCAAGTCTTGCTCAAGCTTCACCGCCATGCAGTCCATCGCTCCAAAGCCTCCGACTTGCCCTTCATGCTTGCAACCGGTCCATCAAGCCAAGTCTTGTCTTGATCTTCTCCACCTTGATCACATGACTCAATGTCATGTCTCATGTGCAATGAGCTCCTTCATCATCACATGTGTGAGTTTGTAACATCTCCAAGCTATTTTCATGTTCATGGCATATGTTGCTCACACATATGTACCTGTGGACTAATCACCTGTGTATCTCACATAAACACAATTAGTCCACCTAGGTTGTCACTCAATTACCAAAACCACACAAGGACCTTTCAATCTCCCCCTTTTTGATAATTGATGACAACTCTACAAAGATATGGAAATTAAGCTCTTTTGGATTCATGTTGCTTGCCCAAGCAATTTTACCATGTGAAAATGATTTTAGACAAATACCACAAACCCGAGATGGTAGTATTAGCTCCCCCTATATATGTGCTAGAGTGTTTGATTTGAATCTCGCACATATGCATAGATTAAAATTGTGGGAGAGTAATTACTACTAAATGATGCTAAGGTGTATAGAATAAACCTTTGAAGCGTGTATCAATCGGAGTTGCACCTTTAATTTCATCCTTAGCACCATGGTTAGCTAGATATCACTTGGAAATAAAAACACTAGATACCTTGTGAGATCAACATTAAAAGCAAGGTACTAGCATTACTTGAAAAGCATACCAAGTGTCTAGCTATCATCCTATGCATGCTAGTTATCAAATCATTATTCAAGTTCTACAACTAGCATACACCACACAAGCATGCATATTGAATTTGAAAGCTTATGCAATGCAAGCAAGCACATGAATATGCATATATCAAATGCAATCAATCAAAGTTCATGAGCTTGCTCCCCCTACTTGTGTGCTTCTCTTGTCTAAGAAATTTTGATCCATCTCTTTTCTTCAATGTTGCTCCCTCTTTGTCCATATCCATATCCAACCTCTACTTTTTTGAGCTTTTATATCTTATCTCTCCCACTTGTATAATCTCAATCTTAAAACTTTCATATCTTTGTACAATCTCTCCCCCTTTGTCATCAATTTCCATAAAAGGTGTGCTTCTCATTGATGCAAAGGTATGCATTTGGGGTAGATGGTTGAGGCTTGAATCTTGCATTTTTTATGGACATCATTTGATTTGTGGAATGACACCACTTGAAGATACCACTTGTAACTTATACCACTTGTATCTTGTGTAGGGCTTCTTGAGATACCACACATAGGATCTTTGATCTTGATATCAATTTGTGGTACACCACCCCCTATGTGATAGCATGGGTCATCCATTTGATACACTTAAGCTCTTGTAGGTGAGGGATGAATTCTTCATTTGATGATCACTTAAAGTTGAGGATCACTTGTGGAACCATCGTCTTGCATGATTGATACCATGTTGAATTTTATTCTTCACCCATATGAAATGAATACCACTTATGATCAAGTGCACTTTCTTGTTGTGGTTGGCTTGCTTTATCTTTTGATCTTTGCTTGCATGAGAGCATCAATTTGAGAATACCACTTGACATATCATGACTAGCTCTCTTTTGGGTGTTGCTTGCTTTTCTTGATCAACCCTTTTGATTGCTTCAACTAAGAATCTCAAATGTTCCTCGGATCACCACTTCCATGTTAGCCTTCCAAGTACCACACTTGGTTCACCTACACATAGGCGGCAAGCCCCTACACTAGGGAGAAGTGACCTCTCTCCAAGAATCATTCTTGATACTCACTTGAAATGGCTTGATTGATTGATCCAAGTGATTGACTTAACTTGGTGAGTAACCTTGATTCCTTCTTTAAGTCATTTTCTTTCTTCTTGTTTAAATCCTTTTTTTTCTACCAAATGATTTCCAATAGTCACTAGAACTTAAACTTCAACTTCATCTTGAGTTTGATCTTGATCTTTCAATTTGAGTATCGAATGTGTGTAAAGTACACTCCACAATCAAATAGCCTTGTACTATTTGCTTGTCATGCTTCTAGATTATCTCAAAACCAAACTTAGGTACCTCAAACACTTGTAAACATGTTTCCAACTTGAGGACCTTTCAATCAAAGTGACTCTAGATCAATCCAACATTTGTCACTTTTCTGACAGATTTTGTACCCTTCAAAGAAATAAGCATATCTCCCAAAGTACAAATCCAAATACTACTAAATTTGGTGGAGGTGTGCAATACTAAGTTACCTAGCATCTGTAAAAATTTTAGCTTCATTTGACTTCTAGATTGCTACCAGATTTCAATTCTTCCACAACTGCTATATGCTGAAAAACTGCTGCACTATAGCTAACAAGAACCACTCTAAAACCGAAGCATTTCTTATCCAATGCTCATGAAAATTGTACAGCATCTTATAGCATAAGTCTAGAGCATGTACACCAATTTTTATGACAATCCAATAAGTGTTGATTACTCAAACATGGCTAAGATCACAGCTAGCTCAGATTCTCAATTATAGGACAGATTTCAACAATTGAGCTATACTTCATCATGTATGAATCATACTTGAAACTAACTTGTTTGAATACTTCCATAAGACATATATCCATTCAAATCACCTACTAAAAGTCATCTCATGAATTAATCCAACACAAATCAATTCAAACTTGACTACTAATCAATTATCCATTCAATCATCTCATAGCAAGCAACATTGCATATTTATCCAATCCAATCAACTCATATGCACCCAAATAAAATGATAAACAAAAAATATACCTTGGTTAGCTTATGATCATCCAACTTACAAGCTTCAACTCAATTATTTATAAATCATCAAATATATCTACTAAATTACCAACAACTTGAATTTGACACTTGTATGTTGTAGCACATTTGGACTTCACTTAATTTGTCATGACATTGGGACAATAATCATCACCTAGCAATACTTGGCTCAACTACATAATCAACAAGATGAATATCATTTGAACCAAGCCTCCAATGCTGATGGTACCTACAAACAATCATCCACTTTTTGATGGTACCCAAACAACTTTGGGTCCTCTCAAGTTAGGAGCAACATACTTAGGCAACACCTTAGTATGAGTAGCGGGATATTTTGCAATAGCAAACATAGAGGTACCATTACCATCCTTTCTAAGCACATTATTATCAACAATTTAAATAGGCTTAGAAATATCACCTAGGGGACATGAGTGTGCCATGTGTCCCATTTCCCGGCATGAGTAGCACTTTCTCTTTGTTTGATCCTTTTCTTCCTTGCTCATGTTGTGCTTCTCATTGCCTTGCCTCTCATGGATTGCTTGAGCCTTCTTCTCAAGCTTGGTAGGACACTTAGAGGCAAAGTGTCCCATACTTCCACACTTGAAGCACTTGATGTGAGCATAATCTTTCTTCTCATCTTCATTCTTGCTCATCATCTTGGTATCTTGAGTTTGCATTGGATGCCTTGCCTTTCCACCCCTTCTTGTTTTCTTCTTCTTTATCATCAAATCACCACCATCTTCATGGTTGATCTTGAGTTGCTCTTGGGGTGTCTTCTCTTGCTCAACTTGTGGCTTTGGTTGAGGCTTCACTTGTTTCTTCACCAATTGCTTGGTTGGGCACATTGAGGTAAGATGACCCCAAGTGCGACACTTGAAGCACTTCACATGCCTTAGCCTCTCTTCTTCTTTCTTCAACTTGAGCTTTTCTTCATTGGGGCAATCATTTGCAAGATATCCCACTTTATGGCACTTGAAGCACATGAAATGAGAGAGCTTCTCTTGTTCTTGCTTCTTCATCTCTCTTTCATATCTTCTCTTGCCCCATCTTTTGCCCTTGATCTTGCTCTTGTTGAAGCCAATGCCACTTATGTCATTGCGGCTTTCTTGATCATTGACTTTGCTAGTCTTGAAGCCGACACCACTCTTGTCATCAAAGTTTCTTTGAGTCTTCAACATATGCTCAAAGGTGACTTGAGAGTTGTAGCACCTCTCTAACTTGTTGCTCAATTTCTTCACTTGTTCATTAAGTTCATTGTTCTCCTTCAAAAGGTTAGTCTCACAAGACATAGAAGTAGAACAAGCATCTATATGTGAAGAGCATGGCATATCTAATAAATCATCACAAGAGGTGGATACATGCTTCTTGCCTACCTCACAGGGGTTAGCAATAATATGTGATTGATCAATTAACCCATGTGATGAACTCTCATTATTTTTAAGTTTCTTGGTAAACATTTTAATGAGAGAAGCATGTTGTTCTAATAATTCATCATGAGATGCAAGTAGTGTCTCATGATTCAATTTAAGCTCATCATGTGAAGATTTATAAGCATCAAGTAAGTCTTTATGTTCTTCACAAGAGTTCTTTAGAAATGAGTTTTCATTTTCTAATTTCAATGTTTTAGCTTTCTCATTTTCTAAAGACATGGTCATGCTAGCAAGTCTACTAACAAGCTCATCATATGAATCAACATGATCAACCACATTATCATTTGATACCTTGGTGTTACCTTGTGACATGAGACAATGTGGTGTGGTTGAAGAGCATGTAGTAGCATCTTCATCATGTCTTGAGCATGAACCATCATTACCATCAAGTGTGCATGGGGTAGCATCATCACTTGAAACACTTGTGGCATCATCATCAACCTTGTCAAGTGAACTTGTAGTTGATAGATCATCATCATCATCATCACTTGACCATGAGGTGGAGTAATCTTCCACAATCACCAAATTGTGGTTATGCTCAACACACTCATGCGCCTCCTTTTTTGGTTCATCCTCCTTCTTGAATTTACCATCATCCCATGTGGAGGAGTCACCGTAAAAGGCTTGGAGTGCTAGCCATATACCATGAGCACTCTCCAAGTCCCACACATGTCTAAAAATATCATCATGTATAGCACACATTAGATAATAAAGAGCACGATGATCAAGTTGTAAGCAAACCTCTTGTGCTTGGGTGAGGTTATCCTTATCCAAGGCATCATGAGAAAAACCAACAATAATGATCCACCATGCCTTGGGACCCAATTCACGGAAATGATCAAGCATATGACGTTTCCATCATGCATAGTGTGTGCCATCAAAAACGTGTGTCACAAACAACTTCTAGCCCAAAGTTTGCCATCCTCTCGGGTCGGTGAAGACCACAAATGAGAGACCGGGCTCCGATACCACTTGTAAGGTCGAGATGGCGACTAGAGGGGGGTGAATAGTCCTTTTTAAAATTTAATCACGTTGGCTAACTAAAACAAGTGTGGAATTAAAACTATCGGTCTAGCCAAGACTACACCCCTCTATCTATGTTCACTAGCACCTTACAAAGATACTAATCAAGCAACAAAGGTGCCGGACTAGCTAGAGCTCACCTAACCAATTCTAGGAGCAAGGTCACACAAACCTATGCCACTAGTACTTTAAGCGACAAGGGAGCTCCTACACATGCTAGTAAGCAAAAGCACAAAGCCAACTAAGCTCACTAGCAATACTCAATAACAAGGCAACCAATGCCAAATTAGATAGCACAATTACTTAGCTACACAAACTAAGCAATGTGACTAACAAGGTTACACAAACCAAATTAGCCACGCAAGGGAGCTACTTCTATGCTACACAAGCAAGAAGGTAACTAGCAAGCTACACAAGCTAACTAATTACAAAAGCAACAACACAAGCTCAATGTATATGAAAGTAATCGCAAGCTTGTGTAACGGGGATGCAAACCAACAGGAAGAACAAGGTTGACAAGATGATTTTTCTCCCGAGGTTCACGTGTTTGCCAACACGCTAGTCCCCGTTGTGTCGATCGCTCACTTGGTGGTTCGGCGGCTAATTGGCATCACCCGCCAAGCCCGCACATCGAGCGCCACAAGAACCTACCCCGAAAGTGAGAGTAGCTCAATGACACGCTTTACTAAAGTTGCTCTTCGTGGCTCCTGCGGGGCGAGCACAATGCCCCTCACAAGCTCCTCTCCGAAGTGTCGCACAAGCTTCTTGCGGGCTTCCATGGAGACCACCACCAAGCCATCTAGGAGGTGGCAACCTCCAAGAGTAACAAGCACCACCAGCTTGCAACTCGATTACCTAGTGCCACTCAATGCAACCTCACGATGCAATCGCACTAGAATCGCTCACTCACACAATCAGATGATGACTCTCAAGTATGTGTGAGATGGAGGGCTCCCAAGCACTACTACACAAGCCACCAAGGCTCTAGTGTGCTCAGCTGTCGGCCCAAGGCCGACCATGACTTCTATTTATAACCCCACAAACAAATAGAGCCATTACCCCTTCACTGGGCAATAGTCGGGATGACCGGACGCTCCGGTCCGATCGACCGGACGCTAGACCTCAGCGTCCGGTCGTTCGATGCACGCCACGTGTCCCCTTCTTCAAACACTATTCACTAGATCTCAATGGTCATCTGTCGACCGGATGCTCTAGCTTGAACTGACCGGACGCAACAACCCCAGCGTCCGGTCATTTCCAGTAAGGTACCAGACATGACCGGACGCGTCCGGTCGGTCACGATCGGACGCAGCACCAGCGTCCGGTTACCTCCAGCCACACTGCTCTACCTACTTCATCACACGTCACCTTGACCGAACGCACCCTGTCAGCGTCCGATCACTTCCAGTGCCAGCGTCCGGTCAATGACCGATGCCTGCTCGCTGACTGCCACTACTGACCGAATGCTGGAACCCAGCATCCGGTCACTGCGTGACCAGAGTCCGGTCCACTCTATGGGACCCAATCTTTTCTATATAGGGCGCCGGTGGCACCGTCAGACTGTTCGCACTCTATGGGCAGACACTCCGCCGGTGGAGTTCATAACCCTTCTCGCCACTGTTTCATCGCATAGTTGATCCACATCAACTCCAACTTCTTCTCCTTTGCAAATGTGCCAACACCACCAAGTGTACACCACCATGTTTATGTGTGTTAGCATTTTCACAATCTTTTTCCAAAGAATTAGCCACTTAACTTGCCACGCCACTCAATCCTAGCGACGATGCAACGTTAGATCACTCGAGTGGCACTAGATGACTGATATGTAAACAAGTTTGCCCCTCTTGATAGTACGGCCATCTATCCTAAACCTGGTCATAAACTTCTCTACACACCTATGACTGGTGAAATCAAATGCCCTAGGTTATACCTTTGCCTTGCGCATTCCATTCCATCTCCTCCAATGTTGATGCAACACATACACCAACACGATCAACAATGATATGATCCACTTCATATTATCACATGATCATATTGGTTCATCGATCTTAACTTCACTTGCTTTTCACCGTTGCCTTTGTCCATCAGTGCCAAGTCTTGCTCAAGCTTCACCGCCATGCGGTCCATCGCTCCAAAGCCTTCGACTTGCCCTTCATGCTTGCAACCGGTCCATCAAGCCAAGTCTTGTCTTGATCTTCTCCACCTTGATCACATGACTCAATGTCATGTCTCATGTGCAATGAGCTCCTTCATCATCACATGTGTGAGCTTTGCAACATCTCCAAGCCATTTTCACCTTCATGGCATATGTTACTCACACATATGTACCTATGGACTAATCACCTGTGTATCTCACATAAACACAATTAGTCCACCTAGGTTGTCACTCAATTACCAAAACCACACAAGGACCTTTCAACAGTGCAATCATAGAGCACACTTGTAAGATGAAAAACATAATTTGAATTGTTGTTTGACATTTAACACAACAATGAATCATTAGACTCGATAACTCATAGGAGATAACCCTATATCGCACAGGAACAAAGTTTATAACAACAAAAATTGACTACTACTCCAAACATGTTACAAATTCAATGCCAGCCAAATCAATCGAACAAAACTGAGAAACTAAGTTAAGGAAAATGTCGGCATGCAAATTAACTAAACTAACTCAGCTTCTCAATGAAGGCAAATGAGGAAAGCAATACATTAACAACATAAGCTTGCGATGAAGCTTCCATTAAATTGCTCGGAAGGACTTCTTAGCTCCTAATTACCACTACAAGTCGTAATCATCCATGGCCAAATGGTGACATTGAGGTAGCACAAAATAGATGGATTAATAGGAGTAATTAAAGACATTTATGTTATCAGGGGGATCAGCCTAACTAAGTAGCTCATGGCCAACCAATTGCCAAACAAAATTATAGAACATGTGCACCAAACAAATGACATGACATCTTGCAGCTCCACCTCAACACTATACCGAGCACAACCTTACAAACTGACCAAACAAGACGAGAATGTTAATAACCATAAATGGTTTGGGAACTATGTTACTAATAGCAAAAATTGACTGCAAACCCAAACAACGGTTAGCAAAAGATGATTCGAAGGTTAACTAAGCCATTAAGCATCATCTGCTAGATCTGTTCGGAAAGTATTCAGAAACATAGTCCTAAAATATGTACGTAGAGCACTTCTATAATATAGAAATAAGATGTGGGGATTTCTGTCGGACACATAGAGGAGCAGACATGAGTATATGTTGGATCTCAGATCCGGTGGGGTCAAACTGCTCCAGCGTTGGGTTCCGGGGGGCTTACCGTTCTGGAAGGAGTCACCATTGATGGATCCGGGGAGGGAGGCCGAGACCACTATCACCGAGGCCGACAAGAGTGAGGGAAACCCTAGCCACATAGAGGTCAAACTACAAGACAACCAGCTATGGCTCAGAGGTGGTCCTCTTGTTGTTTGACCTCCGCACGGCTAGGGTTTCCCTCACTCTCGCCGGCCTCGGTGACAGTGGTCTCGGCCTCCCTCCCTGGATCCATCAACGATGACTCCTTCCAGAATGGTAAGCCCCTCGGAACCCAACGCCGGCGCAGTTTGACCCCGCCAAATCTGAGATCCAACATGTACTCATGTCTGCTCCTCTATGTGTCCGATAGAAATCCCCACATCTTGTTTCTATATTATAGAAGTGCTCTACGTATATATTTTAGGACTATGTTTCTAAATACTTTCTGAACAGATCTAGCAGATGATACTTAATGGCTTAGTTAACCTTTGAATCACCTTTTGCTAACCGTTGTTTGGGTTTGCAGTCAATTTTTGCTATTAGTAACATAGTTCCCAAACCATTTATGGTTATTAATGTTCTCATCTTGTTTGGTCGGTTTGCAAGGTTGCGCTCGGTATAGTGTTGAGGTGGAGCTGCAAGATGTCATGTCATTTGTTTGGTGCACATGTTCTATAATTTTGTTTGGCAACTGGTTGGCCATGAGCTACTTAGTTAGGCTAATCCCCCTGATAACACAAATGCTCTTTAATTACTCATGTTAATCCATCTGTTTTGTGCTACCTTGATGTCACCATTTGGCCATGGATGATTACGACTTGTAGTGGTAATTAGGAGGTAAGAAGTCTTTTAGAGCAATTTAATGGAAGCTTCGTCGCAAGCTTATGTTGTTAATGTATTGCTTTCCTCATTTGCCTTCATCGAGAAGCTGAGTTAGTTTAGTTAATTTGCAAGCCGACATTTTCCTTAACTTAGTTTCTCAGTTTTGTTCGATTGATTTGGCTGACATTGAATTTGTAACATGTTTGGAGTAGTAGTCGATTTATGTTGTTATAAAATTTGTTCCTGTGCGATATAGGGTTATCTCCTACAAGTTATCGAGTCTAACGATTCATTGTTGTGTTAAATGTCAAACAACAATTTAGATTATGTTTTTCATCTTACAAGTGTGCTCTATGATTGCACTGCAGACAAAGAAGGGACGTTTCATCCGGTTGTGATCAACGCTGCACAAACTGGCAGTGTCGTCGGCTTCGTCTTGCTCTCCAACTACTAGCAGCCACTACAACCTCCTCTCAAACCGCCGCAAACGGCCACAAAAGGCAAGTTAGGGATATGATTT
The DNA here is from genome assembly GCF_019320115.1 of Miscanthus floridulus. Classification (NCBI taxonomy): domain Eukaryota; kingdom Viridiplantae; phylum Streptophyta; class Magnoliopsida; order Poales; family Poaceae; genus Miscanthus; species Miscanthus floridulus. Next base: position 3,082,763 of record NC_089585.1, read on the forward strand.
GTCAATTTGCTGTTTGGATTTAGGGTTTAGTTCTCTTTTGGTCACGTTACAGTGACAGTGAATGGTGGTCCTTACGCACCATGGTCATTCTTGTGGTTAAGTTGCTTGCCTCATCTCTTGCTTTTCGCCATGAAATTTTGTATGTATGCTCACCATGAAACTGGTTGGACTTTGTGCTTCTATGTTGCCTTGGTTTTCACTGATGGACAATCTTGGCTTCGGCATTTGCTTTTGGAAGATTGTTACTTGGTTGGACTTTGTAGCATTAAAAAGACAAGGCAAACTATATTATGGTTGACATGTCTTCCATTCCGTTGACAAGTATGGTGTGTTTTCTGTATGGCAGTCAACCATCTAGTTTGTTTTCTTAATGTGTTCACAATAGACTCGCTGTCTCCCCCTTTTGGCAGTTCGCCTTTTGGTGTCCACCACTTATTATCTGAGTTGCCAACTTAATATGCAGGGAGTTCCATCCTCCATTATGTTGACATAAGCCACATGGCTATGTCAACTCTCTCTTTTTTGTCTATGTTGGCTCAGTTTTCAGTTTGCAGCAGATTCTAATACAATGTCCTAACTGGTGATTACATTTTGGTACTGCTGCATTACTAATAGCTTTGTTGATCCTTGAATCAGATGAGCCAGGACCATGCTTGCTAGGATGATAGAACAACCTCTCTGCTTCTTGACCTAATCATCCAGCAGAAAGATCTCTATCACTGGAGCGGTGCCCACGGTCCAACCTCACTAGGCTGGACCGATATCGTTCATGCCTTTAATGAAGTCATGAACCTCGGGTACAACAAGAAAGTGTGCCAGAACAAGTACAACGATCTAAAACATTGTTACTTCAATTGGCGTGACAGCCAGACCCATACTGGGCTAGGCCGTGACCCGCTAACTAGAGAGGTTATAGCTGACCTCGAGTGGTACGGCGCCAGCCCCAAGGTACTAACTACACGCATTTCTTTGATTTTTTTGTAGCAATTAGGTTCCTACTAACTCAGTACTAACTTCGCCATCACTGGAACATGTGCAGGAAAGTAGCCAACCCGCTAGAAACAAGTTGAAACAGCCCTAATGCTATGAGCAACTGATCATGATTTTGGGACGCACCCCATGTGATAGGGGCCAGTTGGTATCGGCGGGGGGCCATCGACCTGACAAGTCACCTAGTAATGGAAGCCCTCGCACTCCTCCATCCTTGTCGGACAAGCCAGTCCTTCCACCTTGTAGTCATCAACCCTCGAAGCGAGTCCATAGAGAATATTTAGTTAACATTCCTCGTAGTAAGAAGAGTAGCCAAACTCCATCCATAGAAGAGTGCCTTGAAGACCTAGGCAAATTTCTCAGAGAGGCTAGGTCCTAGAAGGCCTGTCGTAACACCGATTCTCAGGAGTTGGCGCAAGTCTAGGACATTCTGATTCAAGATGGTATCAGCGAGGCTGATGCAGTATTCATGCAAGCCCTAAACCTTTGCAGAGACAGGCTGCGTCATCAATGTTTTCTTAAAATGAAATCTAAAGAGGTCCGGCTGAACTGGATCAATGTGACGTGGGACTTTGTGTGCTCCAACAAGTCCCGGTGATCAACGTATTTCTTGTTTTTCTACTATTTGCGGATATCCAGCATGTGCTGTTGAGTTCCTTCTGTTTGTTGTTTCGTTATGTTCGTTTTTTGCATTACCAAAGACATTGCATGTATCACCTATCTATTGAGTGCATGTCGTTGTCTCATGTTTTGAATAAAAAATTTGTGTACTACTATGAGTGTTGTAAGATATTATGCATGTATCACTTTTCTCTTATACATCCCAACCTATTTTCACGGTGCTACCTAGTTCAGGTATCTTTACATGTTCACTTATTTCCACATGTTTTGTTCCTAAAATCTACAATACAATCTGACTGATTTCTGCCCATTTGCAGGTAGCATCATGAGCAGCACTGACAAGTCGTCATACAATGACACTTCCAGTGATGGACCAAGCACTATGATCGTGACAAAGGCAGCATTCATCCTGCTAAAAGGTATTATGTCACAAAAAAGGCCTAAGGTAAATCCTCCTTGTCCCATTCCTAAGCTTTCTAGAGCCTAATGGATGCAGCTTACCCTTGCCGACCATACCAAATGTTTAGACAGTTTGTGCATGCCGTGTGATGCCTTCCTGCATTTGCATGAAACCCTGCTGCCGTTTGGCCTACCAGCAACAGATAAGTGCACCTCAGTAGAAGCTCTAGGCATGTACACATGGACATGTGGCCACCAATCGGCTAGTAGAGAGTGCAAGGATAGGTTTGAAAGGTCTTTAGATACAGTTAGCAGGAAGATTACATTAGTTGCAGTGGTCATGTGTAGGTGGGCAAATACTGTCCTAGTGCCAGCAGATAAGAACTACGCACGCATGAGCCAAAAACTTGCTGCATACACACCATGGTTTGATGGATGCATAGGTGCTATAGATGGCACACACATAAAGGTTGAGGTTAACTGTGAAGCAAAGACTGATTTCCACAATAGGAAAGGTGAAAGAACAATTAATGTTTGTGCCATCATGGATATGGATGGCCGTTTCACATACGTGGGGGCCAGGAAGGTGGGGGCATGTCATGACATGGCGGTGTTGATAGACTGTTAGGACGATGCTTCGTTCCCACATCCCCCACCAGGTTCATGATTCCATGCTGTTCACATTCCTTATTTGTTTGCTTGTAGTAGATGCATTGAAGCATACTTGTGTTCAGTTTGCTAAGACAGCTGATGGCTATATACTGTCTCCTAACAAAATTTGCAATTTGATTTATCGCTGTTTTCATCGCTTGTAGGCCGGTACTACCTGGCGGACATGGGTTACAAGGAGATGGCAGGTTACATGACCCCCTATAGAAACACAAGGTATCACATCAATGACTTTAGGGGCATAGATATGCAGCAATTGCAGAGGGAGGAGAAATTCAACTATATTTATGTGAAGTTGCGAAATGTAATTGAAAGGAGGTTTGGGGTGTTGAAAGAACGCTCGTAGATTCTATACGGGGTGTCGTACTACAGTAGGATGAAGCAGGCTATGATAATCATTTCATGCTTTGCTTTAGATAATTTTTTGTGGATGCGTAAGTACGGCGTAGATCCACCCGCCTATGAGTTGCCAGAGTGGGTTGACCTAAATCTAGGAACCCCTATCTATAGACTTAGGGAGTTAATATCCATGGTGGTGTGGAGCGGTGTCTGATTTAGGTCAAGGCTATTGTTTTAGAAACCAGTAGCTGTAGGTACAATTCCCTGGCAGTCTTGTCATGTGCATGTGTAAGGATTTGTGGGACTGTGTTCGTTTCAAAAATTGGTTTATGGGAATATCATATTAGGTTCATTGGTGTATGAGGAATTGTAGTGATAGAACTACAAGTGCCAAGTTCTATAGTGTTTGGTGATGTGTTGAAATACTTTGGTTCATTTGTCTACGGACAATGGACTAGTTGCTACACTATTTCTGTGATTCACCATGGGAAGCAGTGGAGCAGACACAGCTTAGGCTTGGCTTTCTTCAAGGATTTTGTTCCTCAGAGGTATGATTGCATCATATTTATTACTTTTTTGGTCATATGGATGATTGAACCAGAGGTAATATGAGTTTGTAGCTGGCCAGGCTGCTGGTAAAGAATAAGAGAAGCTTCCAGTTGACGGAAAAAGACGTGCTTCATGCTTCTCAAGCTGTGCTTCCGGTTGCAAAGGTTATCATATCCACATCAAAAGTGCATTTTAGCCTTGCAAGTTCCAATTGTAGTTACCTGACATTTATCCATGTTTGTCCTGAAAGCAGTGTTCCCTTTCTGTAATATTAGTTCTTACCTTTTGTGATACTATATTTCTGAAAGGGTGTTCCAAGTGGTCGGGCCAATCCTGGTGTGGTTCCAAGTGCAGGAATAGGTGCCTTTGATGCCTTGCGACAGCTTCAACATGTACTAACTGTGCATCTTCGTACATACAAATAAGTAATGAGCCTATAGTTAACTTACTATGATTTGTCGTCATCAAGTTCAAGCACTGCTCTACTTGGACCAGAAGGTGCTGCTGTTGTTAGCAAATCTGAAGTTGGCTCAATATATGTGGTTTGGCTCAATACTGTAAGGTGGATAAGTGCTCATGCTGTGTTCCATTTGGTACAGTATGGCCAAATATCAAGAAGCAAATCCTAGAGTATTCACCATTGTGACTTTCCCTTTCTTATTTGCTGTCAGGTTTGGTGATTGGGGCCATGGAATTTGTTTGTTACTTGCAACGCTTTATCCGATATTCCAAGAGAAGAAACTAGCTTCATAGGTTTGTGCACTAGTCCTAATTGCATTTTGCTTCACTTATCTGTGTATCTGTAGTACTACAATTCTATGACAGTGAATGGAGACCCTGAGTGCATTCCTTCACACGGTGTGGCTTCACTGGGTCGAGTTCCAGAACAAGTTCTATGAAGGCGATGGTTACAAGTTCGTCCCATTCTCCTTTGCACTGATTCATGAGGAGGAAGATTGAGCTCGTCCTGGCATTTGTATTTATTGTAGCTGATGTAAAATCTATCTTTGGTGGCCTTTGTTCCCGGAACAAATAATTTTTCATCTGTTGTCTTGGATGGATCATAAACCTTAGTCCCTTTTGATCTATTTAAATAGTAGACCTGACGGGCATGTAGCCTCATTATGTGACAAACTGTTCCAGCGCTTGAGTTGCAAACTGTAAATTATTGGTTTAAATTCTTGGTTGAAACTGTAAAACAGCATGATCTAGAAATGCATGGTAGTTTGAATTTGAAAGTTTGAAATGAGCATGAGTAACAATTGGTTGGCGCCAATTTTTGAATGCCTGCACACTAGCTGTTGGCTGGAGGATGCTGGAGAATTGCACGAGGATTTTTAAGTAAAGTAGCTAGTATGATTATATTGAAAAAAACTTATCCCAAGGACGAACATGTGTTTATAGCAGACACTACTACATAAATGATTTTGTAAGGCGGTGCTCAAACATTAACGGAGGCGGCCACAAAATCTAACTGCCTCCAAAAATATTGGGCGAATGATAGAGGCGATCGTTTTCATTTACGGAGACGGTCATAATTGCCTGCCTCATAAAATCGATTTACGGAGGTGATCAAAAAATAACTGCCTCCATTTACGGAGATGGTCATCTTAAAAATGGTCTATTTTCAAAGGCGGTAGCCCTCCTCTATTAATACTGCCAAGGCCCAGCGCATGGCCCATTTCCTCTCTATCAGGCATATATATATACATTGCGTTAGGGTTTCGGGGTCACTCATCCTCTCCCAACTCTCTCAGCCGGTGCTTGTCTCCTCACCTCCCTCTCCTCTAGGAGCGTGGCTCCCTCTCCAGGTGTGCGGCTCCCTCTCCTTCTCATCCGTCTCCTCCAGGCGCATAGCTCCCTCTGCTTTGTCTACAGGAGGGGGCTCGCACCGGGATGCCTAGTGGTGGTGGGCTGCACGCCCCTACTGATGGCGGCGTGTGAGGTGTGGAGCAGCAGGGTAGAGGGGGTTGAGGCTCGGTGATAGCGGCAGTGGGGAGGTGGAGGTCGACTAGGTCTAGGTCGAGGTTGGCCTACTGTGCCTCCCTCTCTCTCCCATGGCGACAGCTCCCTCCCTTGTGGCATTGTCCACCACGGCAGCGGCTCCCTCCCTTCCTCTCCAACGGCGGTTGCATGGGGCTATGCCTAGATCCGTGAAAGGTCTAGTTTGGTTTGGTTAATTGATGAAACCCTAAGTGCTAACCTAGTTTATCAAAGTGATTATGAGATAGGTAGCACTACTCCAAGTGATGAAGCAATGGTGAAAATCATGATGATGGTGATGGCATGGTGATGATCAAATGCTTGGACTTGGAAAAGAAGAAAGAGAAAAAAAATAAAAAGCTCAAGGCAAAGGTGAAACTTGATAGGAGCTTTTTCGTTTTATTGATCGAGAAACTTAGTGAGTATGATCACATTTAGGATTGATAGCCATACTATTAAGAGGGTGAAACTCATATTGAAATACGGTTATCAAAGGGCAACTAGATGCTCTAACTCATTACATATGCATTTAGGATCTAGTGGAGTGCTAACACCCTTAAAAACATTTGTGAAAATATGCTAACATATGCGCACAAAGTGATACACTTGGTGGTTCGCATATTTAAGCAAGGGTAAAGAAGATAGAGTTGAAAAGGAGTTAGTTGTGCTGGTCACAGAGTGATCGGACACGTCTAAAATTGGGACCGGACACATCCGGTATTTTATCTAGTCTTGGGGTAGTCAGACAGAAGTGACCGGACACGTCCGGAATCAGGACCAGACACGTCCGATATTTGGACCCGAGGTGAGCGACTAAGTGAAAGTGACCGGATTCAGGCTCAGTAGAGTGACTGACACGCGCAAGTTACTGTTCAGCGTCAGGTCAAAGTGATATAGCCTGATGTAGGATTGCAAAGAGCTACCAGACGCGTCTGATCGCCACACCGGACGGGGTGTGAACCAGCAAGTCTCGGGTTTTTAGCACAATAATTCATCAGACGCTGGGTGCATCCAGTCTAGTGTGATCGGACGCGTTCGGTCGGCCCAAAGCGGCTCTAGGAGCTCTCTAGACTTGACCTGACGCTGTGTCTCCTGGGTCCAGTCCGGTGTGATCGGATGCGTCTGGTCGACCTAGAGTGTGGCAGAACCGCCTAATCTAATGTCTCCCAGGAGTGCTTGTCTTGCATTAGACACTAAGCACTCAAGGGAGAACACTAAATTACATAGTTCTATCGAGCACACCCCAAGGTAGAACCCGAAAATCCACATTTTTCCATCAGGATCACAAATGAGAGAATAAAGCTTACATCACTTTAGCCATTTCTTACATCACTTTTCATACAACATCAGAGTATAATATTTATTGTTATAACAGAGGAATGTAATCATGTTATCAGAGTTATGAACAATTTAATGTAACAGCGGAATATGAACATGTGATCAGAATTACAATGGAAATAAATATCTATTCATGAAATGATGAAGTAGTAATATATAAACTATGACAACAGATTATAAAACTTCCATTTATAAAAACATTTAGTGAGAGTTATAAATAAAGACTACGATCGCAGCGTAAAGGAATCCTCTCTGAGCCCACCAGGAGGAATCCACACACAAAAGTCAGCTCAAGCATCCACCTGTCACCTGCAATAGGAGGAAATAAAACCCTAAGTACTCAATTGTACTCAGCAAGACTTACACGACAGGAGAAAAGAAAAGACTCTGAGGATATGCAAGGCTATCTGGCTTGTGGTTTATTGCATCTGCAGGAGCATTACTAAAAGTGCGTCCTTATATTCAATTTTTATTAGCAGTGCATTAGTTCATTGACTAACTATTCTATGTAAGCACCTGTGCTACTTTCAAGCAGGTGGTAAGCCATCAGATTTCCTTTTACCATCTTTCATCTTCCAGTTCTTACTACGGTGCTAGATCGTAGACAAGTCGTACCGGATCGCCCGACAATTCGTGAATCAATGCCCCCAGCTGGGTACCCCGAAAACACACTCCCCACTTGTATCCCAGGCATAAGCAGGACCAACCCACTACCCTCCTATCATGGGGTCTAGGTCCCCGTCCAAACTAGGACTCCAAGACCCCACCCCTGAGTCCCAGACTTAGTGTGGTGCAAGAACCTCCACCCAAAACCACCCTGACAGTCGGTGCGAAAAGAGCCAAAACCCATGACAAGAGAGTAACAAGTTTTCCCTGCGCTCATACCCAAGTATGTGCTCGGGATAATTAGTCTGTGACCTGCTTAGAATCCAATGCAACGGTCGGTCCTTAACCGACACAGATAGGGAAAATAGTGTAACCAAGCTATGTCCCGTTGGCCGCAGGACACAACCTGTTACACCCACCAATACCCAAACCATATCCCTGTCCGGTCACTATTTTTCCTTTCCACTATTTTATATATATTCCAAGTGATAATAGTACAGTAATATATTTCTTATCTCTCGCGAGTGATAGACAATCACTCGACTTCTACCGAAGTCCTGTAGCATAGCAATCTACACGATCCTGTCATACTAGTAAGACTCATAGGATATATATATATATATATATATATATATATATGCAAGTGGGTTTCATTCAACTTCTCAAAACTTAATGCACAATATAATTTAAAGTGTAGAAAAGTAGGGGTTATGCACCTGGACTTGCCTGGGTAAGATTTAATCAGAAGTTAGCTTTCCATCATAGTGACATGACCTCCAAAAGTACCATTTCTCCAGCAACTCCCGGTGACTTCATGATCCATCGACGTCCCTATTATGATATGCAATGCGATGCAATGCAAAGACGTCATTAATCAACTGCAACCGTGACTCATAAAATATGATTTACGCCTTTCAAGTTAACAAGCTAGTTCTAACAACTAACATACTACTCTACATATCAACATCGTCGAGAAAGGTATCATTTCCCAACAAGTATTTTAGTTATACAATTCCAAGGTGTTTCTTTATCCCATTCTATCGATTTAATCTTTTTTTGAAATAGGGTATCATTATCTATCTAGCAGACTAATTATTCTGGAGCTACAAAAATTACAGTGAGTAGCTAATAATATTGGTAATTTACTATATTAAATGTTTTAAAAATAATTAGAGCAACCCTAAAAACATGCTGAACCTATGTGAACAAAATACACTATTAGGTAGATCATGATTTTAGAAACTTAATAAAATTAGTTTCACCATTTTTGGACAACTATACAAATTTATATTGATTTTACAACTTTATGTCCAAAACTAAATTAGCTAATTGTTTTCTAGAATAAAAGGGCCGACGGCCGCTAAGCAGCCAAGCAGCCCCAACGCGGTCCGCGCGGAGCGGCCACGCACGCAGCAGTGGCCCAGGCGCAGGTGGCACAAGCTGGCCTAGCATGTGGACGCAAGCGGCCCAGCAAGGCGCGCGACAACGACGCGGGCGGCCCAGCAAGGCACGCGGCAACGACACAGGTGGCCTAGTCCGGCAGGAATCCGGTCCAGCGCAAGTGGGCCACTGGCCCACGTGCGGGAGCAGGCTGGCCTAGGAGGGGAGGCTCCAGAGCAGAGCATCGGCAGGGCGCCAACGGCGTGATCGTGGCCACGCACGGCGACGAGGCTATGGCTGGCTGGCGGTGGATGCTTCGTACGTGTGAGGGGGTCCTAGCAGTGCCTGTGCGGCTATGGGGTGACGGGGCAAGATGCCAGAGTCACGACGACGGCAACAGCATGGGTACCCACGTGTGCATGTCAGCTGGCGGTGGCGTGGAGAAAATGGCACGCACGTGCACACCTTTGAACTACTGGCTTTAGATCCACTTCGAGGCTCTCTATAACTTCCTCATGGTGCTAGGGATTCAAGGAATTGGAGGGATATACCTTGTGCATGACAAATTTTGGACCGGAAGGGAGGGCGGTCATGGCGTCCATGGCATGCGTGCTCTGGCGGCGGCACTGCGACTATGGCGCTGTGGGGCGCGGATGAGCCGACTGGCCTCGCTGAGCCCGCGCTAGAGTTGCCTAGAGCTTCGAGCCATGGGAGTGGCTGCACGGGAAACGTGGCACGACAACGGTGGCGCAGAGGAGGCTCGAGGCGAGGCGGAGCTACGCACGGCGGTGAAACCATGCCAGCGCGGACGGCGGCGGGGATGCATGCGTGCTCACGAGGGAGGCAGGGCGACGGAGGGCGCGACCCAGGCAGCGGCTTGGCGTGCGCCGACTCATCATGGCTAATAGCAAGAGGCGAGCAGGGGAGAGTAGGAGCTGGGGCTGTGGTCCAGCACGGTCGTGGAGCTTGTGCGCTCGTGTGCCTACACGAAAGCCAGGCGACGGTGGCGCTGATGGCGTACGCGACAAGGATGCTTCGTTGCTTGCGTGTGTGCCTTGCTCTGGTGGTAAGGGCTCCGGCTACTTGCCTGGTAGAAGAAAAAAAAAGGGAGCAGAGGAGCAGAGGCATTCATGGTGCCGTAGAGTTGATGCGATGAAACTGGTAGATGGACGGTTGCGTTTAGCGGGGGCGAGGGCACGCTAGAGCCATGTGCTCCCATTAAAATTCAAACAAGATGCTAGCGAGGGAAATAAAAGAGTGAAGGACAGTAGCGTAGGCAAACAACTGTAGCACGATGGGACAGCGAAGGCAAGCAGCTCCTCCGTGGTTAGGTGGGTCGTGCAGTGAAAGTAGCACCCCCATCGGCCAGACGGCTGGCAGGCAGTGCACGCGGCGTCCGCAGGACGAGCCGTACAATGGTCAGTAGTGATGCGCATGAATTTTTAAGAGACGCAAAAACCGTGGATTAGCTCATACTCCATACCAAGCCATGGAACAAAATGTTAGGGTGCTATGTAATTGTTTTTGCGCAAAACAAATCGCCTTAACAACACTTTAAATTATAATTTCTGATTTTTACCGTTGACGTGAGAAGCTGGTTTTTTATTTTTAAATTCGACTTTGAGCTGGCAAAAACCCTAGGTAGCAATATTCGTTCTCCAAAACCAAAATTGCATTTTTATCTACTAAACTTACACTTCAAACTTTTATCTAAGTATGAATTACAAGCTATAGTTTATTTGGTTTATAAAAATTGTTTTTCACGCTTAATTCCGTAGAACAAACCATCCGCTACTTATTTGCTAGACTTGTTGCCCAACATTCCTAAATATCTTTACGTATTGAGTAATTTAACATGAGCGTTTATTTGAGTCCATAAAACTAAGTCGCACAGGATTCGCTTATCGCTTCAAGTATGTTTTAAATAAAAAATCCAAGAAACTCGCTTTGAAATTTTTTCTTAGGCCTAAATCGTGGTGCTAAACAAGATCGTAATACCAGGGTGTTACATAGAGCGGCTCTGGGAGCTCTCTGGACTCAACCTGATGTTGTGTCTCCTGGGTCCGGTCGTTTTCTAACAGCGTGTCCGATCACATAGTATTACTGTGTGCAGAGATAGCCATTGAGCGCCAATGGCTAAACAATTTGAAAGGGACACATGGCGGTTAGGCTGCATCCAGACACAGCGATCGGACATGTCAAGTCACCACACTGGACGTGTTCGGTACACATGACCTACGCGTCCGGTCGTCCCACAGTCAGCCCAATAATTGAGCCAACAGCTCTATTGTTTGGGGGTGTCTATAAATATCGTTTGGGTAGCTCTAGCTTACTCTCTTGGCTATTTGCATTGACATAGCAACCTTGTGAGCTTAGCCGAAGCCCTCCCACTCATCTCCATCTTTGATTCATCATCTTTGTGAGATTAGGAAAGAATCCAAGTGCATTGCTTGAATGTTTGCATCTAGAGGCACTTGGTATTCGTCTTTCGCTGCGGGTTTGGCTTGTTACTCTTGGTGGTTGCCGCCACCTAGATGGCTTGGAGCAGTGAGGATCATCGAGCGGAGGTTGGTGATTGTCTCCGGCTCCAGTCGTGGTGATTGTGAGGGGTTCTTGACCTTTCCATAATGGAGACCAAAAGGTACTCTAGTAAATTACTCATGGCTTGTGTGATTCTCATCTTATGTTGTTTGTGCGGCACCCTATTGAAGGTTTGGCGTGTGATGCCAATTAGCACGTGAACCTCCAAGTGAGTGAATCGCCACAACGGGGACTAGCTTGCCAGCAAGCAAGTGAACCTTAGAGGAAAAATCATTGTGTCTTGATTGTCTCCTTGGTATTCATTGGTATTCACTCATTGGTCACTTGCCACAGCAGTATACCTCTCTACCACTCTCTTGTATTTCATTATATATTCACATGGATAGAGCTAGTGGTAGTTAAGACTAGATAGTGTATCATTTAATTGTATTACTCTCACTAGGTTGATCACCTAGGTGTATATTAGTGACATAACTTTGTTGTGATATAATAGAGATCATAGAAAATAGAATTGGGTAGATAGATTGCAACCCCAAGTATAGTGCTAGCGCAAAATTTGCTTTGCCATCTTATTTACTAATCATTTGTCTTAGTGTTGTTATAGAAATTTTTAATAGGCTATTCACCCCCTCTAGCCATTAGGACCTTTCAATCCGGTGGGCCCTCCTTAGACAGACATGGTGGCAGTGGCGACAGGCTCAATTGGGCTCGATGGCGGGATCGATTGGGCTCACTCGGGGACTTTTTTAAAATCGATTAATAGAGGCGGACGCCTTAAGATGCCCACCTCCATTAATCAATTAACTGAGATGAGCAAAGCAACCGTCTCCATTAGCCACCATTAACGGTGACCTTTGATTGGAGGCGGTTGCAATGCCTGTCTCCATTAATAAAAACATCCACCTCCATTAAACTTTATGTAGTAGTGAGAGTACCTTTTATAGTGGTGCAATCAGAACTTGACAGCTCATGCGCACAAATGCCCTTTATTTCATGGCTTGCAAGTGCTTGACCTTTGCTCTAATGCAATTTAGAGAGTGGTCAAATGGCCTATCACCTGTCGGCCAGAGGACAATTGAGGATTAGGAGTCACTGATTTGGAATGCTTCGCAAGAGCATTGAGGCTACAATAGATGTTTAGCTTGAAGAACTCAGAGAGGGCTTAGATGGGGCTAGATATCCCTTACGATAGGATGGACAAAAACCTTTTCTATTCCTCTACAATGGTAATGGTCAACAGAGGAGACATGGCAAACTACTGGCTCCCAAACATGGTTGCACGGTAAAAGCAGCGAGAAGTTATGTAGCACCTAGTTTTAAGGACAAAACCAGATACACACCATATGTGTACCTAGGAATTCAATTCACACATATAGTTACAAATGAAGGGGTAATATCAAAGACAATGCCTTTATTACATAGCGCATAAGTAGTTGTCACAAAAGACATAGTCTTACTTTATAGTATATACTATAACTCTATTCTTCTGGCGAAGCCTCCAACACCATAGGAATCGTCAACTGGTTGATCACAAGCCTAACACCTCTTGGAAAACTCCACTGAAGAACCTCCATCTGGTACCCATCTGGGATTTTGCCAAAGTATTGAAATAAAACAAGCATAAGCTACTACTGCTTAGCAAGCATAACATGAGGGGATGCAGGCTCAAAAGGCTTGAACATGAACCAAGTGCTCTTTTGAGTTGAGAAATCAATGGAGCTGCTCTCTAATCGTGTTTTGGACCCTTTTCTCTCAAGGATTGATGAGAAAATCAATGGATTTGCTTGAGGGCTCAAGGTCAACAATAGAGGGAGAGAGAGAGGCTCCTTTCTGTTTTGGATGAGCTAGAGTAAGGAAGACGAGGCAGAGAGACGTTGGGGAGGAAGGGGAAGGGTATAAATACCCCTAGCCCCCAATGGTCACTTAAGTCACGGTAGTGCCGCGGCTCAAGTGCGGCAGTGCCGCACCACGCAAGACAGCAAAGATAAGAGTGAAGTATAGACTGTCTTAGCTGTAAATCTGAGGATGCATATGTATGTTTGAGCACTTGATAGCACATATTAGCTTAAGCATTGTGTCCCCCTTTATAGTACGGCTTTTCCTATACCCAAATTCAAAATATAAAAAAATTTAAATCTCCTTTGAGTTTGAAGCCATCAACATTTGTAATTGGGGGCTCCTCTGTTTCATGTAGCATCCTCAAATATAAATTCCCTGCTTGTCATCTTGATAAATCTCATTAGTTTTCTAATTGCGTGGTCATTATCACAAAAACCCATAATTAGGGCTTGATTGCACTTTTGGCTCCAGAAGCCCCACCACCACCTCTTCTCTGGCCGTCGCCGCTGCCCTCTGGCGTGCAGCGGCAATGGCCTGCGGTGGCCCCAAAAAGGTCCCTGTCACGCAGCCTTCTTCCTCACCCCTATCCTCCCCACCCTATCCACCATCAACCTGCCCTTCCCTAAAGCTTCTCTGATGGGTTGGCCGATCGGTTGGCCGGATCTGCCTACCCCTTCGCCAGATCTACGTCGGGCGTCGCTGAATCTAGGCGCGTTGCACCGACCAATGGCCTATCTTGGGTGACCCATGTGCGGCTTTTGAAGGCTACGGCCGGCTAGGGGCCGGGCCTATCGATGCTTGGCGGGGTGGATCTGTGGAGTGGCAAGCGGTCTCTTCTGGACAATTTGTGCTGTGCCAGGCCTGCTGCTTCGCAGACGGCGACTGGCATGGGTCGGCCGGTGCCTATTGTGAGGGCCATGGTCAAAGGCATGCCATAGCCAGTCGGCGGGCATCGTCGTGGCCTACCCCCCTCGATCTATGTCGGTGCTAGTGCCTTGTGGCCTTGGCCTAGGTTGGAGTGCCACATGTCGGGCGTGCGACTGCCAGATCTGATGGCTGAGGTTGGGGGCATGCAGTTGGTGCTACTGGTGCAGTGCATGGGTGGCCTGCTCCTACTAACATATAGGTTCTAGGTGAAAGCCCTGCCTGGCTCCTCTGGGGTGGTGGCGGTGGCGCAGCTGTGTCATCTGCCTTGTTGGAGGCATCGTCGAAGATCCTATTTGTCAGGGCAGGCTGGGTCGCATGACCTGCTCGTGCTCTTCTACCAGCGATGTTGGCATCTAGGGATGTCATGGTCCTTCCTAAAGGCATCGCTAGAGCACCTATGCTACCCATCTTCGCAATGGTCTATCCAGCCTACTTGGTGTCACCGCCATTAATTCTTCTGTGATGGATACTTTGCCGTCGTCGCGGCTCGGGTGGATGCTTTGTCGCCGAGCTCGCCTTGGGTGCCCCCTCATGCTAGTTACTGAGGGCATGTTGGACACACTCTTCTGTGGATGCATTGCCATGTCGTGCTCGGGCGGATGCTTTGCCACTGTGGTTCTTGTTTGGTCGGATACCTTTCCATCGTGCTGCTAGTTGATCTTATTCGAGCAGATACTTTGCCGCTCTATGTCGCCTTTGACGAATGCTTTGCCACCCTATTGCTGGTTGCTTGGTCTTCTACCGGTGGATGCTTTGCCACCACGGCTTCACCGCCTATGTTGGCGGCCATTACGTGGATGTATTTTCTTTTGCAGGCATAGTTGGTTGGGGTTTTGAAAGGTCCTTATATGGTTTTGGTAATTGAGTGACAACCTAGATGGACTAATTGTGTTTATGTGAGATACACAGGTGATTAGTCCACATATACATGTGTGTGAGCAACATATGCCATGAAGGTGAAAATGGCTTGGAGATGTTGCAAAGCTCACATATGTGATGATGAAGGAGCTCATTGCAAATAAGACATGACATTGAGTCATGTGATCAAGGTGGAGAAGATCAAGACATGACTTGGCTTGATGGACCGGTTGCAAGCGTGAAGGGCAAGTTGGAGGCTTTGGAGCGATAGACCGCGTGGCGGTGAAGCTTAAGCAAGACTTGGCGCCGATGGACGAAGGCAATGGTGAAAAGCAAGTGAAGTCAAGATCGATGAACCAATATGATCACGTGATGATATGAAGTGGATCATATCATTGTTGATTGTGATGGTGCATGTGTTGCATCAACTTTGGAGGAGAAGGAATGGAATGCGCAAGGCAAAGGTATAACCAAGGGCATTTCATTTTACCGGTCATAGGTGTGTAGAAAAGTTTATGACCGAGTTTAGGATAGATGGCCATACTATCAAGAGGGGTAAACTTGTTTGCATATCAGTCATCTAGTGCCACTCAAGTGATCTAACTTTGCATCGTCGCTAGGATTGAGTGGCGTGGCAAGTTGAGTGGCTAATCCTTTGGAAAATGATTGTGAAAATTCTAACACATATACACATGGTGGTGTACACTTGGTGGTGTTGACACATTAACAAAGAAGATGAAGTTGGAGTAGATGTGGATCAACTCGGCGATGGAACGGAGGCGAGAAAGGTTCGAAACTCCACTGGCGGAGTGTCCGCCCGTAGAGTGCGGATAGTCCGTCGGTGCCATCGGCACCCTATATAGAAAAGATAGGGTTTCACAGTGTGCACCGGACGCTGGTCATGTAGTGATCGGACGCTGGGGTAGTGCGTCCGATCAGTGGCAGCAGTGAAGGCGTAGGCGTTGGTCTTCGACCGGACGCTGGGTCAGTTTGTGATCGGACGCTGGGTGGCTGTGTCCGGTCCCACTGATGTGGTAGCACAGTGAAGAGGAGAAATGATCGGACGCTAATGCTGCGTTCGATCATGATCGACCGGACGTGTCTTGTCATGAATTTTCGCGACTGGAACCTTACTGGAAATGACCGGACGTTGGGGTCCTGCGTTTGATCACTTTAAGCAGTTGCGTCCAGTCATCACTTGACCATTGAGATCAAGCGACTGAGGTTAAATGGAGGCGACACATGGTGAGCATCTGTTGACCGGACGTTGGCAGGGTGCATCCTATCGATCTGACCGGAGCGTTCGGTCGTCCCGAAAATTGCCTAGTGAAGGAGTAACGGCTAGTTTAGCCCATGGGACTATAAATAGAAGGTGGTCTCAGCCATGGCTTGTGCTGAGCACCTCAAGGGACTTTGTGTCCATGCTTGAGAGTGCTTGGGAGCCCTCCATCTCACATATTCTTGATAGTGATCATCCGATTATGTGAGAGAGCGATTCTAGTGCGATTGCATCATGAGGTTGCATCGAGTGGCACTAGGTGATCGAGTTGCAAGCCGATGGTGCTTGTTACTCTTGGAGGTTGCCACCTCCTAGACGGCTTGGTGGTGGTCTCCGTCGAAGCCCGTAAGAAGCTTGTGCGGTGCTTCGAAGAAGAGCTTTGTGAGGGGCATTGTGCTCGCCCCGCGGGAGCCACGAAGAGCAATTCTAGTAAAGTGTGTCATTGAGCTACCCTCACTTTCGTGGGTAGGTTCTTGCGGTGCTCGGTGTGCGGGCTTGGCGGGTGATGCCAATTAGCCGCCGAACCACCAAGTGAGCGGTTGACACAATAGGGACGTAGCGTGTTGGCAAGCACATGAACCTCAGGAGAAAATCATCGTGTCAACATCGTTCTTCCCGTTGGTTTGCAATCCCTTTACACAAGCTTGTTATTACTTTCATATACATTGTGCTTATATAGTTGCTCTTGCAATTAGTTAGCTTGTGTAGCTCACTAGTTACCTTCTTGCTTGTGTAGCATAGAAGTAGCTCCCTTGCGTCGTTAATTTGGTTTGTATAACCTTGTTAGTCGCATTGCTTAGTTTGTGTAGCTAAGCATTTACGCTCTCTAATTTGACATTGGTTGCCTTGTTATTGAGCATTGCTAGTGAGCTTAGTTGGCTTTGTGCTTTTGCTTACTAGCATGTGTAGGAGCTCCACGTTGGTTGAAGTACTAGTGGCATAAGTTTGTGTGACCATGCTTCTAGAATTGATTAGGTGAGCTCTAGCTAGCCTGGCACCTTTGTTGCTTAATTAGGATCTTTTCAAGGTGCTAGAGAACATAGATAGAGGGGTGTAGTCTTGGCTAGACCGATAGTTTTAATTCCACACTTGTTTCGGTTAGCCAACGTGATTAAATTTTAAAAAGGGCTATTCACCCCCCCTCTAGTCCGCCATCTTGACCCTACAGGTTTTGTGGTGGAGGTCCCACTCTTCCCCCATCGTATTTTCTTGCTGTTCGTTTGTGTTTGTGGGATTTCTCGAGTAATCATTGGATTACTAGTTAGTCCTGTGTAACAATAAACTCTACTTCCGCTTAATGAAAAACGTGCCCTTGGGTACGATCTCGAAAAAAAGAAGCATTTCCCCAAATCTATATACACAAAGGCTATCAGAAAGACAATCACAATACAAGGCCCTTCACAATAACAAATGGACTAAACATGTTCTACCAATCTCAACGGATACCGAAATTAAGAAATTTTTCGCGCCATGGGAAGAATTCGCAAGGGTGCAATGGAACATAGATGAGGATGATCATATCACGTGAAGATGGACCGGTAATGAAGGGTACTCCCTCCGTCCCAAAATAAGTGACGTTTTTTACTTTCAGACATCTTGTTTGACCATTCGTCTTATTGAAATTTTTTCTATAAATTATAAAATAAATAAATCATTATTGAAGTATATCTAATGATAAAATAAGTTATAACAAAGTAGATGATATTATACAAAATTTGTGAATAGGACGAACGGTCAAAGAAGATGTCTAAAAGTATAAAAAGCCATTTATTTTGGAACGGAGAGAGCACACGACAAACAACGCCTGCAACATCCAATTCATTGGGAACTCCCGATGTCTTGAAATATAAGGTATTCTAGATACATAAAAAAGTAGACGTTTGAGGATCCGTCATGGATACTAATGCTCAAGGCAAAACACCTTAGTATCTCTAGAAAATAAAGATAGAGATGTATTAAAAGAAGAAAAAGGTGCATTGAAAAATAAGAATGACAACTATTTTGGGATGAAATTTGAAGGTTACAAGGTCAAGTTTTTGAGATGGAGGGAGTATATCGATGTTTTAATATCTATTCCAAATTACAAGATATTCTAAATTTTTTAACCCAATCTATACGTTTCTGCCTTTTAAACCACATCCATGCATGACTTTTGAACACTATTTTGATATGTCTGCAACCGAACTAAAGGTCTTTTTGATGCACCCAACTAAAGTTTAGCTGGTTAAAATTTCAAAGCTAAACTTTAGTCAGCTAAAAGTGCTTCTAGCTAAATTTTAGTTAGGGTGTTTGAATACTCCAGTTAACAGACTCAGCTAAATTTTAGTTGGCTTTTGTTGGATTGAAGTAGCTAAACTCAGCTAAACTTTACTTGGTCTTTTAACTGTGTTGTTTGGATAGTTGGTGCATCAAACATGTCCTAACTAATCAGTGAGGGGCATAACAAGTTACTTTTTTTCACACTTGCTATTTAGTCTCAAAATTATTTGAATACATTGCATTATGCGACTACCCTTGATCCGAGTAAAAAAAAAAGGAAAGCATCGAGACAGTGAGACGGAGGCGGTGTACTACCCAACCAATAAAGCCGCTTGAACACCGCATGCATGAGCCTGCTTCGATGCAGCAGTCCGCACGCCTGCCCTACTCCTTCCTACACGAACAGTCGGACGGATCATCATCCATCGGTGGATACACAGGCCTCTTTTAGATCCAGTCTTAAAGTTTCGGCATTATCAGAATGTTATACGTGGTGTTAAATGATTTGTTCAGATACTAATAAAAAAACAAATTATAAAATCTATCGGTAAACCACGAGACGAATTAATTAAACCTAATTAATCCGTTATTAGCACATTTGTTACTGTAGCACTTTATTATCAAATTATGGATTGATTAGGTTTAAAAGATTCGTCTCACAAAAAAATCACCAACTGTATAATTAGTTATTTTTTAAGTCTATATTTAAAACTATATACAGGTGTCAAATAATCGATGCGACAGGATGTGAGGTGCTGGGAACTAAACCAGGGCACAGTTGATCGCGCATGCATTGAATTCCCTCGCCAACTACCCGCTGTGTTGTGAATTCACGACGCTCGCCTTCAATTCTCCATGGCGCCAGTCTGGTAGCTTCTGCTCCCGTTATTTATATTCCCACGCGCTGCCTGCTCATCTCGCTCCAACCACACCACCACTCCACAGTCCACAGTGCAGCACTTCCACTCAGCAACAGAGGAGTGAGCACTGAGCAGTTCCCAGCAGCAGCTGCCATGGAGGCGCGGAGGACGGGGAGATCTCTCCTGGCGAGCTTTGTGGTCGCCGCGTTGGCCGCGCAGGCCTTGGTGGCCGTGGTCGAGTCCAGGAACGGACCCGTCGAGAAGGCGAGCCAAGGTACGTACATCTTCTTGCAGCTGTGTTCAGCTGCTCTGCCGTGTGTAAGTTGTATCGACGATATGATTAAACAATGCTGACGAGGGTGCAGGGCGAGCTTGCGTTGATCTTCGTGCTTGTAATACTGTTGCACCGCCGCATGCAGGTGACGACGTGAAGAAGCCGGACTGCGTGCCGGGGATGGACCCGCGCTCGTTCCCGGGTACCGGCGGGCACGGCATCACGCCCGTGACGCCGTCACACGGAGGCTCCGGCTCCACCGGGACGACGCCGTCCCACGGCGGCGGAGGCGGGTACGTGCCGACGCCTTCGCACGGCGGGGCGCTGCCTTCCCCGTCCCACGGCGGCTCCGGCTCCTCTCCGTCGTCGCCCTCCACCGGCGGTGGTGGCTACGGTGGGTCTCCATCCACTCCCGGCAGCGGCGCGTACGGTGGGTTTCCATCCACCCCTGGCGGCGGCGGCGGCGCGTACGGTGGGTCTCCGTCCACCCCCAGCGGCGGCGGCGCCTACGGAGGCGGGTCCCCGTCGCCTTCCCATGGTGGCGCATATGGGAGCTCTCCGACGCCCGCGTACGGCGACTCCCCCTCCCACGGCGGCATCGGCACCTCGTCGCCGACGCCATTCGTCACCATGGACCCCCACAGCTTCGGCACCTGCGAGTAAGCCACTGTAATACATACTAGTCTACTACATCATGACGCGTCCATTTATGCACAGTTTCGGTCAGCATGCATGCATGCTCAGTCACTGATGAACAAATTAAAAAAAAAAAATCTTGTCTACTCTCCATCATCGAACGATCGAGCAGCTACTGGAGGTCGCACCCGATGGAGATCTGGTCAGCGATCGGCGGCCGGTTCCCGAGCACGTCGTCGTCGTCGATGGGGACGATGGGCCACTTCTTCGGCGCGGCGGCTGGCAGCGTGGGCGGCGCCGACGTGATGAGCATCCAGGACGCGCTGGGCAACACGCGTGCGGACGGCACGGGCGCGCTGCTGCGCGAGGGCGCCGCCGCGCTGCTCAACTCCATGACCCGCGCCGGCTTCCCCTACACTACGGAGCAGGTCCGCGACGCGTTCGCGGCGGCGGCCACGGGCGGGTCTGACGGCGCGGCCGCGGCGCAGGCCGCGGCATTCAGGAAGGCCAACGAGGGCAAGGTGTAGATCAGACTTCGGAGAGGCCAGATCGAGCGTGCTTGTGCATTCATGCATGGTTAATTAGCTGGAGTGCTCCGGTCCATTTGTTGGTTTGATGGGTTGTGTACGTGGTTTGTTTCAGTGAGCACACCGACCTACTAGCTCACTGCAATTGTGTAGTCGCTGGATCCTGTTATTTTTGCTGTTTTTTCTCGTGTGCATCGATCGATGGAAGAAGGAAGAATATGAAATTATGAATGAATGAAACGAACTGCAACTTACATAGTATCCTAGCTGAGCTGTTATTGGATAGCTGAGCTGTTATTGGATTTCTATGCTGAGATCGTGTTCCTGGCAAAGGCAAGGCAAGGCAACAATTGCAAATAAACGAGTAGTTCTTCTTGGCGCTGTGAGTTGAATCTTTACATGCACGCACGCACTAGCTACTCTCTGCCTGTAGAAGAACACTTGTGTTTGTGTTGCTTCGGCATGCATGGGCACACAGCCGATACGGAATAGGTACTGGCTTGCAATGTACAGCGTATTAAACCATTCACGAGATTATTTGATGATCTGCCGTACGTAGATGCTACTAGTATAGCGGTGCACATTCAAAGGCCGAGTAATAACCACGAACACAAACATAATAACGTACAAAATAGCGCGTCGTACGTCGACGAAGTCCAAACCATACCCCTCTCCAAAGTCCAGATGATTGACGATGATGCTGCATGCGTGGCAACACTACTCCAGAATCCAGATATACTAGATAACACCCAAAAAAAGTCTGAAATTAAATATATCCGGCCTCGTATACGTACATTGAGCTGTATGTAAAACTATTTATTATTATATGTATTGTTATCAGCACTTACAAAGACGACAATGCTGTGTGCAGGGCGTCCGGACGGATGGACCTCCCTGAGCCTGCACCGCACGGCCTGCTACTGCACTGGGGCATCGCGGGGCAGGTGCCCGCGCAGGACACGTCCGGCCGGAACATGATGTAGCAAGGACACTTCTATAGACGCTCTATGCAAGGGAGATGCTACATCCCGTTTCCCGCACGGCCTGCTACTGGTTTCCGGCCAATCTGCAGGCGAACAGCACGAGGTTCTTGGGCAGGCCCATTGCAGCGATCTGTTGGCCCATCAGAAGAGAAGTGCTTCTGCAGGCCCATTCCAGCGATATGCAGTTCAGCCTATTCCAACGATTGTTTCTTTTCTTTGGTTTTCCAACGATTTGTCTTTCCCAAATATATCTTATTATTAGTACAAGTATCTGCTAGTCAGCCGATTCACTAAAAACTAAAAATTACTCATGTAACTTGTTGGAAAAATATAAACATATATCTAGTAAAAACGTTATATAGTTGTCTAGTACCGTAGCCATGCCGTTTACCTGAATGTTTGAAGAGTTATTAACTGATGGTTACATGGTTTGGTGTTCCAGATATCAGTTTCCCGGCTCTCAATCGTTATCGATGTGTTAGAGCTCCTTTTCCAATGTCCGACACCATTTTTCTTTCCAGGTTTGTGTTTTGATTCCTATCTTTCAGACTAAAATGCTAAATCGAAAGTGGTTAATTAGGGAGTGCCGACCGTTTCGATCCTTAGGCGAGACCTTATTCTCGTTCGATGGCGGCCCAGACTACTCTCTAATGTGCACCTATACGTCTATATACACAGTAACATATCTTTACTATTATATTAACTAGTCCGAATCGGTAGATCAGGTTCAGCTAACTCCACGAATCCAAGCCCGCTCTCCCCGCATGGACTGAATGGGCCCAAAGCTTTCCAGGCCAGAATGTCCAAGTTGACTCTATTTCTCCTTCACATTAACACACCAAAACTGTCTATTATTGTTCGAAAAATGCTGTGGTGTGTGGTGCGGGCGTCCGCCGCGCTTTCTAGCCCTGGGCGCTACCAGCCCAACAGGCTCTCCTCCATCGTCCTTCGTAGCTTCTCCAAAAAAAAAAGAAAGATAGCGACATTTTTTCAACTCGCACAGTCGTTGCGACATTCACCGCCGGCCTTCTCTAGCGTGGGGGCACCTCGCCACTGACAAGACACCCGCCCGCTGCGACCTTCTCCAGCATGGGACCACACCTGTTCGATCGCCGCTGCTGCCTCCACTACAGGTGCTGCTCGCCGGGGCCGCCGCCGCTCACGGGGCCGCGCAGCCGCTTGCCCAATGTCATCCTCGTTCTCCACCGAGATCTAGAGCCGGATCTTGCTGTGCAGTGCTCCGCTCGCCCGTCTGCCATGAAAGCACATGTTGCAAGCGTATGTTTCAAGTGTTTTAAATATTTTAGAGGTATGTTACAAGTGTTTCATATGGATGTTGTAAAAAAAATCGGGATGTTGTATATGTTGCAATGGTTATACACCTCTGGTGCAAACTTCTTTTCTCAATGTTTCATTTGTTTTTTCAGACGTATTTTGCAAGTGTGTTTATCTGGATGTTGCATATGTTTCACACATATGTTGCAAGTATTTTATCTGGATGTTGTGTATGTTTTACAATGGTTTCAAGTGTTTTAATGTGTGTTTTCAAGTGTTTGAAACGTATGTTTTAAGTGTTTCATCTGTCTTCAGACGTAAGTGTTGCATTTGGATGTTTTAAAAGTAGATCGTGCACATGTTGCAGTGTGACCCACCTACCGCAACCCCTGCTGCTGCTGGGGCGCCACCGTGGATCACCGTGTGGGCACCTGAGGCCAGCAGACGCCTCCGCATTGCGCATCAGTAGTCAGGGTGAGGCAGGCGCGCTCCTATCTGTTACGGCGCTGTGGGGTTACAGGTGCGCTTCTGTTACGGGGATGGGACGGAACAGAGGCACGCTTCTATTACGCAGGCACGGAATAGGATGCGGTGGATGCGCTCGAACGGGAGCAGCCTCCGGACACCTCATGCGGCCGGATGCCCGAGCGCTAGCCCTTTCGGTTATTGTTTGTACAAGATTTGATCGACCTATAGCAGCACATGGACATTTCTTGCAGGTATATATACTAGTAGTAGTATATAGTACTCCTAGTGTAGATGGACTGTTGGACATTTCTTGCATGATGTATGTACCTACGCACTCCTCAACTCTTTTCCAATCTGTATTTGAGAGCCTCCTATAATGTATAGGTATGCCCAAATACCTCATCGGAAAAGCTCCTTGATTATAACAAAAAAGCTTTGTATATTAGGGCAAAGATTCTTGTGCTGCTTCAAAGCAGAATATTTCACTCTCGTGTAAGTTTATTTTACAGTACGTGGAGTGGAGCACATTAACAGGCCGAGTAATAACTGCACCACTGCACTGCACGCGCCAAGTATTGCAACGCTTATCTTGGGCCTCGTTGGAGTGGATGACGAGAATTGGATCGGTCCGGAATAGTTTTGATTGGTTCACTCAAAAACAAAAACAGAAATCTAGAAAAAAATATTTCTTTTACCCCATGTATTATTGCCGGACTCTAACTTTTCTCCTTGAAACGGGAAGACCAGACATTACGACTTCTCCAGCTTTAATTTAGGCCTGGTTTGATCTAACCAGGAGGATTAAAAGGAGAAACTAATCTTTAGCCCTCTATTAATCCATTAACCCTTACAAGATAGGCTAAAGGAGACTAAAAGTGCTAACACATGACTTTACTTTCTTTTTCTCTTCTCTCTTTCACCTTTTAGTTAGCTTTTAATCATATATCCAAACAGTCTAAGGGGCTAAACTTTAACCCCCTTTATTTTAAGGACTAATCTTATCGTGGGCTAAAATTTAGCCAAGGGAATCCAAATAGGACCTTACAAATCAGTTGTTGTTTTTTTCTCCCTCGCTCAAATAAATGCATCTTTAGTTTCGTCCTACGTCGCGCTGGTTCTGACTAACCTTTTTAAACGTGGCCAACATGTTCTGACTAACCTTTCTAAACGTGGACAACAGGCCCACATGTCAGTCCCTACATTCCAATAAAGGATGATCGTACTTGTTTAATTTAGCCCTTTCAACTTGGGTAAATGAAGTTATACGAAAATCCAATTGTTGGGGCTGGCTTGGTTGACATTGGTATGATCAAATGAAAATTTTCTCTTTACTATATTATTCATATATATTCTTCTTTTCTTTGTATTATAGATTATTCGTCCGAGCCATATCAAATTGAAAATATCTGAAATCAAATCAAATATGTTATGTTCTTCTTTGCACTCTATCTATCACTTGAGCATTTCTACGAACACATTACACGGACCTTCAATTCGCCGCCGTAGCATGGATGGGGACGACGGCAGGACCTTCGATCCTTGTTCACCAGCACTTACATACCAAAGGGTCCACCTTGAGCATGTCTTTAGGTGCGTCATCATGGATTTGACACCCTTTAATAACGTGAATCACTAGAATATCAATTTGTGAGGAATAGTTTGAAACATGCATGATGCAATGATAATGTCGTGTTTTATTCGAACACACACATGAGAACTACGCATCATTACAAAAAAAAAGGTAGAAAAAACAGTCCAATTACATGTCAGATCCATGGCTTAGGATAGTTTTCTAGAACAATTCGCACCCACTTACATTTTGATTGTCAGCCCTAGCCTATCTAATAGCTGCCAAAACGTTGTTGCCCTAATGAAGATCCAAGCATGGACCTGCTCACCCACGACTTGCTGCACCAATGTGCTATGGCAACCAATTAAAGACACAACGGTTTCTATGTTTCCGACAACATCCATGCATATAGAGGATAACTAAGAAGTTGAAGCCCTTCCGCTTGATCTTTGGATTCCATCGTGCCGCCCATCGCCACCGGTCTTGGAAGTTGGAAAATAACATGCATGATGTGCTCTGGGCGCGTGAAACCATTTTGCTCAGTGCGTGAAACCAAACTTGCCTGTATAGAATGCAGGGTGCAAGTAGTGACGAGCACCGATTGTGCACAGCAAGCAAGAGGAAGAATTTGCACCTTAATGCTTCCAAAACTTCTTGGGTGGCTCAAAGTCAACTATCCCGGTGAAGAAATATGGATACACATATAAAGATGAGCAAATGGGCCGCCCGGCCCGGCACGGGACGGGCCCGTGCCAGGCACGGCCGATCAGGCACGACAAGGTAGGGCCCGATGTACCGTGGGGCCATGCTGCCCTAGTCCTTCGTGCCTAGTCGACGGCCTAGGTATGGCCTGTCAGGCCACTTTCCGTGCTGGGCCGGCCCAGAAAGCACGACCCTTTTAGTAGGCCGTGCCGACCCGAGGCCTGCTTCAGCAGGGGAAGGGGAAGAGAGGACGTCGTCGAGGAGCGTGACCGCGTGGAGGAGGCGACGACCGCCGCTCGAAGCCGGCCGCGAGCTTGATGGGAGGAGGCCGCCGCCGCGCGAGATTGGGGGGAGCCCTCAGAGTCGAGGGAGGAAGCGCGGAGGGATGGGCGTCGGGGCACAGTCGCCTGCTCGCCGAAGCAAGAGGCGAGCGGTCGCCGAGCTTGCTCCCACACGAGGCAGGAATGGCGCTGCGGCTAGGAGGGGAGCTGGGGGCGCGTGGAGGAGTGCCGCCACTAGCGCGTGTGGTGCGGCCGCGTGCAGCAGGCCAAGCACGTCTGGTGGCCACCTCCTCCTCGCGCGACCGCCCAGCCTTCTAAAAGGATCGTGCTTTCCGGGCTAGCCTGGCACGGAAAGTGGCCCAACAAGCCGTGCCTAGGCCGTCGACCAGTCACGGAGGACTAGGGCGGCATGTCGGGCCCTACGGTGCCGTGCCTGATCGGGCCGTGCCAGGTCAGGCGGCCCGTTTGCTCATCTTTAATTAGGTGTCCAAATGTGGGTGTCTAGACAGTCCTCGATTAGCTGGACTACGTCGATGACATCCCATAGTTAGAGGTAGTCGACAATTGCCAGACTCGACAAGCTGCCACTTTGTCATGAACTCATTGTTGTTTAGAGCGCCTCATGTACGTACCGTGCATTTCACGTAGAATTAATGCTACAGCTAGTCCGAAACCGAACAACCGTGTATCTACCTGATTGTCTAGAGCATGGTGTTTGCTTCGTTGCCAACAAGGGCGGATCTACATTGTCTCCTGTGCATGCGGCTGCACCCAAGCCCAAACACACACACACAAAAAAAAAATCACCCTCATACTTTCATCATATATTTCAGTAGCTATGGAGTCATATAATATCGTGAGAACATTCCCTGTATGACACTGTGAAACTCACTTATTCCTCAAATGGCCCTAGAAACTTCAACCTTCTCTATTTGACGCTGTCTCTGAATTCATTCCCCACGTGACACTACTGTTAGTTTTTCAAGGCTAACACCGTTAACAGACACACAAATGACTAAAGTGCCCCTAATGTACGAAAATGCACTTATGTCAAGTATGACACTCTTTCATCTGTGCAGATACGTCTTATTAAGAATACATCTTTTTATTAAATTTCATTCACATTATATAAATTCAGTTTATGCTTACTGGAATGCATTATTTAAGCATCATTTCATTAAAATTCATACACATCATATAAATCAATTTATGCTTGCTGGTACGTGTTGTTTAAATGTTCTTTTATTATATTTCATTCTATTAAATAAATCATAACTAAATCACAAATAAGATTCTCAAATTAACAAGCATCTTATTTATGATTTAGTTTCGATTTATATAAAGTGGATGAAATTAAAAAAAAGATGCTTAAATAACACATACCAGCAAGTATAAATTGATTTATATAATTAGGATGAAATTTAATAAAAGGATGCTTAAATAACACATACCACAAGCATAAATAATTTATATAATGTGGATGAAATAAAAAAAGATATTTAAATAACATGTACTGGCAAGCAGAAATTGATTTATATTATGTTGATGAAATTTAATAAATATTTATTATTTTCACCAAAATGCTCCAATTATAATTAAGCACATAAACAGCACCCAATTAAGGTTTATTTACCTACATGAACAATGTCATATATGGCATAAGTGTTTTTTCTTAGATCAGGAGTATTTTGGTCATTTTGTGTGCCAATTAACGGTGTTAGCCTTCAAAACTAACGGTAATGTCATATAGGGAATGAAAAATTCAGAGATAGTGTCAATGTGGGTAAGTCTAAAGTTTTTACGGCCATAGTATGAATAAGTGAACTTCGTAGTGTCATACAGTGAATTTTCTCTAATATCACGTCCCTTCTATTTTGCTCTAGCTCTGCCACTGGTGGAGCTAAGAATTATGTATAGGGGGTCTGTCAAAAAGTTTTGATATATACGAACTGAGCGTAGTCCATCTGTTTACGTTTTGTGGTGGAATCTGACCACCAGAGTTAGTCATCAATGGAGTTGTTCTTATTTTCTTGGATTTATTCTAGTATTTAAAGATTTAACAATGTTATTCGATCATCTAATGCTACGAGGTGTTGGAATACTTTGCATATGCATATAGGTCTAGTAACACACTCGGAGAGTAAGCACAAATGTTTATGAAAAAACACTCTTGGCTCTAACATATTTGGCAAAACATTTGAGAGTTAGCATGCTTCCAAGGAAGCAGATAAGTGCTCTCGGTGTTGCTGCTACGCATACACTAGATTAGTCCGGTGTACGTGTCTGGTGAATGTACACGGTGTACGCATACACTTCATTTTCCTATTCGAGCAGAGAGCATGTTTTTCGATTTTAGGGTGTACGCATACACCGGACATGTCCAGTGTACGTGTACGGTGCATGGGACAGGTCTAATGGTCAGTTTTTCGAACGTTAATATAGCCGTTGAATGGGCACCAGACAAGTACCGTGCATTGTCCAGTGTAGACCCTATGAATAAATCGGACATGTCGGGTGTAGGCGTAGAGTCTGAAATTTTAGCCTAACGGCTAGTTGGCCACTTAGTGTTATAAATAGATGGTGTTGCCGGTCTTTTCCACTCTCTTGGCACCCCATACATTTGTACATACTTTTTGAGAGCTGAGAAACACACTCCACTCACTTGCATCCTTTAATTCTTCATTTGGGTGAGATTAGAGAGCCTCTAGTGCATTTTCTTAGTGATCTTGTATCTTGTGGCACAAGTTGAGCGTGTTGGGCTAGTGGATCTCTTATTACTCTTGGTGATTGACGTCACCTAGCTGGCACGGAGCTTGTGGGATCGTTGAGCAGCTTTGATGATTGTTGTTGGCTCCGATCATTCGATTGTGAGGGGTTCTTGTGCTTATTCCTCGTAGGAGATTCGCAAAAAGCAATTCTAGTGAAAATCGTGGTTTGAGTGCCTCTCTAGTGTGGTTCTTATGGCGCCCAAGTGTGGGCTTGGCGTGTGATATCAATTAGCACGTAAACCACCTAGCTTGGATCGCCACAACGTGGACGTAGGTTGCCGGCAAGCAACCGAACCACGGGGATAAATCTTGGTGTTCATATTGTCTCTTGCCTGGTTCAGTTTGCATCTATAACACTCGTATTTACATTTGTACTTGATGCGGTAGTTGCTCGTGTAGTCTAGTGTAGCATAGAGCTAGTAATAGTTGTTTTTACCTTGTTTAGTAGCTCTTGTAGGTGTAGCTTGTAGCAGTAGTTGCTAGCTTGCTTGATTAAGTGAATTCAACTTAGAGATCATAGCAACTAGAATTGTGTAGAGGCTTCCCCTGAGGTGAATTAGAGCTAGAACAGTATAGTTGTATAAGTGACATCTTATTTACTAATCAAGCTTTGCTCTAGTGTCTTGTGAGTTTGTAGGAAAATTTTATAGGCTATTCACTCCCATTCTAGCCATTTAGATCCTATCACCGAGATTGCAAACAAAGCTTTGGCCTTCTTGCGCACCTTGATCACTTCCCATAGCTAATCTGGTTTAGTTTTACGCAACCACTACCAACACATCGTCCTCGTCGACCTCAATGTATGCCTACCCAAACATGACTTTTTTAGATAAAGGGATTTGACCTCCGACATATACAAATTAATGAGTATATCCATTTAGAATAGGCCCATGTTTCTTAGACCATATTCCACCATATGGTGATACAAAGTAATGGTATAAACAAAGGAATAAAACTCAAATCCCTATCCTCGATTTTGCCACCCAAACTTGCTACAAAATTCTAGCATCACGACCTCCCGCAAATGATTGCCTTCATTCCCCTAGTGAAGAGAACAAAAATATATCTTGCACAAATTTGAAGCTTGACCACCTAAGAGGTTAGATTGCATATACCTGCCAGTCGACGCTGCATGAAGATGGACCTTCGAGGCAACACCTCCAAAGAGGAATACAACGAGAGTTGCTCTCCCGAAGACGACGCCGTTGTCAAGATCAATAAGATCACTGACATGGCTTTCCCCTAACACCCCCAAAGCACCCTACCCTCTACCCATACATAGAAACAAATCTGCCACCAACACATCGGGAGTTCTGCACCTCATCTCAAGGCCATGGCATAGACACCCTCGAGCTCCACAACGAGCCAAGGTCCGCAATGCCTGCCACTAGAGAAGTCATCACATGATGTCTATGTGCCACCACCGATTAGATTCAAGGTCAGGAGTCCTAGATCTAACTACCCCAAGTGTGTTTCCGCCTCTAGCGAAATCGATGGCTTGACTGAAAGGTCCTAAATAGCTAGAGGGGGTGAATAGCCTATAAAATTTTTCTTCAAACTCAGTAGAGCAACCGATTAGATAACTAAATGGCGATAAATATGTTTTGCTCTAGCTCTAATCAAATAACAAGCCACCTACCAACAATACTAGTGTATTAAGATCACTAAGGCACAAAAAGGTTATGTCTCTATTCGCCTAACTAGTGAGCTAGCTAATTACAACCAGAACAACTAGGCTAACTACACTAACAAGCTACTCAAGCTACTACTACACAAGATATACGAATGTAAATACAAGGAGAGGCATAGTTTTATACCGAACGTGGCAAGTGACAATATATGAATACCAAGTGAAAACCAAAGAGCCAATTGACACACAATTTAACCCGAGGTTAACTTTTGCTTGCCGGCAAGCTACGTCCTCGTTATGACGGCCAATTCACTTGGTGGTTCGTGAGCTAATATGTGTACACAAGCCTAGCCCTACACAAGGGCGCCGCAAGAACCTACACAAGATGAGGACGCTTAATGTCACAAGCAATCCACTAAAGTGGTTTTTGGCGTTCCGCCAGGGAATAAGCCCAAGAATCCATCACAAATCACTAGGAGTGGCCACGAACAATCACCAACTCGTACCAAAGCTCCTCAAGCTGCTCCATACCGTCTAGGTGGCGGCAACCACCAAGAGTAACAATAAAAATACAGCTAGAACAATCTCCAAATGCCACTAGATGCAATCACTCAAGCAAATGTACTTTAGATCACTCCCAACTCACTTGGATGTAATCAAGAGAATGAGTGGGAGAGGTTTGGCTTAGGTCACAAGGATGCAATAATGATCAAAATATCCAAGAGAGTGAGCTAGAGCTGGCCAACATCTATTTATAGAGCCACATAGGCTCAAGTAGCCGTTACTCCCATGCAGGGGGCAACCGGACCGGCGCACAGGCTCCGGACTGAGGGGTTTGGACGAAGCACCACGGGTCCAGTTCCCTATGCCAGCCAATCAGGAGCCGCCACGTACTCCAACATTTAAACTTGACCGTTGTGTGCGCTCAATGGTTACCTGCCAGAGTCTGGACTAGACTTAGTACTACCCAACCGGACCAAGCGCTCCCACGGTCCGGTTCACTGCAGAGAGCACCAGAGAGACCAAAATGGCTCCGGACCTAGTCTGGACCCACCAACTGGACCAAGGGCCACATGGTCCGGTTCGTTTTGGCCGCTCTCTGTCTTCGCCAAATAATTCTTTGGACCACGCTACCTCTGTCTGGACGCCTTTGGACCAACGTCTCTGAGTCCAGATGCTCTTTGATCACCACCATCACGCCACGTGGCACAATCGGATCGGCGCACCATGGTCCGGTTGCCGCATGCACCAGAGTCCAATTCCCCCTAGCTGGTAGCTAGGGTAAGCTACTGGACCCATGAGCCATGGTCCGGTTGCCCTATTTGCCAGGGTCCTGTTGCCCTGTCCTTCTTTTCAACCTCCAACTTCAACCCTTGTTCTCATGTGCCAACACCAAAGTGTTCCACCACTTGTGCACGTGTGTTAGTATTTTTCAAGGGTTAATTGTTAGCACACTAGGTCTTAATGCATATGCAAGTATGACTTCACCTTGTGGCACTTGATAATCGTTTTAACCACGATTTTCTCTTGTTCATAGTACGGCTATCTATCTTAAACCAAATCACACCATCTATGGTGTCTTGATTGGCAAAACAAAATTCCTATTTATACCTTTGTCTTGATCTCCATAGGGTTTTGTTTTTCCCTTTCTTCTTTTCCAAGTTGGAGCACTTAATCATCATCTTTTGGCCATCTCCATCACCATGGATGCCATCATCCATCACTTGATGTGTACCAACCTATCTCACATACACTTAGAGCAATGGTTAATTAGTACACTAAGGTTTCGTCAATTAGCCAAAACCAAACTAGGGTTTTCACTCACTCCTACCAACAAGCCGTGGACAGCCATGGGCCTTGACCACCACATATCCGGGTGAGGGAAGCCAAATCCCAACATTGAATCAGTGGCCACCGTCACAAGGGCCAAACACCGGCCGCCAGCCCGCATGTGCATGGGACCAAATGCCCCCACTTGTTACCACAGCACATACGGTCGGGAAGGGCTCGTAACCAGCACGCTCGCCCGATAGCTGCGCCTGTGTGCTTGACGACCACGCTTTCTAGCAGCACCGCCACGCCACGCAACACAACATCTCCACTGCTCACGTCGTATGCGTGTACGATCGCTAATGCCACTTTCGGTCGACGGAACCGGGAACTCTGCAGCCTAGATCCGACCACGATGACCCAGATCGACACGAGCTGACGGCGTACTTCGGGAGCGCCGAGGTGGAGAGGAGAGGAGGCAGGAGGGTGAAGGGGGTGGCGGCGCTAGTGTTGTTGCTGGTGACATGGCTAGTCGGTGAACTTGAGTGAAGAGTTCTCTACCCAAACACCTTGATATTGCGCGCCAAAACTTTGCGGGGAGGAAATATGAAAACTTTATAGAAGTCACAAATGCTTTATACTTGACGAATAATTGGGTCGTAGGGGATCAGTTTTCTTTTGTTGCTATTTTCCAATAAAATACTAGACGGCGTGTGGGCGAGCAAAGTAATAACCCAAACAGATTGCAGAAGTGCAGAGGCTAATGCAACCAGAACCAACTAACGTGGTGCTCATTGAAAACGTGCAACAAAAACACATAAAAAACTGATGAATAACGCAATCGTATGTGCTCGAGAAGGGAGAGGCCAATGCAATTTTGCAATATATATAAAACACACAAATCATATACATAAATAAGTAAGTATGCATACGCGCGCGCGTTCAGATGGAGGGCACAATTATAGATACAACAACTTAATTAACACCTACAAATGCACACACAGTGGTGGCAAGTTTAATTTCTTGCGATCGATCGATGAGCAACACCAAATGCTGCTGCAAATGCTATTGCAAAAGACCTCGCCTTACAGGCAGACAACATATACATAATTGTCACACACATCATACTAGCTGCTAACAGTTGTACTAATCACGATTATTAATAATTATACGAACGTAGAGTAGATTCTTGATCTCGATTGGACACATGATACAACTGCGTGCTTGAGTTCATGGATTATTGGGCCCCGCGTCTTCATCATCAGGTAATTAATTTCGTCATCTGCAGCACGAGTATACAGAATTAAGATACAATGCGCGGTGTGTATATATACTAATAACTTTGGTATTCCCTTGCTAATACAATCCATATGTATATGCAACTAGTTAGACTCCTGTACTGAGTAGTGTGGATTATGATGTGTGCAGTGTGCATTTATAATGCGTGTAGCGTGCAGACAGTTAACTGATGGGCAGTTGGCTGCAGCAAGGAATGCACAAAAGCCATGCATGGGACATGAACCCGGAGTTGTATATCAAAAGTTTAAGTTTCCTTCTATAATCTCCAACTGCGTATAACATATATGTTTCAGGTTACGTGTAAATTAGAATTGAAATAATGCAGAGAGATGTGTGTATATTTATTATTACCCGAGTTGGAGGGTTGTTGGTTGCAGCTGATGGGAGTAGTGCTGAGGCTGCTGCATGATGTTCACTTGAAGAAAGTTTCTCGAGTCAAAAGGGACCATGTGATCGTATTCGCTTGTCGACGGCACTCCCATCATGTTCATCGCCGGCTGCCCCGTTTCATTATTCTCAGCAATCTGCAGCATCCATGTGAAGAATTCAGTGTGGTTACAGCTTAAAGATCAGCCAGACTGCCTCAGAACTTATCTGCATGCTCTCAGAGACTGAGATGAAAATGCTACTGCGTTTACATATATACCTTGCTCCTCAGGTACATGTTGTCAGTCTGCAGATCCATCTCCTGAGAATAAAATTTATGCCACATGTCAGTAAGAGCAAGCTAGCAAGTTATCAGGGAAGTAAAAGAACTAGCGTGCAGAGGATTGCTGAGTTTCACTAACCCTTTTTTGCATGTAGTCAACTTCAGCATATAACAGCTCATTCTGCATGCAAGAAAGAACATATTAATTGCTCATCAGCAGTTCAGCACAAAGTCAAAATCATTTACTTAAAGCATAGTATTCCTCATAGGCTTGGATGTATAGCAGCAGCTGCAGGCATTTCTAGCCTTTGAAATAAATTCCAAAAGGCCTACTTTCAATAGGATTTTTTTGGATTTGTTAGTTCAGGTTCTCTGAAATCCCTGGATCAATAGTACTCATGCATTTAAATTGGCAAAAGAAGGTTACGCATCTACTCTGCCTATAAAATGTTTTATATATGTGCCACAGACATATATAATATCACAGTTACTTAATGCATACCTTTCTAGCTCTAATCTTGCTTATGCCTTTCTCCAGCCTGCCCTCCAGCTGCTTAAGATCCCTGAGGCTCATGGTGTGGATTGAATCTCCCACTATGGTCCTACTAGTCCATTTAAACAAGTTAGACTGCATATACTACACAGTTTTTGTTGTTAATGAAGTCAAAACAAACCGATACATGCATATTGGATTTATACAATTCGCTCTAATTTGAATGCCGATACCTGTTTGCGTTTTGCAAGCTACTGATTGTCTGTCGTAGCTTGGCGGACTCCTGCTGGTAGTGCTGCAAGTTTACAGTATGGTTGTAACCAGTCAGCAAAGCTTCTGCTTATTGCGATAAATAACTGACCTTATACTGAGTTTAGAGTAGTATAGAAAATTAAAAAAAAAACATGACAAAGAATGTTGAGGTTTGTTTGAACTGAGGAACTATTCATGATATACTAGCTGACCAGATGTCAAATCACTAGATTTTGTTTGGCAGCACAGATAAGCTCCTAAACATTTCTGAATTTTATTTTAAGTTTAAAAAATTATGCATATAAACTGAATATCTTTGTACAGAATCAGTATGTAGCCATTTCTCAGGATTTCCCCATATGAATACAGACGTGATTTTTAAATCGACTACATAATCATGCATGCCCATAAAAAGCAAGTATAAAGAGGGAGCACTGCAGTGTGCAGTCTGAGCGAGGCTCTGAATTTCATATATATACATACAAAAGAAAACATTCGTTGAGGTAAGCCATACGATTCAGTTAAGAAAAAAATGTAATCTATATGATTTCATGAGGCGTCACTATGTCTATATGTGATTTCCCACACATCCATAAATTCAGGTAATAACTTTGTCATCAGATAACCATGCATGTCTCATTTTTCTTTCATTAAGCAGCTTCAATAGCATATGAATATTTCATGTGAAGTCAAGGAAATTAACCTCAAAGTCTGCTAGAGTACTAGAGTTGGAAAAGATACGAAATAGATGTAGGTACTGTATCTAATACTGGCCGGTTCAAACTTAATGCATTGACCTTGCATAATAATCCATCGGTAGTTCAGTTCAGTGTATGCTGAATCTGGGTACTCTTGAATCTGCTTGATATTACATTTATCAGTGTTTAAGAGGCACCAGAGCACATGTGACAGATTTTTGTGGACTTTCTTCTACGCAAGCTATTGCGCACATATTTTGTTTGATTTGGCTAAGATTTTGCCATCCCCGGCCAATTACCAATTTCCCATGCGTTCCCGGTATAAAGTTGTGAGGCATTGGTCCAAAAGACAGTCCTAGTATGATACGCAGGACTCAGCAGAGGATTCTGCTGGGAGTCCATATAGTACCCATTGTGCAATGCCCGTAACTTTCTGCTCAGAATTTCTTGTCTGAAGATCTTGCCCAGAGGCACGGCGTATGCTTTCTCCCGAAGGAAGGGCGGTAGTAACAGTAAGTAGGAATGTTGACCAATTTTTGCGTTTAAGCCTCGGCCGAATTTAGGAATTGGGGCTACTGTAGTATTTTCGTTTTTATTTAGCAATTAGTGTTCAATCATGGACCAATTATGCTCAAAACGTTCGTCTCGCGATTTCCAACCAAACTGTGCAATTAGTTTTTTTTCGTCTACATTTAATGCTCCATGCACGTATCGCAAGATCTGATGTGATGACTACTGTAGCACTTTTTGAGAATTTGGGTTTGGAACTAAACGCGGCATAAGGATTTCTACCCTAGACTAGGGCCTTGTTTAGATTGCAAAATTTTGCAATCTGGACACTGTAGCACGTTTCGTTTGTATTTGACAAACTTTGTCCGATCATGTACTAATTATGCTCAAAAGATTCGTCTCGTGATTTACAACCAAACTGTGCAATTAGTTATTTTTTTAGGGTTAAGTCCAATTTACACCCTCCAACTTGCAGCAAAGTTCGGATTTCAACCTCGAACTTCAAAACCGGACAACTTTGGCCCTCCAACTCTCGAAAAAGTTCAACTTTCCACCTTGTGCGCGGTTTTGCGGGTGAACAGTAACTTTTGATATTTTCGGGAGCGCCGAAATTTTATATTATTTTTTCGAGCATCTTAACGTCCTCAAATGAAAAAACTCAAAACTACAAAGTTGTATATCTCATCGAGGTCTACAATTTACATATAAAAATTATCTTCATCCGATATCGTATTGAAGGGTTTTCTATTTTTTGAAATTTGAGTCTCATCACGCGATAAAATATGGTGCTGAAATTTTATATTATTTTTTCGAGCATCTTACT
Source organism: Miscanthus floridulus (assembly GCF_019320115.1). Lineage (NCBI taxonomy): Eukaryota > Viridiplantae > Streptophyta > Magnoliopsida > Poales > Poaceae > Miscanthus > Miscanthus floridulus. The sequence continues at coordinate 3,119,808 of NC_089585.1, forward strand.
GTCCTCAAATGAAAAAACTCAAAACTACAAAGTTGTATATCTCATCGAGGTCTACAATTTACATATAAAAATTATCTTCATCCGACATCGTATTGAAGGGTTTTCTATTTTTTGAAATTTGAGTCTCATCACGCGACAAAATTGTTTCACGCGTGATGAGACTCAAATTTTAAAAAATAGAAAACCCTTCAATACGATGTCGGATGAAGATAATTTTTATATGTAAATTGTAGAACTCGATGAGATCTACAACTTTGTAGTTTTGAGTTTTTTCATTTGATGACAGTAAGATGCTCTAAAAAATAATATAAAATTTCAGCACCATATTTTATCGCGTGATGAGACTCAAATTTCAAAAAATAGAAAACCCTTCAATACGATGTCGGATGAAGATAATTTTTATATGTAAATTGTAGACCTCGATGAGATCTAAAACTTTGTAGTTTTGAGTTTTTTCATTTGAGGACGTTAAGATGCTCAAAAAAATAATATAAAATTTCGGCACTCCCGAAAATATCAAAAGTTACTGTTTACCTGCAAAACCGCCCAGAAGGTTGAAAGTTGAACTTTTTCGAGAGTTCGAGGGCCAAAGTTGTCCGGTTTTGAAGTTTGAGGTTGAAATCCGAACTTTGCTGCAAGTTGGAGGGTGTAAATTGGACTTAACCCTTTTTTTTACCTACATTTAATGCTCCATGCATGCGTCCAAAAATTGATGTGATGCAGAGAGAGTGAAAAAACTTAGAATTTTGAGGTGATCTAAACAAGGCCCAGCTAGTTTTATGAATTGACTAATCCACTCACATCCAGGAGTCAGTTCAGAAAATTGATTGACTGAAAGGATTGACATGATTTTACCTGGGCACTGACTTCTGCAACTGTGCCAGAGTTGGAGGTGTCACTGTTGGCCTTCTTGTACCTCTCAATGGTGGACTTCACACTGCAATATAATGATGTCCACTGTCGGACTCAGCACACTCGCTTGCTAAAGAAGATTAAAGCAGCCACTAGGCATAATCACATGTATCATGTATGTGTGTACATAAACTGCAAACTGTTTCAGAACAATATAAGCATAAGATGGTTCAAAAACCCCGTTCTATTGCTACTGCCGGTCTTATATGTAGTATACAGGTTGTTCAATATCTTCACACTGAAATTAAGAGTCTGCAACAGTAGCTAGTCTGAATAATGCACGCACTCTGCAGGTTCTGTATGACTTCAAGAGTAAGGCAAAGCAACGCAAGAGACCGGTGAACAGTAGAATGACATCGTAGAACACATTGGTCCGAAGCCTGTGCTCGCACTGTCAGCAACAGTGTTTTCTTCTTTACCAAGAATCTTGTGCCTGTCGGTGCATGTCCAAACGATGCTATAGACTTCAGAGAGCTTCTCTCTGGTAGTAGTATGGGGCTATGGGCCATACATGTAATACTATCGTTGTATATGTGATATGATAAATGATTCCAGACACATATGTATTGACATCTTCAGTCAATAATGTGTAGAAATGGCTGCAGTACGTTGTTCTTGTTCAAGTGTCCTGACAGCATCAATTAACTAACGAGCTTATATTTCCTTTCATCGTCAGGAAAAAAGCACAAAGGAATGGCACATCGATACAACTACAACCAATATTTATGTGAAAATTTCCCACTCCCACATGATTCTGCTGTTAACAAAGGGCAAAAAACGACAACAGAAATCCATACATGCAGAAAAGGTAAAACACAGTGCGAAAAACTAAACACGTGCTAAAATGCTTGTGTTGTAAACATAAGAAATGAAGAACTAGATTAACACAGTTACTTCCACATGTTTATTTATTTGCTGTTTTAGAATTTGCATTCAGACCTCTGGCCTCATGCATGATGCATCACAGCTTACATCCTTTCACCCGATTGGAGCATGCATAGGTGCCTTTTTTTTTTGGTAAAAGTAATAAGGTGAACAGGTTTAACTAATTCAAAATTACATATATCTTCTCTAAATTTAAAAATATTCAGCAAAAGAAAAAAAAGAATGACATGCTTTATATGTATGAGCTTATATTATTATTCCTCTGTTACTATACTTCAGATATCTTAATTTTATATTGTTTATTACTACTTCATATATCCTTTTTCTGAGTTTAGTATCCAAACCATGTGGGGGGGGGGGGGGGGGACCAAGTTTTTAGTTTGCATTCTTCACATATAAATTTTATATATAAACAAAAATAATTTGTTATAATTTTGAATTTATTGTTGTTTAGATGAAAAATGTTCCTGTTTTCTTCAACAGAACCAGGCCAAGTTTTTTTTTGGTATGATATTAACACAACAGCAACTATTATATAAGTATAGGAAACTGGACTCTCATTTTTCATGCACTTAGAATACAAGATCAGAGAGTACAGGAGTAAGCATATTTTATTTTAAAGTAAAAAAGAAGGAGCCAGATTTAATAAATTGAAGAGAACTTGAAACTAAGTGGTGTGCAGACTAGGATAAATTTCTTTAGGAATTGAACTCCAACACTTTTTCAGGAAAAGTCTTAGGATACAGATTTGTTAGTTCCATTGCTATTTTCTTAATCAAGATTTATTCCACTGCTTTTATTAGTGTCAGGGGAAAAGAGCATTACACTGTTATTGATGTCTGCATGCATATTTATATCGAAGACGGTCATATAAATAATAAAATAAAGAGGAAGAAGAGCAGGTTGCTAGTAACACACATCAGCTTTATAAACTTCACCAGAGATAAAATAATGAGAAAAGAGAGGGGGAAAGAAAATCGGTTTCCCAACATTGAAACATACCTACATAAGAGATTGATGGAGTATACTAGCCTGCTTCTAGGTACCTATCATTGCATAGCAAACTTATCTGGAAAATTCTCAAATGGTCCTATTATTCAAGATCTTTTAATTTGCTTATCTATGCATATGGGTACTGGGAATTGCCCTCTCTGCTCATGTCCTTTCACCGCATCGTTTTGTATGGGACCTTCCACTACGTCATTGAATTGCTTTTATATGTCCACACAGAATATCATACAAAATGGTGCATAAAATGCCCAATAAAAAAAACAATCAACAGTAATATGCATTAAGCAAGCCAAGAGCTCTATGAGCAAATTAAACAGTAATGCAGTGCAGCAAGCCAGGTATCTCACATATCTCTCAGACTCGCTCCTCATCACCAAAGAGATGAAACCTTAGCATCCTCGAGTACGCTGTTGGGTGCCCAGTGTTGTTCACGCAGGATTTCACATGATTGGGTAGGAACAGTCGAGTGAGCATGCATGTTTTACCCAACGGCCAAAGGAGTGGATGCAGCAAGGCAGGATGGAGCAGGAGCACACAGTGCACACAACACAAGCACACCAGAGCACTCCATGCCCCTTGGCTTTTACCCAGGCCTTAACCACTCTGACCGAACCACCACCTTTGCATGCTCCCAAGACTGTGCAGTGCAGGGTGCAGGCCCAGTGGCAGGCAGGCCAGTGCTCCTTCTGCCCATGCGGCCATGCCATTGGGCGTTGGCTTCCCAGCAGTCTGTCCGCACAGGCCACACAGGCACCAGTCACACACACAGACTGAGCCATGAGCAAACGGAAAAGGGTTTTCATCAGGTTTTGTTTGCATGCTCCAGCTTCATCCTATTGTGAGGGTTGATACAGTATATGCATGGCCACGTGTCACTCATACCACAAGTGTTCCTAGCACGCTGAAAAAAAGCAGCTGCAGCTGCAGCCATGCCTCTCTCTCTCTCTCTCTCATCGTCACTGTGGTGGCAGCATCAGGCTGCAGAAGCTGTTTTGCTTTTCCTGCAGCAGATATTATACTGGGAGACAACTGATCCCCAAAAGAATATTGGATGGAAGAAAGAAACATTACAGTACTGCTACTAGTACTACTTTGTAATTAGTACATGTGTATCAATATTAGTCAAGTACTGTTTAGGAATAAAGCACTGATTAGCTTGGGCCAAATAAGACTACTTTTTTTGGACTTCCTGAAGAATAGGAAAATTTATTTTCACTTCTACTCACATGCATGTTATATACTCCCTCAATTTCAAATTGTAAGTCATTCTGGCTTTTGTATATATATATAAATTTACTATGTATCTAAACATAATATGTATATCTGATACGCAACAAAAGCTATGCATCTGAAAAAGCCAAAATGACTTACAACTTAAAAAGGAAGGAGTAATATGTACTGCTACCTCCACTGATTAGTGGTTACAAAAAAAGCAAATCCATTGCTATTCACTAAAAACTAATTTTCTAAATATCATCTAATTTTGTGAAACAACTAGTGAAGCCATAAGAGTAGATTATGTTCAGATGTCCCTGTTCGCACATGCCATGTGGTATTGTTGTTTATTACTACCAAACATAATTCTTCACTCTTAATTTATTTAAAGAAAATAGTGCTTGATTTGCAGACATACAACTACAGTCATGAGAAGCTCTCAGTAAATGATCAGCTAGCTGGTTTATTTGCATCATCGTACTAATTGTGTGTGTTTATTTTCTGAAAACAATAACAGCTCCTTATCTGTGGTGAACTTACTAGTTTTTAGTGTACCAAAGAATTCTGTTTTGGGACAGCCATGAACAGAAAAGACTAAATACTCTTCCCTGTGTAGACCAAATGCCAAAATTCACCTACACATGTATACCCAATGACGTTACTGCAAAATGCATGTTTGTGTTTGGCTCTTCTTCAAAAGTAGAGTCTTGGTGCCACTCAGGTGCATCAACAACTCCCGTGAACACACACATGGTGAATTGGTGATGTGATGCGATGAGAGAGAGAGAGAGAGAGAGAGTACTACGAGTATGAGAGAGACTGAGAGAGAGGTCGCGCATGGGATGAAGCCCTTGGCTAGGAACAGAAGGAGATGATGCAAGAGAAACTGAAGAGTTTGCATGACAGTTCCTTTTTATCAACCTCTCTTCCTTGTTACCTCACACTCATACACGCTTTCATGGACACGTACTCTTGTACCTACACCAACTGGTATAACAAGCAGAAGGAGCTAGCAACCCCAAAAAACACCATGCCCCTTGCAGAAGCTAGCTAGATCTGCTTCTACACAAGCAAAGACCAAAAGGGAACCCAAGGAAGAAAAGGAACCCAAGGAGGAGAGACAAGGACGATAGATGGATGGATAGATGCCTTATATTTTTTGTGTGTACAAACATGCTTGATATACATAGGAGTATTTCATATCATGGGGTGTGTGAGATCTAAAGGCTGCATGCATCAGCCATCAGCTCCCTTCTCTCTCTGTCTCTATACAGCTGTGTCACACACATGAGAAGCCAGGGAGCTAGCACAGAGAGAAAGGAAAGGGCATAAATACAGCAAGAAAAGAGAGCAGGAGTGCAGGACCACCATGGCCAAAGAAGCTCTCAGCTCTCTCGCTCTCACAACTCACAAGATCGAAAGGCCGGCTGAGGACATACTACACATACAGCAAGCTCTGTACTAGATCTATGCAAACATCTAGCTCACCTCACCTTGCCTCACAGGAGCACAGGGGAATGGAAATACGCAGAAAGGAACTGCGGCAATTTCTTTCCCCTTGTTGCCTCTTCTCAGGAACACCAAAGTAAACAAGACAACATGCAGTTGATATAACAGAATGAAGTCACTCACAGCAAAAGATGCAGCTCCCATTTGACCCTCCCCACGGTTTTGCCTTGAGAAAGATGGGAGCGAACTTGCTCCAATTTGGACATTGCAAACAACTGACGCGTAGTGTGTAGGATCCAAGATACATATACATACATATATGCATATATATAAAATATGTATATACACAGCCTTTTCAATAAAGTGTTTTGTTAAATATATATGCATCGTGCGCTGAGATTGAGAACTTGAAAATTGAGATGGGTGCCATTTCGCATATATATATCACCTGTTGTTGGCGTACTCGTAGAGGCGGCCGCGGCTGGAGAAGACGATGAGCGCGACCTCGGCGTCGCAGAGCACCGAGAGCTCGTACGCCTTCTTGAGGAGGCCGTTGCGGCGCTTGCAGAAGGTGACCTGCCGGTTCGTCGTGTTCTCGATGCGCTTGATCTCGATCTTGCCCCTCCCCTGCTTGTCGCCGGAGCCCGTCGGCGCCGCCTGCTGCTCTGTCACCTCCGACGGCCCGTAGCTCAGATCAGTCTGAAGAAGAACAGGAAAGGAGCCCAACAGAATCAACAAGTGCAAGAAATTCCAATTTTCAGAGAGGGAGGAAGGAGATCGAGTAGGAGACGCGTGTGCATGCTGCTAGCAGTGCGAGCTGTGAACGATGGATCTTCGTGGCTTTCTATATAGTAAGAATTCCTACTAGGCATCTGGGCGCATCAAAATTCAGAAGGAAATAGCAGCGTACACCATTTTCCTATCTTGAATTTTTGCCTTTTGTGGCGTGTCTTTTTTTTTGGTATTTTCCAACAAAAAAATCTAGAGACCTGAGGAGGCAAGGCAACCATGTATGTATGTTCTAGTTGCCTTTCTAGCTAGATCCTTGCAACATAGCAACCAAGATCCTACTACTCCTACACACCGCTATGCAGATGGTGCAAAAGAGAGAGGAAGCTAGCTAGCTGATCTGTTAGTTTCTAGGAAGAGCAAGACAAGGCAGGAGGCAATTTACCATCATGTTGAGCATGGGTGGTGGTGGTATGGCAGTGCCTCTCTGCATGCAGGAAGAGATCCAGAGAGAGAACTGAAAGAGGATATGAGGGGAGGAGCAGGGAAGGGGAAGAGGAGAGGAGGGTGATGTATTAAAGGGGAGGTGGTGGTGGTGCTGAGGAAGGAAGGGAGGGGAAGGTATGTGAGGTGATGCAGTTAGCAGCAGCTGTATGCAGATGCAGCTGTGGTCAATTCCTATATGGCCTGCACTTCATTGTTTTGTTTGTTCCCCTGGCCTTCTGATGACTTGCACAAGCCTTTTGATTTACCACTTCTTTGATTGATCCCTCTTGTACGTGTGCTTGCTTTGTGTCAGATCTCCATCTACTTCTGCAGTCAGCATATATGCATGTCAGGCACACAAACACAGTTACCACAAAAACCGTTTTGTATATGGTGAAGCAAGGCTGGCCATTTCTTGCTTAGCTCTTTACGGTTTTGCACTTAATTCACCAAGCAGAGTGAAAGAGCACGTACCCTACTACTAGTTCATATATAGCAACCTCCACTTGTAACAACAATGCTAGTGCATGTTAAGCTAGCCGCCCTGAATTACAGTTCTCATTGGCTTGGTAGAATTAATTTACAATAGTTTTGCTTCTGAACTTTTTTTATCTGTTAAATTCTTTTACAGAGTACTCTCACTGATTAATTAGCATGAGGCAGCCGGTAGGGATATTTTATCAACTATAATAAAGTCTGTAGTTTTATTACAACGATTAGTAAAATTTGAGCTTCTAATTCAACTTATACATATAAAATGGTTTACTTTTTTGTGACCTAGTGAATTAATAAAATGTTAATTTCTGTAGTGTCTGTTATCCCGGCCCATTTTCTTTTTGTTTCATCTTCACTTTTTTTTCCTTCAATATCTTGTGATCAAGTCAGGCATGTATACATGAGGAACATTGTGTGCCCTATCCGCATGTGACACCGCACAAACACTGTCCCATTTCTGTTTGGCACATATATGTGTATATAATATGATGCAGGGGATGCTGGGCTAAGTACTATCCAGCTACAACATCCCATTTATTTTCAGCTCCCATTCTGTTGCTCTCACGGGATGCATGGGACCCAAACCCAACCCGGGGCCCTCCTTACATAATGTGGTGGATCGGATGCATATTCCTTGCCCACCGCCCCTCCCAACTCCATCACTCACCTGGGCCACTACTGATGCAGGGATTTATATATATATGTATGTATGTACAGTGGACGCACATCCTCATCGATCAATGTGCCGTTGTGAAGTTACCACTCCACTGACTGCCCTAATCCATGCATGTTATCGACGAACAGTCAGTCTCAAGCAGCGGCGGACCCAAAAAAATATTTCAGAGGCACTGAACAACACTTTTGTTCGATCTTAAATCTTAACCCCCCTATACTATAGAACTTTTCCTAAAAATTTATAGGGGCTCCACAGGGGTTCCACTTCTACGATATGGGTAGGGGGGGCTTGAGCCCCCTCCCCCACGCTGTGTCCGCCCCTGGTCTCAAGATACATAGTAGGTTAGTTGCTGGTGGCATGGACACATCAGAGTTGGGAGCATGATCTGATTCTGATCTCATTTGGGTGGTATTTACTTCTGCCACTAGCACATACTTCACTCCAGTGGTACCTGCAGGATGCAAACTAGGTTGGACAGTTTGGTAGAAAGGTTAACTGTTCAGGCACTTGCAGAACCTTTTTTTATTTCCTCTCGGGATGGAGGAAGGAGTTTAAGTTCAGAATTTTGTTGGAAAACTAAAGATATGTTCTTCTGGACTTTTAACTAACCTCTCTCCATATATATATTAAGATTAGTAGCTGCCAGACTTTCTTGGGCTCGCCTTTCCTGCGTATCCACAAGGAGAAAAGCCACGTGGACTGTCAGAAGTGGCCAAAGTTATTCAGCAAAATGCAGGCTGTTGTTTTGTTTCTGCAAGAAATGCTGCTGCAGCCTCAAGCCACTACATCCTTGTTGCTGTGCACTGCAAACAACTAGCCATACATGCATGCATGCCCCCAGAATTCTGTACCTGAAATGAAGAAGAAAGTAAGAGACGGTAGATCATCATTTCAAAGAGATTTTTTGTGGCATGCTATGTATATATTTGAAAGACTTGAAAGTTGAAATAATAATCACCATAATTGAGCAAATAAAGTCTTCAGACTGTATTAATTAGGACAGAGATAGAAGAGCCAGAAAGCAAGGAAAAGTAAACAAATGAACCTGTGTGGCATCAAATCAACAAACTTGCAATTTGTGATCAAATCAGAAAAGTTTGTCGTTCCATATTTGGGCAATTGCCAGAAGGACTGAAAAGTATAGCTGATTGAGCCATGGTGATAAGAAAACTAGACGTCCAATCCAACGCAGGCGAGATCAGATGTAGTGGTTGACCTGTGCACACATGCTATTAATTAATCAATGAATAAATAACAGGTGCTGCCAGGACTGTACTGCACCAACCGATCAAAAACACTTGGATTATTGCTAAGTTTCTGATTAATAATCACGCACTGATAAAATTTAGCTTGACTAAGATTCCACAATTTCCTGAATTGGATGAACCATGGCCCCTGAAAACGGCAGCTCTGTTTCTAGCTATTCGATGATTGCAGACTTAATTAGGTGGGCAATCCCGGCAGTAAGCATGATCAAGACTTTAACTGTCTTCCACTGATATCAAGAAGGATTGATAGTTTTGGTTTGGAAAATATACAACAAAAAAAAATATGTGGATTTTTGTACCGCACAAGCTACGTACTGAACTTTTTAGGCTTCTGAACAGCTAGTTGGACTAATAAGAACCAATTGCCCTGTTCGTTTGGCTTATAAGCCATACTTTTTCAGCCAACGAACATTATTTTTTTCTCACAACAAACCAGCCAGCAGTACTTTCAGCCATGGCTTATCAACCAGACAAACAGGGCAACCTTCTCCTTCCTGAAAACTTCGTACATGCCATCCATTTTCTGAGGTGACCTAATCCTTAGCGTGTGGGATTAAGGATGGCAATAAATAGCTCATCGGTGTCACCTAACACACAATCGCCTCTATCTCTCGTCATCACAATTTTCATACCATATATTCAACAAATCATTTTCCAATTATATAAAAAAATCATTTTTCGGTCAATGGATCTTAGTTCTTTCACTAATGCTCCACCACGGGCGTCCGTCCCGCGTACGCGGGTAGCTAGGCTGTGGATCGGCCCACATGCCTGGTCTCCTCATCGGCATACACGGTTTATCAAAAAAATAAAAAAAGAATAGAGAGCGACATCTTATATTCTCCATTCGCATCGGCTCCACCGCACCGCCCGCCCTTCAGTCGCGTACGCATGAGCTCTGCTAGCGCCCGCGTCCGCACGAGCTCAGCCACCATCCGCCTACGCACGAGCGTCGAGCACTGCCGCTAGCCGCGTAGGCACGAGCTCCATCGGCCGCGCTACGCCGCCCGCCCGTGGTGAGGGAGACCGCTGTCGCCTCCACCACGGGGGCCGGACGCCTGGTCGGCGGCCAAGAAGATCTCCGCCTCCACTGCCCAACTCGCTGCGACCGGGTGTGGAGCTCGCCGGCACGTAGCTTACGGTAGCCCGGGCGGAGCCCGCCCATGCACATCTCTCGCTCGCCTACCCAATTCGCTGTGGCCAGGGCGGAACTCGCCCGCGTGCAGCACGTGACAGCTGGGATAGAACTTCACATGCCGACGAGGATCCATTCATCTAAGTAGCAAGGAGATGTTGCGCTGAAAATACATGTTGCAATTATCTGTTTTAAATGTTTCAGATGTATGTTGCAAGTATTTTATATCGATGTTGCAAAAGTAGATCGGGATGTTACAATGATGTTTTCAAGTGTATGTCTCAAATGTTTCATCTGTTTCAGACGTATGTTGCACGTGTTTTTTTCTAAATGTTGCAAAAGTAAACATGGATGTTGCATATACATGCATATTGCAAGCATATGTTGCAAGTGTTTTATCTGGATGTTGTATATGTTTTGCAATGGCTACAACATGTTTTTATGGTGTTTGAGACGTATGCTGCAAGTGTTTTAACAGTTTCGGACGTATGTTGCAAAGTATTTGATATAGATGTTGTAAAACTAGATCTGGTGTTGCACAAGTTAAAGTGGGACCCACTGTCGTAGCCGCATGTTACAGCTGCTGGGCCCGCGTGCATGCGCGTGGGAGTGGAGGGGGTGAGCGACAGACGCGGGAAACGGAGCGGGCGCAGATCGAGACGTGGCCCCCGCACGGGTACGCGCAGGCGTGGGAAAAGGAGCGGCGCAGGCCCCAACGTGAAGCAGGCATAGGTAGGCGTGTGGGCGTAGCAGCATGGGACACGGGCAGGCGGAGTAGACGTGGGTGTCCGGACGCTAGCCTCCTATTTGGACGTCCGGCGCTAGCCTATCCATAGTTCTTTTAGAGGATAAAACCGGATATATATCTTTCCATTATTATTTTAAAAAAGATCTTTGTTGTTCTGCCCCGCTATCAAAAGAGTTACACTATAAATTTCTGTAAGAAAACTAAAGGACAAGGACGAACACTATAGACCAGAACCAGAGCCTTCACACAGTGACTCTGAACGGCACTTAGTTTGTTCACTACACTGACAAAAAGATATATAAGCAGCAGCATCTGCAAGGCTGCAATACTCTGAAATACAGGAATTATCAATACATGGCCAGTACGCGTTGTACCTAGCTAGCGTACGTACGTGTAGTGAGACATGAATACATGGACTACTCATGTACTCGATCGTGTGCTATGCATCATCATTCACATTTGCAGTGTTTCGATCACGACCCACTGCACTAGTGAATTGAGTGTAACTGAGCTGGTTAGGTTGTGATCGAACCTATCCATCCAAATTAAGTCCTTTTGACTGATCACAAGTATTCGTATTTTCTGAAATTATTCTCGGAATTAACAACGATGTTCTTTCAGCATTAGGCAAAATGTCCATCGACAACGAGATGCTTATGGTAACTTCGTTAATTTTGAAATTTGTCGACTCAGTAATTCAAAGATGTGTATATAAATACATTCATAGAGGTGAATATATACACGCATGTTCGTTAAATTGTACTGTGATTCAAAAAAGTATCCCGCGCTGCACCTGCACTAGCATCTATAGATTGGGGGCTAACCAGGTACTGCAGCTAGCTTTCTGTCAATTATTAGAGCACTGTGGCAGCCTTCAGTGATCCCGGCACATTCTAGTGTTGTTCAGATGGGAACGCAGGAGTTTACTGGAAAGCCATGGGGTTTACTGCAAGCATCAGAAATCATTGCGAGCTATCAGCTATGCATTGGTTGGTATAGTTGGTACTCATGCATGACTGCAGCACTGAACTTTGGTCTGGATGAACCAGCTGGCGAAGATACTATTCACCATATTTCAAACAAGTTCGTACATAATACGGAGTATTGTTGTACAGCGCTAAATATATGGTGGATCGATATTACTGCACAACCACAATGGAACTTATGTCAGTTGTGCGAACTATCTTTGCCCCAAGTTCTTAAGCACGCTGCCAAAAAAAAGATTTACAGAGGTGGGTATTTTTCTTATTTACAGGGACGGGCAACCGCCTCTGGCAAATGATCTATATTACTGAGCCATTGGCAGAGAAGGTTGCCTATATTAATCTATAAAAGGCCAGTTTTGTCTTAAGCCATCAATCCCAATAAATTTGTCTGCCTCTATTAATAATTTTTAGAAAATAAGAATAATATATTGAATATTTGATCTTTAGATGGCCAAACGAGCTGCACGACATGAGCCCGTTTAGGCATAGGCCCGATCGACACAAAAAGCAAAATGGGCTAGGCCGTATCGTCTGACAGGCTCAACCTAAAGACTCAAGCACGACACTAGGAAAGGTTAACAATGCCATGCTAGCCTAGGGAGTCTGATATCCGTGCCAGGTTGGGTAGCCTATCATGGAAAAAAAACCCAGCTCATGGCCGTGTGGAGCGGCGATGCCTAAAGCTAGAGCTTGTGTCACGCTCGTCAACTCACCCTTCTCGAGCGAAGCTCGTGAGGGGGGAGTGTGGTAGGTGGAGGCGACCTTAGCGAACTAGGCCAAGGGCACCTCCTCAATGCAATGATAACACAGATCCTAGGAACTTGAGTGGCTAAACCAAGAGAGGAGGGTTGATTTAGATTACTAAAAGCTTATCCTAGGGCTCAATTCAAACTATAGTACAAAAACAACAAACGAGCTAGCATGATGTGCACCTATGTTTTTTCTTGTGTTCTCTACTTACCAAAATCCACAACAATTTTGCAACCTAGAGCTAAACCTATCAACTTGTCGGTGTTTCGGACCGGGGGGTCCTCAACCAACTAGTAAATTTGGGCTGCGTGTTCCCGATCCCGGATGGTGATGCAAAGAGACACAAGGCTTATACTGGTTCAGGCAATCGGTGCCCTACATCCAGTCTGAGAGATCGAACTTGCATTCCTTGCACCGAAGTGCTTGTAGTAGGGGGTTACAAGCTAGATGAGAGAGGGAGTTTTGTCCCTGGTCTCGGCGTGGAGCGGTGTGGGCTGCTTGAGACGTTGCTCTCATGCAGTAGGAAAGCGTGCGTGTTACAGAGCGTGGCTTGTGCCTACGTCCCTTCCCCCCTTAGAAATGGCTCAGGTCCTTTTTCTTTTATAGTTGAAGGGGGACAAGGGTAGTACGTATGCTAACTATACGGCATCGTGCGAACGGAGGCGGTGTGTCCGAGCCCTGTAGCCTGTTCCTGTGGCGGCGTGGTCGTCGGAGTGTCCGTCCTTGAAGCACTGGGGCGACGTGCTGGTCTCATCCGATCCTGTGCGTCATGGGAGCTCCAGGGCTACCTCGAAGCGGGCGTGGCGGTCGGCGTGCGGGTCACTGTAGATGACTATGCATGAAGCCGAGGCTCGGTTGGTGCCTAGGCCGAACCGTCGTGGGAGGTCTCGGCAGACATGTATCCCAAGGTAGCTGAGGCCCTGACGTAAAGTGTCGAGGCTCAGGGGAATGGTTGATCTTGTGCGCTGATCCTGAGGCGTCAATGACCCGGACGAGACTTCCCATGCCGCGTTGTCTTCGGGGCGAGGATTGCGGGGCACAGTGTAGTGCAGGCGCTGATCATGGGCACAGCACCAGAACACAGTGGCCGGTAATCCCCGCCGCGCCCTGTCCTAGCCGGTGTGGCGTTGATGTGACTCCTTGTCTTGTCGGCCACTCCGTGGTGTCGAGCTGTCGTCCGGCTGAGATTGCAGGAGTGGTTGACGCATTAATGGGACGTGACGCGCTGTCGGGAAGACTGGTCGAGGCGGGAGCGACAGGTTATCGCGAAGCTAGCTTCGAGCGATACGGAGAATCGCTGTCTCATTCGAGGCTATACGCACGGGGCCTCGGGCGAGACGGAGATTGGGCTCCTTGTCGAGGCCTCCCGCGAGGGGTCTCACGCGAGGCGGAGATTCGTCAGGGCGTCGAGACCTCCCGTGCGAGGCCTAGGGTGAAGCGGAGAGCTGGTGGGCTCGGACGGGACCGGTGGTTAATCCATGGCTTACCTTCTGGCTTCGTTGTTGATGGGGTTTAAGTGACTCTTTTGGTGTACGCTCGGGGTACCCCGCTTTATGGTACCCGATAGTAGCCCCCGAGCCTTAGGGGGAGTGCGAGCACTCTCTCTGAGGGTTTGTCGAGACTTGGCTTGCAGCTGCTCCTGTAGGAATTGTGTTTTCCTTTTGAGGTTTTGGTGGGTGCGCGCGAGCGCACCTGCCGGGTGTAGCCCCCGAGGCCCTGGAGGAGTGGATTTACTCCTCCAGGGGCTTTTTTCGTGTTGAGTGAGGAGTTTTTATCGTATTTGCTGAGCCCACAAGTGCGAGTTCGGGTCGTGGGGTTTTGGCAAGGTCACAGGAAGAGCCCCCGAGCCTCTGCATGGAGCAAGAGGGCGATCAGGGGTTCCCCTGACTTTTCGTGCGACCCTCATGCTTCCTTTTCGCTCGGAAGGAGGGGGGATATGTCAGGCTACCCTCAGTGGGTGCGAGCGATGACATCTCTGGTGAGCTGTTATCGGGTAAGTCCGAGTGGAGGCCCATGCCCCGTTCGCTAGGGGTCAGCTAGTGGTCCAGAGACGCACTCCAAGAGTACCAGAGGGTTTCTCTAGTGGGTGCCGAGGCCGTTCGCTAGGCCCCAGTGGCTTGGTGCCTCCCTACGGTGGGATCCCATTCGGAGACCTCCCTGTCGGTCTTGGACACGACTTAGGACGTCCCGAGCGATCGTTTGCTCGGGCCTTGGCCATACGTGGTCTTGCCCATAGTCATCCCTAACTCTGTTGCCCTGGGGCGGCTGTCGAAACCCTAGGGGCCCCAGCCTTCGAACCCCTGGACCGTAACGGGCTCGATGCCCTTTATCGTGTTTGTAACGAAACTTCTAGCGTGGGCTTAGGTCGTTTGTCTTTGTCTTGGGTGCAGGAGGAGCCCCCGAGCCTCCGCCTGGAGCGAGAGGACGGTCAGGGGTCCCCTTGGCTTTTTTGTTCGACCCTCACACATCCTTTTTGTTCGGACAGAGGGATTGTTTGCCGAGCCCATTCAGGTGCGAGCCTAGGCCACTAGGTCTCGGCAAGGTTGCAGGAAGAGCCCCCTAGCCTCTACACAGAGCGAGAGGGCCATCGGGAGTTCCCCTGGCTTTTTGTACGCCCCTCACGCGTGAGGGTTTGTTTGCCGAGGCCCCCTTGGGTGCGAGCCTAGGTCGCGGGGTCTCAGCATATCTGTAGGAAGGGCCCCCTAGCCTCTGCATGGAGCGAGAGGGCCATCAGGAGCTCCCTTGCTTTTTGTATGACCCTCGCGCTTCCTTTTCGCTCAGAAGGAGGGGTTGTTTTGCCGAGCCCCCTCGAGTGCGAGCTAGGGTCGCTAGGTCTCGGTAAGGTTGCAGGAAGAGCCCCTTAGCCTCTGCACGGAGCAAGAGGTCCGTCAGGGGTTCCCCTGGCTTTTCATATGACCCTCACGCTTCCTTTTCGCTCAGAAGAAGGGGTTGAATGTGCCAGGCTACCCTTGGTGGGCACGAGCGGTGGCACTTCCGGTGAGCTGTTATCGGGTAAGTCCAAGTGGAGGCCCGTGCCCCATTCGCTAGGGGACGGCTAGTGGTCTAGAGACGCACTCCAAGAGTACCAGAGGGTTTCTCTAGTGGGTGCCGAGGCCATTCGCTGGGCCCTAGTGGCTCGGTGCCTCCCTATGGTGGGATCCCATTCGGAGACCTCCCTGGCGGTCTCAGACACGACTTAGGGCATCCCAAGCGTTTCGCTTGCTTAGGCCTCGGCCCCATGTGAGCTCGCTCGTGGTCGTCCCTGACTCTGTTGCCCTGGGGCGGCTGTTGAAACCCCTAGGGGCCCAGCCTTCGAACCCCTGGACCGTAATAGGCTCAGCGCCCGGTTCCTTCATCTGAAAGGAATAGGGTGGGGGGAATGTCTTCCCCATCGGCTCAGCAATGACTAGCGCGCCTTTTGAGGTGAATTTCCCAGGGAGGTGGAACGACGCCTGCTGCTGCAGTAGTCGGGCGAGATGTGGTGTTAGTGGATGGGACGTAACTATTCCCACAATTAATGAGGAAAAGGTGGGCACATGGGTGGTAAGATCGGATCGGGATTAACCGTGCCGGATCTGAGGGAAACTTCCCCGATTTTGTCGCCCGTCTGTTTCGCCTTCATCCTGCATAAATATGCAACGAGCCTCGCCCCTCCCCTCCTTACCTTGCCCGTAATAGCTTTTGCCGTCTTTGAGTCGTCGCTAGAGCAGAGAGCCCTGGGAAGAAGAAGGGAGAGAGGCTAGGCGGAGAGAGGGAGAGAGAGGGAGTGAGAGACTCACCACCGTAGTCAAACCCTCTGCCGCACTCATGGCCGGTGACATTGTTGTCATCGAGGCGGACCCTTGGGGTCCATCCGATGTCACCATGGAGACGCTTCAGTCGCTCGTCGACAGCGGGCTC
This sequence comes from Miscanthus floridulus, assembly GCF_019320115.1. Lineage (NCBI taxonomy): Eukaryota > Viridiplantae > Streptophyta > Magnoliopsida > Poales > Poaceae > Miscanthus > Miscanthus floridulus. Next base: position 3,136,453 of record NC_089585.1, read on the forward strand.
CTTCGCCCAGTTACTGACCCCAATAGGCTGGAGTGGACTGCTCCGTCAGATGAGCCGGAGTCGAGGCCTCGCGATAGTTATGTCATGAGCTTCGTGTCTTTTCACGAGCGTGGCCTCGGCATTCCAGCGGACTGGTTCATGCGGGTGCTCCCGCATTACTACGGCATGGAGCTCCATAACTTCAACCCCAATTCCATCATGCAGGCGGCCATCTTCATCGCTGTCTGCGAGGGATATCTGGGGATTGCTCCCCATTGGGAGTTGTGGCTCCATCTCTTCTGAGTGGGGCATACCACCAAGCCGACGGGTACGTTGGGCATGAGGAAGGCGATGAGGGCTGGTGGCTGCACTCTCCAAGTGCGCCAGGACCGTTAACACCTCTACATCCCGGCTTAGCTTTCGTCATCCAATCGCCAATGGTACATGAGATGGTTCTATCTTCGTAACGACGATGGTGGACTTCCCCCCTACACCGGGCGGATCGTGGGGAGCTGCCCGGAGAGGTGGAAGTATGGCGTCCCAAGGGAGGATCAGCCCAAGCTACAGCTGCTCCTGGAGGGGCTGGAGAGGCTACGGGGCCATGGCCTTACTGCAGCCGTGGTCGTGGCTGCCTTCCATCGTTGGAGGGTGCTGCCGCTGATGGCTCGGGGGCGACGGCTGTTTGAGATGAGGCCGGATGAGCCAAACGAGGGCATCCGGATGTCCTCCTTCGCCCTTTCTGACGAGGAAATCCTTCGCCAGGTGGGGGAGATGGTGGAGGCAAAGCTGAGGGGCAGTAACCTGACCCCCTTCGTGATGCACCCATTACGGAGGTTCCTGTCGCTGGTAAGTCACATACTACTATAACCCCTGGGGCGTCCACATTTGTCATTGCTTCTTGTTTCCTTATCTGTGTTTGCCATACCTACAGGGGATGAGGGACGGGCGAGCCTCCCCGCCGCCCATTCCTGAGGACACGAGGCGGCGGGCGGAAGGATGCCAAGGTGGCAAAGCACACGAAGAAGATCCTTGTGCACGAGGAATTGGATACGCGTCGCCAGTAGCAAAGAAAGGACGGCCTCCCATTGGAGGAGTCCCCATCGCCGTCGCTATCGATGGATGCCTCGGACGGGGATGATGAGGGTGAGATGGGGCAGGGTCCCTTGGACCGTCTCCCTGACATAGGGGAGACAGTGCCCGGGGCATCAGCAAGCAGCTCGGCGCTCCCAGGAGGAGGAGGAGGAGGAGCCGCCCCGGGGTCAGCGGTTGCTCACCTCAGGGCCGAGGCCGATACACCCGAGGAGCGGGCGTTGGGCAAGCGTGCCATCAGCCTGGTGGGCTCGGCAGCAGCAGTGGAGCAGGTGGCGGCGGGGGCGACACAACTGCCCCTCTAGAGGACCGAGGGGGCACCGGGGTCCGTCGAGGACCAACCGACGCTAATGAACATGGAGGTCATGCCTCTACTACCGCCACTGCCTTCGTAGACAAGGGTCGCCATGCCAAAGCGGTTGTAGCCTCGCTCGAGGTAGGTGTATTTTTGGTGGAGCCACAGTGCTTTTCGTTCGTTCTTTTGCCTTGTGCTGACCTTGTAAATGTTTTGTCCTTAGCCGGAAGCGACCTGCGGAGGTGCCTACCTTGGCACCCCTAAAAGCGCTCAAGGTTAACCCCGGCTCCACCTCCCACTGGGTGGCGGAGGCGCAAGCTGCCCTACAACGTGGCGCAGCATCGGTGAGGGCTGACCCGAAGGAGCCGGCCACCCAAGGAGGGGCTACCGAGGCGGCCCTGACGCAGGCGGGGGAGGGTGCGCCTCCGCCCTGCGAGGGTGAGGCCCACGAGTTGGATGGGGTCGAAGTGTCCTTAGTTGCCGAGGCCGCTGAGGTCGAGGCCTTCTTGGTCTCTAAGGCCAAGGTGGCGGAGGCCAGGGCGCCCAGGACCATCGAGGCCATTGTGACGGGCGCCACCGCGACCACCGAGGCCACAATGGAGGAGGCCGGAGCCCCCGGGACCACCAAGGCCACGATGGCGGAGGCTAGAGCCCCCAGGACCACCAAGGCCGATGTGATCGTGGTGAGGCTATCGGCCTAGGAAGTGGAGATGAAGGCAGCGGAGGCCTCGGTGGCACCCTTGGTTCAAGGCCCGCCGTTGTTGCGGGAGAGCGCTCGGGAGGTGGAGGTCCTTCCAATCTCCTCCGACGATACTTCTCGGGCATAGGAGATGGCCAGCTCTAAGGTGGCCAGTGTTGTGGAATAGCCGGTTCCGACCCCGGGCAAAGGAAGCTCGGCCCTCGCGCGAGTACGACCTGAGCCCCGCAGGTGGGATCACCCACGTGTCCTGTGGCAGAGCCGGGACGACCTTGAGGTGGAGCCTCTATTTGCTCTCGAGGACGCGGCCGAGGGTGGTCACTAGGACATGTTTGAGCAGTATCGCCAGCTAGCGGAGCGGTCACTATGGACGACGCTGTCCGTGGTGGCCAATGATCTACCCGGAGTTGCCCAGGTTCGTGCTTTCTTTTCTCATGCGGTGGTCTTTTTCCGAGTTTTCTTTGTAGGGATTGACCCCTGTTCTATTTCCCCTAGGAGCTCGAGACCCGGTCCCTTGGGAAATCGGTCTTTCTCTAGCAGGAGAGGAACGTCTGGGACCAGCTTCAGTGACAGAAGGGCCTTCTAGCCGGCGCCAACGAGCTCCTATCGGCGCGGAGCGCGGAGGTGGAGGACCTCCGCCTTTGTTCTACCGATGCGAAGGTCGAGGCGGCCACGGCCCATGAGCAGGTCACCCCTCTGGCGGCGCAGGTCAAGGAGTTGGAGGAGGAGCTCACCCGCGTGGCCGGTGATCGGGATGCCTTCAGGTCTCAAGCCAAAGAAGCCACTGCCTTGGGCAAGGCTCTTGCTGGGCAGCTAGGAGCGGAGCAGAGTGCGCACCAGCTGATGAAGAGCGCTTTGGATGAGGCCCTTATGGTGGTCGAGGCCTCCTGGACCGAGGCTGTGGTCTAGAGGGGAAAGGCTGAGGGTGAGTCCTATTCCCCTTGTTTTATTCGCTCTTCTTGTATTCGCCCCCTCATTCTCTGGTGTGATGCAGAGCTGGGGAGAGAGGCTTCTAGGGCGGCCGAGGCCTCTCGGGTTGAGGCCCAGCGCCTAAAGGAGAAAGCCGAGACCTCTCAGGTCGAGGCCCGATGCTGGGAGCAGAAGGCCAAGGGTGAGTCCCATAGGCTTCCATCCCTATTTGGCTTATTTTCCTTTGCACTCAACCCCATTCCATTTCTTGTGGTGCAGAGTCAGAGGCGGAGGTTACCCGAGTAGCCGAGGCTTTTGTCACGGTGCAGGCGGTGCTCGAGACCGAGATCAGGGAGCATGAGGCGCTAAAGAGTGCCACCCGCACCACCTACGAGGCCTTGGAGGTCGAGGGGGTTCAATCAGGCAGCTCCCTTGGGAGCCATCTAATTGCATTGAGCGGTCAAGTGCGCGAGCGGCTCCGAGGAGCGCTGCATACGGGCGTCAAGCGCGCGCTGGCCGTCATCGCCTTTCACTACATAGGCGTTGACCTCCAAGCCATCAGCAATGGCTACATCCTGCCCGATGATAACGAGGAGGCTGATGAGGCGGTTGCGAAGCTGATGGAGGCGGCGGAGGGCCTCGGTACGGCGTTGGCCAAGTTGTTCAAAGAGGAGGTGGTCGCTCCTCCGCCATTTGCCGACACTGGAGGCCCTGAGCCGTGACCTAGGCCTAAGAGGCCATATAAATAGAATAGGAATTAACTATGTATTGTAACGCTTGTGGCCGTGGAGGCCTTTCTTTTTGAAGTACTCGTATTTCTTAATCGTTTGTCTTGTATTTCCGAGCCTCTGCCCTCTTGTTGTCTCTGATCAGATTTCTTCACAAAAAAACTTCCTTGGAGCCTAAGCCGTCCCCTAGGCGAAATGTGGTGAGGGAGCGCCGTAGCCCAGAGGCTCAGGCCATCTCATGACTCTACTGGCCTTCTGGCCCTGAGACGGGCTTTCGGTCCTTGGGTTTTTCGCAACCGATTTGTCAGAGCGTGCTAGAGGGTTTGGCGTAGGAATTTTTTCGAAAATGACTAAAAAATGGTGCGTGGGACTTAGGGGGGAATCCCCCATCTAGCCCCCGAGGGAGGCTCGGTTCTGTGGAGGCAGAGCCAAGTCTCCCTTACAGTGTCATCGTATTGCCGAGATCCATGATGGGCTCGGGGGGGGGGTTCTCGAAAAATTAGAACAACTAAAGAATGCTTTTCAATTGTATTCCGAGAAACAATATATACAATGCTTGGAAATTTAAGGGTAAAAGCGACGTAGTTGTTCTATATTCCAAGCGTTGGTGAAGATTTTGCCCTTCTTGTTGGCTAGCTTGTAGGTCCTGGGCTTCAGCACTTGGGCGACGATATACGGCCCTTCCCATGGTGGGGTCAGCTTGTGGCGGCCCTTGTTGCTCTGTGTCAGCCTCAACACCAGGTCACCTACCTTCAAGTCTCGGCTTCGGATGCACTGGGCTTGAAAGCATCGTAGGGCTTGCTAGTATTTGGCCGAGTGCAACAGCGCGACGTCTCGGGCTTCCTCTAGTTGGTCGAGGGCGTCCTCGCGGGTGGTGCGGTTGCTTTGCTTGTTGTAGGCCTATAGCCTCGGGGAACCATATTCCAAGTCAGTGGGGAGGATGGCCTTGGCTCCATAGACCAGGAAGAAAGGTGTGAACCCCATGGCTTGGCTTGGAGTGTTCCTCAAGCTCCAAATGACCGATGGGAGTTTGGCGAGCCATTTCTTGCCAAACTTCTTCAACCGGTTGTAAATTCTTGGCTTGAGGCCTTGTAGGATCATGCCGTTGGCATGTTCTACTTGGCCATTGGTCCTTGGGTGTCCTACGGCCGACCAGGCCACACGGATGTGGTGGTCGTCATAGAATGTGAAGAATTTTTTGCTAGTGAACTATGTCCCATTATCGGTGATGATGGTGTTAGGGACCCCAAACCTGTGGATAATGTCAGTGAAGAACAGCACTGCTTGCTCGGATTTGATTCGATTGATCGAACAAGCCTCGATCCATTTGGAGAACTTATCGATTGCTACTAGTACATGGGTGTAGCCCCCGAGGGCCTTTTGTAGAGGCCTGACCATGTCGAGCCCCCACACGGCGAACGGCCACGTAATGGGGATGGTTTGGAGGGCTAGGGCTGAGAGGTGCGTCTACCGAGCATAGTACTAGCATCCCTCGCAGGAGCGTACTAGCTTGGTGGCATCGCAACCGCCGTCGGCCAGTAGAACCCTTAGCGGAAAGCGTTTCCGACGAACGTCTGAGGCACCGCATGGTGCCCATAGGCCCCTGCATGCAAGTCCCAAAGCAGGGCTCAGCCTACCTCGATGGTGATGCATCGTTGGAGGACACCGGAGGGACTTTGCCTATACAATTCGCCATTGCAGAGGACGTAAGTCATGGCTCACCGCGCAAGCCATCGGGCTTCGGTCCTGTCACTAGGAAGCTTTTCCTGATCGAGCCAATCAAGGAACAGGACTCGCCAGTCCATGTCCTGGTTGGTCTGGGAAGGCTCTACATCGACTTCCATGACCTCGGGCTCGGCCAAAGGAGTCTCGGCGGCAAAGGGGGCATCGAGTCCCGTCGTGGGTTCGACCAGTGGGCCCTCCTTTGCTACCAAGGCGTAGTCAATGGAAGGTTTGTGGAGGTCCCTGGCAAAGACGTTCGGGGGGACCAGAGCCCACATTGAGGCCATCTTTGCCAGTTCGTCGGTGGCCTCATTGTACTTCCGCGCGATGTGGTTGAGTTCAAGACCATCGAACTTGTCTTCTAGGCGACGTACCAACTTGCAGTACGCCTCCATTTTGGGGTCGAGGCAGTTTGACTCCATGACTTGATCGACGACGAGCTATGAGTCGCCCCAGACATCGAGACGCCATACCCCTAGTTCGATGGCGACTTGCAAGCCGTTGACGAGGGCCTTGTACTCGGCCGCGTTGTTGGAGGCGGCGAAGTGGAGCCGCACCATGTAGCACATGTGTACTCCGAGGGGCGAGATGAAGAGCAGACCTGCGCCTGCCCCGGTCTTCGTTAGAGACCCATCGAAGTACATGGTCCAGCATTCTATCTGGACTTGAGCAGGTGGCAATTGGGTGTCGGTCCACTTAGCCACAAAATTGGCCAAGACCTGAGACTTTATTGCTTTCCAAGGCGCAAAGGTCAGGGCTTCCCCCATGAGCTCGACGGTCCACTTGGCTATCCTACTCGAAGCCTCCTGGTTATAGATTATCTCTCCGAAGGGAAAAGATGACACCACAGTCACTGGGTGAGACTCGAAGTAGTGGCGCAGCTTGCGCCGGGCCAAGACTACGGCGTAGATCAACTTCTGGATGTGGGGGTATCATGTTTTGGTCTCAGAAAGCACTTCGCTGATGAAGTAGATAGGTCGTTGGATGGGTAGGGCAAGCCCCTCTTCCTGCCTCTCTACCACTACGGCAACGCTGACCACTTGGGTCATTGCGGCGACATAGAGTAAGAGGGCCTTGTCCCTGACCAGTGGTACTAGGATGGGAGGATTGGTGAGCAGTGCTTTGAGCTTGGTGAGGGCTTCTTCGGCCTCGGGGGTCTAAGAAAAGCGTTTGGATTTTCTCAAGAGGCAGTATAGGAGCAAGCCTTTTTCGCCGAGGCACGAGATGAAGCAGCTTAGGGCCGCGAGGCATCCCATGACCCTCTGCACTCCCTTGAGGTCTCAGACTGGTCCCATGCTGGTCACGTCTGAGAACTTCTCCGGGTTGGCCTCGATGCCACGTTTTGAGACTATGAATCCCAAGAGCATGCCCCGAGGGACTCCGAACACACACTTCTCGAGATTGAGCTTGATGCCCTTCCCTCTAAGGCATTTGAAGGCTATCTTTAGGTCGTTGACGAGATCCTCGGCTTTTCTAGACTTGACCACGATGTCATCCACATAGGCTTTGACTGTTCACCCAATGTGATCGCTAAAGACCTGAGTCATGCACCGCTGGTATGTGGCCCCTGCATTTCTAAGGCCGAAAGGCATAGTCACGTAGCAATACATGCTGAATGGGGTGATGAAAGAAGTCGTGAGCTGGTCGAACTCTTTCATCTTGATTTGATGGTAGCCAGAATACGCATCAAGGAAAGATAGGGTCTCACACCCTACAGTGGAGTCAACGATCTGATCGATTCGAGGTAATGGGAAGGGGACTTTTGGACAAGCTTTATTCAAACCGGTGTAGTCTATACGCATTCTCCATTTCCCATTTTTCTTCTTGACCAACACGGGGTTAGCCAACCACTCTGGGTGGGACACTTCCTTGATGAACCTGGCCGTCAAGAGTTTCTGCACCTCCTCGCCAATGGCCCTACGCTTTTCCTCGTCGAATCAGCGTAGGCGTTGCTTCACCGGTCTAGAGCCGGCCCGGATGTCCAAGGCATGCTCGGCGACCTCCCTCGGTATGCCTGGCATGTCTGAGGGACTCCATGCGAACATGTCAGCATTTGCATGGAGGAAGTCAATGAGCACAGCCTCCTATTTGATGTCGAGGGTGGCGCTGATCCTCAACGCCCGGTCGTCGGGGCACACGGGGTCAACCGGGACAAGCTTGATGGCCTCCACAGGCTCGAATGCCCTCGCACGATGCTTGGAGTCAGGCGCCTCGCCACCGAGTCGGTCGAGGTTAGCGATGAGGGTCTCGGCCTCCGTGAGAGCCTCGGCGTACTCGATGCACTCGACGTCGCAGTCGTATGCATGTTCATATGTGGACTCAATCGTGATGACGCCGTTGGGACCCGGCATCTTGAGCTTAAGGTAGGTGTAGTTGGGGACTGCCATGAACTTGGCGTAGCACGGCTGCCCCAGGATGACGTGGTAGGTTCCCCTAAATCCGACCACCTCGAAGGTAAGGGCTTCCTTGCAGTAGTTGGAGGGGGTGCCGAAGCAAATGGGAAGGTCGATGCATCTGAGGGGCCGCGTGCGTTTCCCTGGCACAATGCCATGAAAAGGTGCGACGTCACCCTGAAGCCTTGACCGGTCGGTCTCCAGGAGCTCCAGGGTGCTGGCATAGAGGATGTTGAGGCCGCTGCCTCCGTCCATCAACACCTTGGTGAGCCGGGTGTTGCCCACGATCGGGTCGACGACGAGCGAGTACTGCCCGGGATTTGGGACATGGTTGGGCTAGTCCTCTCAATCAAAGGTGATCACCTCCTGAGACCAGTCGAGGTATCGGGGAGTGGCCACCTTGACCGAGAAGACCTCTTGGTGTTCCCTCTTTCGCTGGCGTGCCGTAAGGCACGCCGAGGGTCCGCCAAAGATCATGAAGGCGTTGTGCACCTCGGGGAACCCGTCGTCCTTGTCATTGTCCCGGTTGCCGGCACCTTTCTGCTTGGCATCATCGTCGGGGAGTCTGAGCCTGGCGTAGTAATGCCGTAGCATAGAGCAATCCTCAAGGGCGTGCTTTACCAGGCGCTGGTGGTAAGGGTAGGGTTTCTTAAGCATGTCGTCGAAGGGCCTACGGCCCCTGGGGCCTCAGGGATTCCTACGTTCTACGGCCACAACCAGAGCGGCCTAGAGGATGGCCTGCTTCCCCTGGCGACCCGTTTTCTTTCTTTTGGGGAGGTGGGGAACTGAGGCCTTGATCCCTCCGCTTCCCCTTGGCATCGTTCTTGGGGAAGATGGCCCCAGCAGCCTCTTCGCCCGAGGCGAAGTTGGTGGCGATGTCAAGGAGCGCGATAGCCGAGCACGGCACATTCTGGCCTAACTCTCGGACCAATTCTCGGCAGGTGGTGCCAGAGAGGAAAGCCTAGATGATTTCTGAGTCGTCGATGCTAGGCAACTCGGTGCACTGTTTAGAGAAGCGCCGGATGAAGTCTCAGAGAGACTCATCCGATTTTTGGCGATAGCTCTTAAGGTCCTAGGAGTTTCCAGGGCGCATGTATGTGCCCTAGAAATTCTCGACAAAGATCCTAACCAAGTCGCGCCAGTCATGGATCTGAGAGAGAGGAAGGTGCTCGAGCCAAGCTCGCACCGAGTCTGACAAGAGCAAGGGGAGGTTGCGGATGATGAGCAGGTCATCGTCCGCGCCACCTAGCTGACAAGCCAGACGGTAATCGGCAAGCCAGAGTTCGGGATTGGTCTCGCCGCTATACTTCGTGAGGTTGGCTGGTTGTCGAAACCAGGCCAGGAAATATGCAGCATGGATGGCTCTACGGAAGACCCAAGGACCAGGCGGTTCAGGAGGACTACGGTCCTCCTCACTATCATAACGGCCACCCCGGTGTGGATGGTAGCCCTAGGCGGGCCCCTCGTTGTCATGGCGTCGTCGTCTGCTAACCACCTCATGGTCTGCCTACACCTCGCGTTGGTTGTCGAGGTGGTCAAGCCGCAAGGGGACCCCATGGGCTGTTGGTGCCTGAGCGGGCTTAGGACGAACTGAGGCCTCCTTATCCTGTCGATGTGCTACCGAGGGGAGGTCCGAGGTGGCTCCACGCCGCCGAGAGGTGGAACTCTCGGCCTGCTGCACCACGGCGGTCTCGAGGAGATCGAGGAGCTCACCATGAACCCGTCTCCCTTCCATGGTAGAGGGCTCGGGCATCGCGCACACTAGCATCACCGTAGCCGCGGCATTCTAGCTAGCACGATTGAAGATTGAGGGACGATCGTCCCCTTCGTCATCGTTGATGCGGTGGTGCACATCGCGAGCCCACCGCCGGGCTCCTCTGCCATCACCATAGCCCTACTGCTCCTACTCGAGAGTGTTTCAGAGTTGTTGCAGAAGGAGTCAGTCTTGCTCGACCTTGGCCTGAAGCTCATGGAGCTGCTCTAGGTCCGGGCGTCGAAATTGTCCGAGGACAAGGTTCTCGTTCCGTGCTACTAGTGGGACAATGCATGAGGGCATGGTATCGCCCGTTCCCTGATGAAGTGGGGTACGGTTGCCTACCCCCTTGTCCTCCTCGCCCGTGCTTGGCATCCCAAGTTTGACGTGGAAGCACTCATGAGAGGGATCGTAAGTACCTTCATCGTCAGAATCAGAGTAGCCAAAGCAATAGTCACTCGTGGCCAAGAAGCGGAGCATGGTTTCATGGTTGTGGAGGTTGGAGAAATCCGCTCCAGCCTATGCCTCGTCCTCCTCTGAGGAGTCGGCGTGGGTGTGGGTCGACATGGTGGTGTCGAAGTCGAGAGCGAAGTGCTGGCAGCGTCCTGAGGGATCGGCATGAGCGGAAGCGTAGGCGTAAGCATAAGAGGCGGCGGCATTTCTCAACCCAAAGGGGTATGGGGATGGTGCTGTCGCTAGGCTTTGCTCCATCGGAGTTGGGTCCTCAGGGAGTGGTGGAGCAGAGCTTGGTGACGGGGCATCTCCGCGTGTCGCCGGCGTTTTTCCCTTGTCTAGGCTCAGGCTAGACAGGTCCCCAACCAGGGACCTTGCGCCAATAGCTGGTCGTAGGATACCGGTGGAGAGCGGCGAGTCGCCCTGGGTTCGTGTAGTGTCAGGGTGATCCTGCTCGCGTCATGCCTAGCGAGCACGGCGAGAGCGGCCGCCCGGGCGCCGCCTGCGCCTGCGCTGCCGGTGCGTGATGTCATCATTGGTCGGTGGGGCTCGGGGCGTGAGGAGTACCATGTCATACTCATGCCCTAGAGACATGAACTCTAGGCTCCCAAACCAGATCATTGTGCCGAGACGTAGCGGTCGTACGGGGTCTGCCATCCAGAACTTGTTGGGATGACAAAACTAACACGCAGGGGCCCCTACTTGGCGCGCCAACTATCGGTGTTCTGGACTAGGGGGTCCTCAATCAACTAGTAAATTTGGGCTGCGTGTTCTCGATCCTGGATGGTGATGCAAAGAGACACAAGGCTTATACTAGTTCAGGCAATCGGTGCCCTACATCCAGTCTGAGAGATCAAACTTGTATTCCTTGCACCGAAGTGCTTGTAGTAGGGGGTTACAAGCTAGATGAGAGAGGGAGCTTTGTCCTAGGTCTCGGTGTGGAGCAGTGTGGGCTGCTTGAGATGATGCTCTCATGCAGTAGGAAAGCGTGCGTGTTATAGAGCGTGGCTTGTGCCTAAGTCCCTTCCCCCTTAGAAATGGCCCAGGTCCTTTCCTTTTATAGTTGAAGGGGGGACAAGGGTAGTACGTGTGCTAACTATATGGCATTGTGCGAACGAAGGCGGTGTGTCCGAGTCCTGTAGCATGTTCCTATGGTGGCGTGGTCATCGGAGTGTCCGTCCTTGAAGCACTAGGGCGACGTGCTGGTCTCATCCAATCCTGTGCGTCATGGGAGCTCTAGGGCTACCTCGAAGCGGGCGTGGCGGTCGGCGTGCGGGTCACTGTAGATGACTATGCACGAAGCTGAGGCTCAGTTGGTGCCTAGGCCGAACCGTCATGGGGGGTCTCGGTAGACGTGTATCCCAAGGTAGCCGTGGCCCTGACATAAAGTGCCGAGGCTCGGAGGAAGTGGTTGATCTTGTGCGCTGATCCTGAGGCGTCGATGACCTAGACAAGACTTCCCATGCCACGTTTTCTTCGGGGTGGGGATTGTAGGGCACAGTGTAGTGCAGGCGCTGATCGTGGGCACAGCGTTAGAACACAGTGGCCGATAATCCCCACCGCGCCCTATCCTAGCCGGTATGGCGTTGATGTGACTCCTTGTCTCGTCGGCCACTCCGTGGTGTCGAGCCGTCATCCGGCTGAGATTGCAGGAGTGGTTGATGCATTAATGGGACGTGATGCGCTGTCAGGAAGACTGGTCGAGGCGGGAGCGATGGGTTATCGCAAAGCCAGCTTCGAGCGATACAGAGAATCGCTGTCTCGTTTGAGGCTGTACGCATGGGGCCTTGGACGAGACGGAGATTGGGCTCCTTGTCGAGGCCTCCTGCGAGGGGTCTCGCACGAGGCAAAGATTCGTCAGGGCGTCGAGACCTCCCGTGCGAGGCCTAGGGCGAGGCGGAGAGCCGGTGGGCTCATACGGGGCCGGTGGTTAATCCACGGCTTACCTTCTGGCTTCGTTGTTAATGGGGTTTTAGTGACTCTTTTGGTGTACGCTCGGGGTACCCCGTTTTATGGTACCTGACACAACTAGTTTAAGTTAATCTAGAAAAGTAAAGACCACATAATCAAACACAATGTGGAAACATAAATGTGGTATATAAATATCTCAAGTTTAGGTGGGTAGACTCCTGAGATGCAGCAATTTTTCCTATAGTTTTGGTTGCTAAAGCACAACCCTTGGTTAACATTGGTGCTTCACTGAGGTACGCTCCTAGCCACAAAGTTTTCCAACAGTCATGGTGTTGCACTCACCACAAAGGCTCCTAGCAAACCAAATCAAGTACTCGTAGGCCACCAAGGTCAATCACCACCGCCCGACCCTTTCTATCAACTTGGTGCCATCCACTACAAAATTTCTTTACAGAGGGAGGGGTCTTCTCATTCATCACACATGAAGTGGCCACCACCCTCTCAAAGCTCGAAGGGACAGCGATTAGTGATTCAATTGTGGGTCGATGCATGTGGTTTAGGTGGCTTAAGCATTCAAGACACAAAGAGTTTATCTTGGTTCAGGCATCTAAGCCCTACATCCAGTAGTGGTGTTCTTCGTGTTAGTATGCTCAATTGAGTTCTTACAATGGAGAGAGGGGCTAGAGAGCGATATGCTAATGATCTATGGTTCGATTGCTTGATCTGAGATCCAATCCATTCTATAGGAGCTCATGCCTAGCCTTTTATACCATAGGGCCATGGGAGTACAAGGAAGCATGGTTTTGAGGATTTTCTAGGGCTTCGTCTCCTAATCTTTGGTTGGTTGTGGCGCTAGGCGCCGCACCTCATCGATGCCATGACAGACAACTCTAAACCATCCCTAACATCCTCTGCTTGGGCCTAGAGCTGACCGTTAGAGGTCAAAGTTGCTGTTGTGCCATGCCAAGATCCATCTTCTTTGTGGCATCTATCACATGCCAAGAACGTGGCCCCATGTAGGAAGAGGCTAACTGGTAGGCCTAGGTACGTCCTCCCAGTGGTCACGCGCTAGTCCTTGTTGTGTTGCGTCATGCCCTTGGTATGATCCTGCACCGAGAGTGGCCGAGTCAAAGTTGTTGTTGTGTCATGCCCCGGGCGAGTTGGCAGAGCCTTGGCAAGGCCTGGTGCCCTACGACTTTGCTCGCTTGTCAGGTTCAGAGAATTTGTTAGATTTTAGGGGAATATACTTCACTTGGTCAAGGTGGGAAGCCTGCCCGAGCAATGTAATCCTAGATGCGGCCTTCCTAGGTCAGTTGCCGCCTTCCAAGGTCAGGAGCCCTGTGGGCTAGGCCAAGCCCCTGAGCGTGGGCGACTTGGGCATGGGCTGATCTTTATGGCTTATTTCCCAAAGGCTAAGACCTTTTTTTTCCAAAGTGGACCATCTTTGGACCATTAGGGCTTGCACGATAGTTCGGAGTGTGCACACAAGCGCACATGATGGGTGTAGCCCCCCGAGCCCCTAACTGATTTGGAGAATTAGTTAGTGGGTTAATTGTACTATCATGGTGCTTAATCCAAGGGTTTAGGGGACCCCTTGTTAGGTTCTCAACACGTGATGTTGCTAGAGAGCTAACAAGATTCCAAGTGCACTGGCTCACAAGATACAAAGGTCACTTAGCCCAAACTCACAAACTCTCACGCTTTGAGGCCTAAACACCCACAAAGATGGGCTCTATGCACTGTCTTGTACCTTGGATGTGATCCATATGAATTTTCATGAAGGATAGTGTTCTAACAATTGGTATAGCTTCTCATAGTCTTAGAGCACTACAACAAAATCCAAATCGTTGGTGCAACCAAGTATATATAGCACATCTGTGTCAAATAGCCGTTGCAAAAAAAATGTTAAAAATTTACTTCACTAGATGGTCTAGTGCTACATTTTTTCCTTACCATTGGATCATTTGGTGAGTGCTAGCCACCAAAGTGGACATTGTCTTTCTAGTGTCATCATTCTTCTGGTGCATCATTTGGTGCTCTTGTTCATCACTGCTATAATGTCTGGTGAGTGCAACTACATTGTTTCCTGTAACACCCTTGATGTTACACTGTACGATTTTTGCTAAGACACTGCATGAGCATCAAACTTGTGTGTAAATGTGTGTAATATAGAGTATACATCGATATTCAAAACTTAAAACGTTCATTTGAAACAAGAAACAAATGTTATGTTTCATGTCTCTTTGTATCATTTAGGGTTCTAAGTGATTTTTTATCGAACAAAAATGCTATAGAATGTTTATGCGAACTTTGATAAAGTTTGTAGTATGAACTTCATAGGCAACGATAAAATACGTGCGGTCGGGGACGGGGTTCGCTAGCTAGTGTATCGGGTAACTTGAAAATCGCATTCGACACGAAATCGTTAGGATTTAGCCAAAATTTCCCACGTCGGACAATGCGTTGACGAAGCTACATTCGGTAATTTTTGTAGAACGATCGGGTTAAGGAGTGGCAAGATGCTTTGGCTTAGTTCGATAGCCCTAGGTAACCTCTTGAGTGTAGAATAGCTGATTGGACTCTTGAATCATTGGGTTTGAGTTTTTGAACGGCTTTAAAAAGCGTGCAAGTCATGAGTTGTGCAATGCCAGCGCCTGGGGCGCGGTCACTGCACGGCTCTCGGTGATCGCGCTCAATTAGGTTGTGCATTGCGTAGTGATTGACTTGGTGATCGTGCTCGTGCAGTGGTTTCGCCGGTGGAGCCGCGGGTCGCCGGGAATGTTGTCGCCGCTCTCACTGGGAACCAGAGCGACCCCGCGTACATGGCCAGTTGCCTTGCCGTGCCCCGTGACCTCTTCCAAGCCATCCTATGCGTCTGTGATCTCATCCAAGCCATCCTATACGTTGCTGGTATGGCCCTCCTACTCCTAGGATAGCTGGGTGAGTCCATTGGGGCCGAGGCTCATCGGAGTGCGTGGCCACCGCCGGCGGACACCATGTCGTCACTATGTCCGTGGCCGATTGGATTGGGAGAAGGATGTCCATATCTAGAACCTCTTGGGGGTTATCGGTACTCTAGGGATGGAGGCTAGGAGTGGTGGTAGAGCTAGGCTTGATGTTTAGCCAGCGTCGGTGTCACCACGGCCAAACCCCGCCGTGGTGCATGGCCGTGCCTCTATGTGCCACCAATCACGATGCTAGATACCTCATTCAACTGCGGTTGCGTCGAGGAGTGTCTTAGTGGCAAGTATTGCGGCCGAGCGGGTCGGTGCTCGCCGGCGTTGGCCGAAAACGCCGCGGCCTCTGTTAAATTTGACCAAGGGTGTCAAAACATAAATTTGAGATGAGACGAGGGATAAATGCGAGCGTCAGTGAGAGAGTAGAATAGTAGGAGGGACAATGGAGTCATTTAGCAGAAATCCGGGGTTTCTTTTGCATATTCGCCGGCGCGCGTAGGTCCTCCCCGTCGTGGGCCGTCAGCGCTTTGGGCTGGGCCACGCCGTGTGGGCCGCACCATGCGCTGCGCATATGCACGCGCGTCGCGCCAGTTTGGGCTGAGCCAAAGATTTGGGCTGCGCGGTAGAATTCCTTTTTCAATTCTCTAGCGAATTACCAACGTTTATTCAATATAATTTCTAGCTGAACTTTGATAAATTGTAGTAAATTGTGTAGTTGTCCAAAAATAGGGAAACCAAGTTTGTTAGGTTCACAAAAATACCATCTACTTGTTAGTGTAGCTAGATTACAGTTAGCCATAACAATTGTAGGTTCATAAATTCAAACTAAAGAACTTAGTATTAGGTAGATTAATAATTGTTGAAATTTTTGTGGTAAATTGGTGATAGCTATAGCTATGAAAATTTTACAGTAGGCTCACTAGATTATTATATACTTGCTGTAAATTTTGTAGCCCTAGAGTAAGTTGATAAATAGAGTAGCTATTATCCTTGCTTTATCATATATAGCGTAAATCAACATTAGGAGTAAGAATACCTGTAGTTGCTCTAATAATGTATGACATACTTCATACTTGTTATTGGTAACAATAGATAATTTAGTATCCTGGTCGGTAGTACTAGCTTAGTAGTTAGACAGATGTACTTTAATTTTAAGAGTTGTTGTTGCTATATTACTAAGTATTGCATCATCATTTCATGCATGTAGATCACGAGTTGGTAGAGTTTGTGCCCGTCGACGAACAGGAGTACGAGGAAGTGATTGAGGAGTACGAGGAGGAGATCCTCGTGTAGGAGGGAGCCCCGGAGCCTTTTGGTGCTGACCTTACTGACCCGTCATCTATCCAAGGCAAGCCCCGATGCATAACCCTAATTTTATGATCACTGAATATATATATATATATATATATATATATATATATATATATATATATATATATATATATATATATATATATATATATATATATATATATATATATATATATATGATATGCATTTAAGTTACAGGCATTTTATGGAAACTACGTGCATAAATATATCCACCCATGAGTCCTACTAGTACAGGTCGAGTAGCTACTATGCTCAGGATGACAGTAGTGTGGGTAACCTGTCGTTACTCACAAATAGGTGATAAATATGATCACTCATGATAAAATGGTGGGAAGGAAAAATGATGACCGGGCAGGGATATGGTTTGGGTACTGATGGGTGTAAGAGGTTGTGTCCTGTGGCTAATGGGGCATAGCTTGGTTACACTTTTTCCCTGTTTGGTCGGTTAAGGACCGGCCGTTGCAATGGACGCGAGGCAAGTCACAGATCTATTGTCCCGAGCACATACTTGGATATGGGCGCAGGGAAGACTTGTTGCTCTCTTATCGTGAATCCGTCTCTTTCTAGATCAACTGATTGGAGGCGGAGATGATGGAGGTCCTTGCACCGTACTGAGTCTGGGACTCAGGAGTGGGGGCTTGAAGTCCAAGTTTGGATGGGGACTTGGACACCTAGGACAGGAGGGCGATGGGTTAGTCCTGCTTGTGCCTGGGATATAAGCGGGGCGTGTGTTTTCGGGGCACCCAGCTAGGCACATTGGTTCATGAATCGTCGCTGACTCGGTATGACTTGTCTTACCTCTAGCATCACAGTAAGAACTGAAAGTTAAAAGAAGAAGAAGTGGAACTGATTGCTCAACTCTTGTTTGAAAGTAGAACATGTGCTTATATAGACTGGCTAGATCATAACTTAATACAGCTGATATTAAAAACATAAATAAGGACTCACAATTAGCATTGCTTTCTACAAAAAGAAAACCAGCAAACCATAAAGCTTATCATACTCCTTGGAGTCGGGAAACTATCCCCACTAGTCGGATAAGTCTTGCGAGTACATTGTGTACTCAGGGTTTATTTACCCCTGTTGCAGGTCACACTTGAGGAGTACCTTTGTGTGGGGGATTCTTTTGGTGGGCACAGCCGGATCCTCGTTCTTTACCGCTTGTTGTTTATCTTAATTCTGCTGTTTATTATTCCACACTCTGACATTTGGTAATATAATAATGTACTTTTTAAGAACTTCTTATGTATGAAATGGACAAGTATTGTAACTCGCTCTCATTATTGGATCCTCGGGAAAAATATAGATCTTTCGGGTTCTCCCTCGGGGTGTGCCCGATGGATACCGTCCGTTGTAGCTTGCTTTCGGGGTGCTTAGTGTCGGAAGGCGAGCACCTCCATAAGTGTGCTATTTCGGACGGTTCTGCCACATTTCCACCCTTACAATTCATCACTAGATGTTCCCCTGTTGTTCTCTTTGACCACCAAATCTTCCTATGACCCTTCTTCACTATGACCAAGTAGGTGGACATCACCAAATGGTCTGCTGCATTCTTCCTGTCCACCTACTAGATCATCCAGTGGGGAATATATTCCCTAGATGCCTTCGGATTAGTTAACTCTCTAGCCACTACACTATTTTTTAGTTCTACTATGCCCACGATCGTTGAATAGTCAGGTGCATGCACTCGTACTGTGATAGGTTACTGCACAACACTATATGATTCACCCGATGGTCTAATGCATGTTCAATCTACACTGCTAGACTATCCGATGAACACTTTTTTTGTTATTTTGATCTATTTGATTATGTTTCTTCACCAATCTACTCCAAGGAAAGACAACATCCCAAGTTGCTCCTTTTGCTAACCCCTTGACCATAGTAGATGATGCTTCCTGGCCAACCATCAAGGTGAACACAAGAAACTCTGCCACACAAACACACTTGTATTGAAAATTTTTTCCACCCTTGCTGAGGATGTTATGGTTGTGGAAATGCATCCAACAATTGGAAGACTAATTAGATGTGGATAAAACATTCGAGGACCCATCCTCATTATCAATGGCATGGATGCCTACATGCGTCTACTATTAGAGGCCAATTAGGAATCCATGATGGAGGCAATGTCCCCTTTTAAAATCGCCGTGCAGCATATCCCACATCACCAATGACACCACCACCAACAAGAAGAAGAAGAAGAAGACACAAGCCCAAGTCTTCTGGCAAATCTTAATTCAGTTCATCAAAGTGTTTACCTTGCCAACGCAATATGCTAAATGACTAGGGCATTATAAGGTAGGACGGGAAGCTTGATGTGATACAATTCAAGGACATGCAGACCGTTTGAAGGAACTGCTCCCACCTAATGTCCTCATCATGTGTTTGTAAGGTCGTGTTGTGGATAGACCTATCCTAGCCCGTGAACCTTATTGGACAAGGCCTGGCTAGAGAGGTATCGTTGCCTAGAAAATTTTTTCTTGGCCCGAGTATGCCTCGTAACATTAATTCCATTTATTTTCACACTAAAACTCGCATTGGTCCACCTAGGCCCGGACCTAGCCTAAAATGATAGGCCCAAACCCGCCCATTGGATGGACCTGGGCACAAAATAGGCCCAAATCCAACTGGGCTTTTTGTAGACCCGACCCGACGTTTGCTCAGGTCTATTACTTGTGGACTCCTGGTAGGGAATTCTTCTATGCGCTCTTTGTTAGGTTGTGTTTTGGTTCTAGTTTATTGTATTTTTTCGCGTTGGTGGATGTTGTTGGTAATTCAGTTGTCTCCTTTATTGGAGTGAACTCAACCATTTTTTATATATATATAATAGGTATCTCTCTTGCCTGTTATTGTTCTTTAAAAAATGCTGAAACTATAGGACCATATTCGCCCAAAAAAAAAGGTTCGCAGAACATAACTATCAGACTTTATCTTCTCGGCACCCACATATATAACCAAAGCTTTATTGGTTGGAAAGCGAGAGGGGGAGTACTACATGCAATGCATCACCCATTCAAAGGCAAAGCAAACGAAGAGAGATAATAACAACCTTGGCCGAAACGGACAGGCTACGGACGAGATGCCATGGCAGCAGCACTGATTGTTTTCCACAAGTGAGCATGCTCCCACATGAAGAAAAAGATCTCTACCTTGATCTGCATGCCGGAGGTCTCATCCCTGAAGCAACAGGGACGCATGCTGGTCGAAAGGGACCGCCATCATCGATGGTAGTGCTGCTGCTAACTGACGACATGTGACACATATCTGCCCGTGCCCGGCCTCTCACATGTTTATGTAGAAGCTGTGTTGCAGACTTTCAGGGATTACTGGATTGACCTCCTGAATGAATGAATGCCTAGATTTCACAGAAACTTTATGTATACACTCCTATATAAGCTGCGCCATGTAGTACTGCGTTTTAACGGTATATATACCCAATTTGTAAGGTTTTGTACACCCTGCACCTATATATACTAGAAAAAAATCATGTTGTTGTTGCATTGGGAGTGGTCAGAGATGATATGTATCTGTCTGTCTTGCTGATGAAAGGCACCGCAACCGCATGCCAGTTGCCCTGCTGCAGCTTGTCCAGATATATAGACGATAGCAGATTGTTGCGCCTGGACCTTCTACTGTGGCGAGTCCGGCATCAGAAGCGGAAGATGGACTGAAGCCGCAGCAGGAGAATGGGCCGCAGCTACGAAGGTCCATTCGGCCCAGACTCCCCAACCGGCGCGTTGCGGGCGACGACTGGGCCAAGACGTGAACGCAGCGCCATATATACAGAATGGTTGTGAGATGAGAGGGGAGGAAAGATCATTGTAATCACTTGCCTCCTCCTGCAAGCTTCCTCTGACTCCCAACCCCCGTGCTCTGCTGCCTATCCTCTGCTCCGTTCCTGCTACTTGCCAGAAACTCTGTACTACCGATATTCTAAATATCAGAACTCATCTTACATCGTAACAAATTGGTACTCAGAGCCAGATTCCCCAACGCCACAAAACCACCATTTCCTTGCCTGTTCGCTGTGTCGCCAGAGTTTCCGATGGAGCCTCACGAGATCATCCACGATCACTTCACCCGATTCCACAAGTAGTTGGGTGATATGGATCCCAACACCAAGCTCATCCTCGACGAGCTCTGATCCGTGCTGGCAAATCTCACCGCCCGCATGGATTTGGTGGAGAACTCCATCGGCAAGCGCGTTGCCTCCCTGGAGGATGCCGCTAAGGCGTTCGACATTTGGCGCCCGAAGATGGATGCGATGGTGGACGAGTTGCGTGCGGAGATGGGCACCATTCGGAAGACGGACGAGAGGGTGGAGACATTGCGGGAAGAAATGACCGCGCTGCGCAAGTCCGTGAACCACTCCGTCCTCGATGCCGCGACGGCCGTGCCAACCGGAGTGCTGCCGTCGCCCCCAAAGGTGTCCGTGGTGACGATTCCCGTCGGCTGAACCAAATTCAGCCCGTTAGGGCCCCGCGAGGAATCAAGTCACCGGGGATTCGAGTATTCAACTCAATCTCCGGTCAAGGGTACGCTCACTCCTTCCAGTCCTGATCTGAAACCCAGGCTGCTTCGTTCTTACTCTGGATCGGCTCTCATAGCGAGTGTGCCCAGTGGTTTGGGTGGGGGTGATGTTTTTTCGTGCCGCACTTGGCATGGGGAAGGGGTTCCTGGTGGCAATTGGTCTAGGGAGGGAACTCACGAACACATACCC
Source organism: Miscanthus floridulus (assembly GCF_019320115.1). Taxonomy (NCBI): domain Eukaryota; kingdom Viridiplantae; phylum Streptophyta; class Magnoliopsida; order Poales; family Poaceae; genus Miscanthus; species Miscanthus floridulus. The sequence goes on from NC_089585.1 coordinate 3,157,388, forward strand.
AAAATGAATTTTCCCCCATTTGATGGAGAGAACCCAAAATTGTGGCTAGGACGTTGTTTGGATTATTTTGACATGTACACGGTACCACACCGCCGCTGGGTTAAGGTCGCCACCATGCACATGACTGCAGCCGTGGCTCGCTGTTCCAATCCGTGGAAGATCAGATTCGTCAGGGAAATTGGGAATTCTTTTGTCAGGCTGTCATGGAGCGTTTTGGCAAGGATCAGCATGCTCTTCTAATCCGTCAGCTCTTCCACATATACCAAACTGGGTCCGTGTAGGAGTATATTGATCAGTACACTGGGCTAGTTGAGCAATTGATCGCCTATGGTCGCAACACCGATCCTCTGTATTATGCCATGCGTTTTGTTGATGGCCTCCGTGCTGATATTCGTGCTGCAGTACATTTGCAATGCCCTGCTACTCTGGATACTGCCTGCATGCTCGCTTTGTTGCAGGAAGAGTTGGTGGAGCTGGGTTGTCGGCGTGACGTTCGGAGGTCGCAGCCATTCACCTTTGCCAAGGCGGCACCGCGGGGTCCCTTGCCCCTGCCTCTGCCGCTCCTCCGGACTAAACATCAGGACAAGCCGGCCGTGCCAGGAGTTGTGCCTACTGATAAGCGCGGCCGTGGAATTGAGTCTAAGTTGAACACCCTGCGCGACTACCGCCGAGCTCGAGGTCTCTGCATCCATTGTGGCGATAAATGGTCTCGCGGCCACAAGTGTTCAGAGACCGTCCAACTCCAGGTCTTACAAGAGTTCTAGGACATCTGTCATTCGGATGACTGCTCGGATTCTGCATCAGTCCAGGCAAATGATGCACCACAGTGCGCGGCTATTTCCATGGCAGCATCAGGTAGTTCGCAACCTGCTCGTGCTATTCAATTTTTGGGCACGGTACAAGGACATCAGGCTCGGATTTTGGTGGACTCTAGAAGCACTCATACTTTTGTCAGTCAGGCTCTGGCCTCTCAGCCTTCTAGGATATCTACTTTCAGTCTTGCCCTCTAGGTCACCGTAGCTGATGGATCTCAATTGACTTTTGCTTCCAAATTGATCAGTTGTCTTGGTCTGTTCAGCGTTGCAACTTTGTCTCGGCAGCCAAGGTTTTGCCTCTGAAGTCTTATGAGTTGATTGTTGGAATGGACTGGCTGGCTTCTCGCAGTCCGATGCAGGTGGATTGGCATAGTAAATGGATGATAATTCCCTATGGTCAAGGCCACAGTTTTATTGCAGGGTGAGCTGATGAGTCTACCTGTCGGTTCTGTCATTTAGGTTACCACTATGCTGTCGGATGATACTGTAGCTCGTCAGGAGCCTGTTCCATCTGAGATTGTAGCACTCTTAACAGAGTTTCAGTCTGTCTTTACTCCTTTGGCTGGCTATCCGCCGGCACGCCATTGTGACAATGCCATTCCACTGATACCGGGAGCCAGTCCGTTCTTCATCAGACCCTATCGTTACTCTCCCTTGCTTAAGGATGAAATTGAGCGTCAAGTTACTGAAATGCTGCAAGCCGGCCTGATCCAGCCCAGTTCTAGTCCATTTTCTTCATCAGTGTTACTGGTCAAGAAAAAGGATGGCACATATCGCTTTTGTGTGGATTTTAGACAACTCAATGCCATCACAGTCAAAGCTAAATATCCAGTACCAGTCATTGAAGAGCTTCTCGATAAACTCACACATGCATCTTGGTTTTCTTGTCTTGATCTGACAGCGGGCTACCATCAGATTAGGTTGAAGAGTGGGGAGGAATTCAAGACTGCTTTTCAAACTCACACTGGCCATTACGAGTTTCGTGTCATGGCTTTTGGTCTCACAGGAGCTCCAGCCACCTTTCTCAAGGCTATGTACACTACTCTATACTCTCTGTTGCACAAATGTGTACTGGTTTTCTTCGATGACATTCTCATTTACAGTCATTCCTATGAAGAACATGTTGAGCATTTGCGGATGGTCTTTCAGTTGCTTCAGCAGGATCACTGTCAGGTGAAGATGTCCAAATGTCACTTTGCCCAGCGCCAGCTTCGCTATTTGGGGCATGTCATCTCAGAGAAAGGTGTGGCCACTGATCCTGATAAGGTGCGGGCTGTCTTGAAATGGCCTGTTCCACGGTCAGTTAAGGAATTGCGTAGTTTCTTGGGACTCGCAGGATACTACGGACGCTTTGTTAAGCACTTTGGCACCATATCCAAACCATTGACAAATCTTCTTTGCAAAGGGGTTGTATATGTCTGGATAGATAGCTAGGACCAAGCCTTCTTAGCTCTGAAGCATGCTCTGACCACCGCCCCGGTGTTGGTTCTGCCTGATTTCAGCCGCCCTTTTGTAGTGGAGACTGATGCCAGCTGTACTGGAATTGGAGCTGTACTGATGCAAGGGGGTCACCCCTTGGCATTCCTGAGCAAAGTCTTGGGGCTCCGATTGCAAGGGTTATCCACATATGAGAAGGAATATATGACTATTTTGTTGGCACTAGAGCACTGGCGCAGTTATCTGTAGCATGCCGAGTTTCAGATCATCACCGATCATCGTAGCTTGGTGCAGTTGACCGACCAAAGGCTTCACACCCCCTGGCAGTGAAAGGTCTTCACCAAGCTCATTGGCCTACAGTGCCGGATTGTCTACCACAAGGGCGCAGATAATGGAGCGGCTGATGCTCTCTCTCGTTGTCCTTCCGCGCAATTGGCCGCGCTGTTAGTTTGTCAGCCTCAGTGGTTGGAGGCCGTGGTGGAATCATACTCTCACGATGCGCGAGCCCAAGAATTGCTTGCCAAGTTGGCCGTGGCACCGGATTCAGTCACCAACTTTACCCTTCGTGATGGACTGCTACGCTACAAATGCCGTATTTGGGTGGGTGCTGATCCTGAGTTGCAAACTCGACTGATTACAGCGGTGCACTCTACTGCTGTTGGTGGACATTCCGGAGTCTCCATCACCTATTGCCGATTGAAGCAAATCTTTGCATGGACAGGCATGAAGTAAACCGTTTAGTCTTTTGTAGCAGCTTGTGTGGTCTGCCAACAAGCTAAACCTGACCGTTCCAAGCTGCCCGGCTTGTTACAGCCGTTGCCTGTACCTGACAACGCTGGTCCGTGGTATCCATGGATTTTATTGAAGGGCTTCCATCATCACAGGGTTCTACTTGCATCATGGTGATTGTGGATCTTTTTTTCAAGTATGCTCATTTCCTGCCTCTTAAACATCCTTTCACTGCACGATCAGTGGCTCAGTCATTTCTATCTCAAGTGTATAAGTTGCACGGTATGCCAAGTCTTTACAAGTCATTTCTGGCGGGAGCTGTTTCAGTTGGCTGGAGTTGAGCTGCGGATGAGTAGTGCTTATCATCCGCAAACGGATGGGCAAACTGAACAAGCCAATCAATGTCTGGAGACGTTCTTGCGTTGCTTCGTGCATGCTTGCCCACATCAGTGGTGACAGTGGTTGGATCAAGCGGAATTTTGGTACAACACCAATTGGCACTCAACTTTGGGGCGTTCTCCTTTTGAGGTCTTGTATGGTCAGGCACCACGCCACTTTGGCATTACCACTTCTTCAGGCACAGACATTCCTGACTTGGATACTTGGCTGTCTGACCGGGCTCTGATGTCTGAGGTGATCCGCCAGCATCTGAATCGCGCTAAGCAACGTATGAAGAAGCAAGCTGATGAGCATCGGTCCAAACGACAATTTCAGATTGGTGATCTGGTATTCGTCAAAATCCAGCCATATGTGCAATCTTCCTTGGCTCGGCGCAGCAATCAGAAGCTGGCCTTCAAATTCTTCGGACCATTCCGTATACTGGCTCGTGTGGGAGCGGTGGCTTACAAATTGGAAGTTCCGGTTTCTTCTTCGGTGCATCCGATGTTTCATGTTTCACAGCTCAAGAAGTTGGTGGGAACTCATCATTCTGTCACCGGTCATCCACCTTCTGAGGCAGTCCTTTGGAGTGTGCCTGAGCGGATTCTTCAGACAAGATCCATCACCAAGGGTACACGCTCTATCACTCAAGGTTTCATTCAGTGGTCTAATCTGCCAAAGTCTCTAGCTACTTGGGAGGATTTGGAGTTCCTTCGGTAGTAGTTTCCCCGCGCCGCCGTCTGGGACCGGCTCGGCGCGCAAGGAAGGGGGAATGTTACGCCTGGACCTTCTACTATGGCGAGTCTGGCATCAGAAGTGGAAGATGGACTGAAGCCGCAGCGGGAGAATGGGCCGCAGCTACGAAGGTCCATTCGGCCCAGACTCCCTAACCGGCGCGTTGCGGGCGACGACTGGGCCAAGGCGTGAACGCAGCGCCATATATACAGAATGGTTGTGAGATGAGAGGGGAGGAAAGATCATTGTAATCACTTTGCCTCCTCCTGCAAGCTTCCTCTGACTCCCAACCCCCGTGCTCTGCTGCCTATCCTCTGCTCTGTTCCTGCTACTCGCCAGAAACTCTGCACTACCGATATTCTAAATATCAGAACTCATCTTAGATCCTAACACAGATATTTGGCCTAGCTGAATGAAGAAACTCTGCTTAATACTGTGCCTCATTTGGAATTGATGTTTCTTGCAGCTCTTCATCACTGACGTGTCTATCACTAAAAAAAAACACTGATGTGTCTAGCTATCTCTCTGAAAATAACAATAATGCTTGAGAAACTAATTAATAATAACACAACGGGTGGAGTGGAGTGGAGTACGTACGTCACCTCTCGTTTGCAAAGACGAGACGACAAGCAAGAGGACGGACGGATGGACGACGGCGAACCACGTATTCCACGACGCGCGCGCCTTTGGGTTGCGGGCACCGGTGGTCGACAGGGAGGGCGGCCCCGGCCCGGCCCGGGCGTGGACGATCGACACGGCGAGATGGGCAAAGCAGGCGATCGAGAGAGTGCAATGGCCACGACGGCGCCCGCGCGTGATCGATCTGATAGGGACGGGACCCCGGGCGGACCCGGAGATATGTGCAGTGCAGGCGAGCGAGCGAGATTCATGTGCGTGGTCCATTGCCATGTCCGTTTCCTTTCCCTTTCAGCCGCTTCAGCCGGACCCCAAGCGCGAGCAAGCCTCATGGCGATCGATGCACCGCCCAAAAGCCCAGCACGGCCTCCTCCTCCACTTGCACCGCATTGCGGTGCCAAAAGTTCAGGTTGGCAGCCTGAATATAATGAATTTGATCCATCGCCACCGCATTCAAAGGTTGGTCGCGGGCCCGTTGATTGGCGTGATATCCGGTTAAGTTAAGATAAGCGATTTGGTCGCAGAAATTTACAGTCTTTGGTTTGGGAAACAGATGAGACGATATATGATGAGTTTATTTCTCAAATTTAATAGAAAGACTTATTTTTTATAAACTAGCACTAATTATTATCTTGTGAGAAATGAGGTGGCGATGGATCAAATTCATTTCATTCCATAAAAAAAACTAAAAAGCAAGATAATGGTAGACTACCTCATTTCACAAAACAAGCACCCTTAGGTATGGAGTTCAACCTTCAGTGAGCTGTATATATATAATCGTGATATGGTTAGGAAATTCACCGTCTGCAGGGTCATGCTCATGCTCTGCTATTGCCTATTGATGCTCCTGCCGCGAAGATAAATTTTAAGGGCAGTGTCTGTTTTTTAACCTCCAACTTGCATATTGGTTTTCAAAACTTTTTTTGCATATCAGTTTGATTTTTAACCCTGAACTAAACTAGTTATCGGACACCCTTAACTATTGAAGGAAGATAAATTTTGTCCTGTAGCTAGTTTTAAAGGTGGTTTTCTATTTTGTAAAAACAATAAAATCCGCTTTATTATCTCAAAAATGATAACTCATTTATTATAAATCATAAAATATGAAACCAATAAAAAATTAAAAAGAATAAATTGTTATCTATGTATTGGTATACTATTTGGAGTTATTTAATTAAATCTTCGGATTTTATCAAGACAAAACAACGCAAGCTCCAACACGCTTGTTGTAAGAAAATCAAGCAAGAAGCCTAAAGCCGCTTGAATGGAGACCGGTACACACATACGCCTTTTTAGAATAGAATGCCTAATACATGTATCATCCTTACAAAAAAAAACTAGCTATATATCTCCATGATTCTAAAATAGTCGATGAACACGTTTTTGAACTCGCATATGCTTCACTGAAAAACATAGAAGGCATATGTTGACATCACAATATGATTGGGGGATTCAAAGATGGACTAGAAAATCAAATACAACCAAAACAGATCAAATTTGAGTCAAATCTGTAAATTTAATAGAAAACCGGCACAGTCCTTGCACCAAACAGTAAAGACCGACCTAGGCTGATTTCGTCAGAGGATTTGCAGAGGCCATTAAAAATTGGCCCATGGCTGTTTTGGCAATCCGAGAGAGTTTTAATGTTTTCTTATTGAAAACTCCAATGATCTTACTTGTAAATTGGTGTAAAATAGGTTTCCTACTGAGATATGACTATTCACTCCATTTATATGAGAGGACCATAGCCAATTGAGATAGCCATCTATCCATTTGATCAAAAACATACCTACCTTATTTTTTTTATCTTTTATTCAACCTTTAAGCTCTTTCAACCCCTTTGTTGTTCAGCATGTCTCTCAACGAGATTTGCTGATATTCTAGGTGGCCTTGTCGATTCTAGGATAACTCTGTCATGCTTCTCTTTGATGGATCTTCACCGGAAATGTTCATGTTTGTTTTGGGCAAAGAACTTGTGTCAAATCAGCCTCACAGATCCCCTAATTGGCCTCGCTATTTAGACCTACCTCCGCTGCATGTATCTTGCCCTTAGTGGTGTGTCATTGGACTTAGCGTCAACTGGTCTATATTAGAGGTGGGAGTTCCCTAGCCACACTTTAGGGTTTGTTTGGGACTGTTCTACTCCACCTTTTCCAGCTCCGCTCTCAGCTTCACTTGCCAACCAAAAATAACTCCACTTGTTCCACTCTAGAAAAAAGGTGGAGCTTGTGAAGTACCTAATGAGGTACACTAGGAACTCTAGTTTTTTTTATAGATGTTCCACGATGGAGTTGTGGAATAGAGTTGGTGAAGTAGTCCCAAATAACCCCTTAGTAGTTTTTTTTCACTTGACAAGTTTGATTGGGCCAAAGCTTCTTTAGCACTCTCCCCAATACCTCAATCTATCCCCATAAAACTATCATATTTAGGCAACTATTAGTTCCCAATAACTCTCCATCGAAATTTTCCTTATCTCCCATCAAATAGAGAGAGTTATACCTCTCTGAATAGCATGGGGCCCACCCAAATCATCTCTTCAACCATCTTTTCCCCTATACACCTGTAGGCCTCATCTTTTATATGGACATTGAGGGAGATATATTAAGGAGTTGTTGTAGCAACTCTCTCAATATACACAAAAATATTATTAATCTACCCAATACCTATATAATGGGGATAGATTATTGGAAGACTGTTGAACATGCTCTAGCTAGCTGGCTCAAATGGAATGAGAAACTCAATTGCACAACAAGCTGTACAACCAACCAGCTTTCGAGTCGCATTAACATTCTACCTCGTTACCGGTAGCTTAGATAGACACTCCGGGTGTGGCCTACAAGTTCACATGCTGCACAACCTGAGCGCACTAGTCGTTTAAAAAAAAAATTATTTTAAACTGCAGAACTAAAAAGGATCTGTGTCAAGTCTCCCAGGCCACAAATCAAAACCAAGTACCCTCCTTTAAGACGGGCTCAGGTATCCTCCGAACTGCGCATTGTATCTTCACATCACCATCGTCAATCCGTCATCAATTGCCTAGGCCATTAGCTTCAATTCCTTCATCAGCTTCAATTCCTTCATAAGACAGTGGTCAGGAAAAGATGTTAGCCAGTCTGCATAAAGCACACTGATTATGGAAGAACCTAAAATAAAATATAATTTTTAGGCTTCACATGAAAGCAAAGGAGAAAGAAATTTTGATAAAAGTGGCTTCTTTTAGGCTCGTCAGCGATTTACAGAATTACAGTGGTTTGGTTCATGGCCAAATCTTGGCATCAGGCCTTGTTTAGATTGTAAGTTTTTTCGCTCTCTCTTCATCACATCAATTCTTTGGACAAGTATTAAATGTAGATAAAAAAAATAACTAATTACACAATTTGATTGTAAATTACGAGACGAATTTTTTGAGCCTAGTTAGGCCATGATTGGACAATAATTGTCAAATACAAACAAAAGTGCTACAGTGTCAAATACTAAATCCTAACCCCAATCTAAACGAGGCCTCGGTATTATTTGCATAGCACTGAACCACGATCTGAAATCGAATATCAGGGCTGAAGGGTGTGAATGGTGTGGTTTTTAGTAACCTGACCAATCTACAGTGACAGCACAAAAGCAGATACAGAGGGATGCAGAGTCCCCCTCTCTCTCCCCTCTCTCTCTCTCTTCTCTCTTCTCTCTCTCAGATGTGCGAGCAGAAGCAAAGCTGACGCTGAAACGTGCAGCCAACAGCAGAGGTACGGATGCCGATGCAGCAGCAAGCCAGCTACCGACAGATTCCAACGATTGGTCACGCCCGTGACCGTGGGAGGGGCAACAACTCTGACTAGAGACTAGGAGTACCTACCATTTGTAGTCACAGTCAAAGATGGATACTGAGTGCAATAAAAAAAAAAGATGGATACTGGGCCGAAGAGATAGAGCCTTGTACATGAGCGACACAATTTGAAATTAGGTATATATACGTGTATATACAGATGGAAGATGGCCTTGCTTTAGTATCAAGTAGTAGCATTCTTTTGCACTTTGGTCAACAAAAAAGAATATATTTTTTCCACAGTGGACAACTTATAAGAAATTGTGCCTATTCTGGAGATTTTTAGACACTTTAAAGCTTCTCCAGCTGTTACAACTTTCGTTACATATTTTTTTTATTTAAAAACGTCAAGAACAGCATCGCACACAGCAGGAAATTGAAGATTTTTTTTTTGAGGAAGTAATTGAAGAAATAGTTTTAAAAAGTTACAGATCCACGTACTTCGGCCCACAATTCCTTTATATATATATATATATATATATATATATATATTTGCAAAAAGGTATGCAAAGCCGTCAAATCTAGAGTCTGATTTTCAGTAAACAGTACGCCACTTCATAGTATAAAGCGAGGGGAAAAAACATATATTTACAACTAAATGAATCCAACCATTTGCTGAAAGTTACTGCAGTGAAGCAACTGCAATGTTGTAAAAAGATAACACAACAACTAAGGGTGCATTTGGATCTACTATAGATTATAAGAACCAGCTACAAATATAAGAATAAGATCCAAACATCCCTCATTCTAGCGTGGATAACAACTAGATACCACCCAAATTTCAGCAATCCACTATGTCCTTGAATCCTACTATTTGGATTCTTATAATCCTTAGTAGATCCAAACAGATCCTAAACAACAGAATAAATAGTGAATAGCCATACCTTCAAAATATGTAGCCTCTTGATTAGCAGCTGTCCAGAAAAAGGACGAGCAAGATAATCCAGCTTTTGGACTAGAACCTACGGGAACCTGCCCCTTTATTCTGATGAGCTGCCGAAACATTTGCACTACTGCTGCCAAAGGACACACAAGAGTACATTGGTGCAGAATTGTCGTCCTCTGTATTCTCATTTGGTATCAGGATATGCTTCGCCCCGGCACTGAGCTTTACAGGGCCTGATCTCAGAACAAAACGGCTGCTAGATGAAGTATTAGAGCTGTCAGGAGCAGCTCTTGTCGTTCCAGTTCCTAGAATTCTGGATGGAAGGTTTGCAGAAGCCCTACTGTCAACTCCTTGTACTATCTGGTTTGGGCATGTAAAATTTGCAGAGTTACGAGGTTGAACTGTTGAGCTTGCAGAGTACACACCATATGACTGATGAGGCAGATTGGCACTGTAATCTGAAGATGTTGCCACATGCTGCATCATTGTTGGTATAAATGGCGCTGAGGGTGAATCTGTCCTAGTGGAATGATCAGAGTAAAAACACCAAGGTGGTGAATTCTGAAGAAATGCAGCATTGCCATGATTGGAAAGAGGTGGATATCCCAACAGAGAATTTCGATGCGATTGCAAGTTTGTAAAGTCCTTGCACCTGTCTTCATATACTGATGGATCACCAGAGAGCACATTGGCAGTGAGCAAAGGGTGGCTGACATTATGTGGTGTTCTGTATCCAAAATGTGCCTGAGCTGTGCTTGCAGAACTTGCTAAAACATGAGCTACAGCGCTTGCAGAACTTGCCGAAACATGAGGTACAGCATTTGCAGAGCTTGCTGAAACACTGGGAATACTCTGAGTTTGTAATGATAGGAAAGGCTGACCTTGTCGTGGCAATTCCAACACCACCTTTGTGGTAAGATGGTCTGCAGTAGGATTTGTATGATTCTGTGCTGCGTCAGATAAATAGTCAACTCTAGTATTGGATACTGTAAGATCATGACCCATCAAGCGCAAGGTTTGTCCAGCAGGAGGACTGGACTCTTGTTGCACGTTCATTTCTGAATGAAAATTTCGTTTCTCACTGCGTGATAGATTGGATCCTTGAAATTGAAAGGAAGAAGGCTCGCCTCCAGTTGAGAGCTGAGAGACACCACGATGCAAAGTCATGGAGCACCAATTTTGTTGCAGATGAACTGAATCCTGGAAATGGTTTGGCAGAGTACAAGGGGACTTGCCTTTTGATCTGGTGTCCAACTCAGTAGCATGTCGTGGTTGTTCCTGTCCATGCAGATCGAAGGACGATTCTTTATCGTTTGTCCTTCCATTATCAGTAAGTTGTTGACCCACATGCCAAGTTCCTACCTCTGTGTGCTCAAGATATGAAACGTCTGAACTTGGAACATACGGATTGTTTAAGTCCGCAGGTTCTGGAAGAGCTTGATTCAGATCAAGCAAACAAGTGGACAGTCCAGTACTGCTAAGCTCATATTGGTTATCATGATTTGTATTCTCATTGGCTTCCTTAGCCATAGTGAAGGCTTTCCTTGGCATGCGAGAACTACTACTTTCTGCAATAACATGTTCCTCTTCACTTGACATCTCTAGAGATGAAGAAGAAGAAGAACTAATAGCAGAGAGAAGCTCGCAGATGCTTTCCAGTGGTGGTCTTTTGGAACATTGCTTCTTGGCATCATCCATTTCTGAGAATTTGACACGCTTGACTGATTTCCGGCAGAGTTGTATGACTCCAGGGCCTTTTGAACTCCCATGTTTTTCCTTAACCATTTTAACAGACGTATGCTTTGTGTACTTCTTCAGAATGCTGTGCAAAGGGAGCACTTTTTTAATATCTCGCTGTTTTCCAACCTTGGCAGCCTTTCGACTCTCGAGGTACTTTAGCCTCTCAGCCTTCTTCTTCTGTAAGCTATTACTGAGTCTTCCATGCTTCCTTCTCTTAAGATCTGGGATCATTTCCTTCTCTGTACCGAGATCATCATTCTCATGTTCCTTTGATGGACAAGAAGTATCCAACTCATCTCCCAAACTTGGTTTGTCAACTGATTTCTGCAGAATGAACAACATTGAATGTTGACAAGAGCTACATATAATTGCAAGTGAAACATGAAACAGATGGGGAACAGACATAACAACTGAAAATGCTTATAGATTGCCTGATGAACCAGAAAAGTTGGTTCATTAATTTTCAGTGGGGATGTGCCCCCTCCTGTTTCCTCAAAAAAAAAAAGAAGGGAAAAGTTGGTTCATTATAGAAGGACGAATCAATTCAAGATCACAATTATTTAAAACTAACTGAAAATACTACCTCTATTTCACAAATGTTTATCCAGCCGCATACCTAGGAGGCACAGTATTTAAGCACCCTTTTATAGAATTGGATTGTCCATGTTCTTACTAGATAACTATAGTGTTCATCTATGTAACGAGAACACATTTGATACTATCAGATATAACTGCCATTTAGATGGATCGAACACATTGTGAAATGGAGGGAATAATACTCTACAAACTAAAACATGTAACACAACCTAATTTACTTCTTTAATAATGTATGATTTTGGAACTAAGCACAAAAGCACCATTAAAATACAAACTTGCAACATTCACAAACTTGGTATATTTTTTGTTATTATCTATTGAGAGTTCATCAATAGGATAAATATCTTTTATGTCATCACAACTTTATGAAAAATATAACCCAAGAATCATGGTGGACCAACACTACCTAATACATACAGATATTGGAAGCATGATGGATGTGTATCAAGGGTCTAACACACTTGCTATAAGAACTCTCTAACACATGTCAAGAGAAATTTCAGAACTCAACATGGTATTGAATATTTGCCAGTACTCGATATAGACACATCAATCACTGTTAACCACAGTGATAAGAGCGCATTGACTAGCATGACAATGTTGGTGGTTAGCTGCAAAAGCTACAAGTGCCACATGTTTGGGTCATTGGGTAGACCCAAAACTTACTAAAATGAACTAGAATGGAATACAATGTAGTTTATTTAGGGAGAGTTCAGTTTTGCCATCTCCTCTGCGCGGGTGAACCTACTGCTGCACTGTAGCTTCTTACTGCAACTCAGTAAAGAGAGCGAGTTCAGTTTTGCCATCTCCTCTGCAGAGCTCCGGCCAACGCTGGTGCTTGTGCTGTGTGTGTGCGCTTTGTTCTCCCTCCCTTCTTCTACCTTTAGCCATAGTGTGTGGTCGGCAACGACGGTGAACGGTTGGCTCACCCGTGCCGGAGATCCTAGGGCCAACAAGTGGTATCAGAGCCGTACAAGCGCTATCGCCGGACTAACCGCTGGCGATGACGGACGGTTTGGAGATGGGTGAAAGCAGCGGCGCTGCTGTGGTTGCCCAGCCACGACAGGAGGTCGTCGTGCTCACGGTGCGGGAGGTCAGCGGCACCAGTTGGCCAACGCTGACTCGCACCAACTATGGTGAGTGGGCGGTGACCATGAAGGTCAAGCTCAGAGCCCGACGACTCTGAAATGCTTTTGACAAGGGCACCGACAACGAAGAAGACGACATGTCAGCGTTGGAGGCTATCCTCGCTGTTGTGCCAGCAGAGTACAAGGAGCCGTTGGGGGCGAAGAACTCTGCTAAGGAGGCGTGGGAGGCCACTGCAGCGATGCGCGTCAGCTCTGACCGCGCAAAGAAGGCAACGGCCCAGCTGCTGAAGCAGGAGTACGACACCCTCAAGTTCAAGGATGGTGAGTCGGTGGAGGACTTCTCCCTCTGCTTGCAGTCGCTCATCAGCAAGCTGAGGAGCCACGACGTCACCATCGACGAAGAAGAGGCGGTCTCCAGACGGTGGTTGGCATGGCTCGATCCATGATAAAGGCCAAGAGCATGTCGGCAAGGTTCTGGGGTGAGACGGTGACCACGGCGATGTTCATCCTCAACTGCGCGCCCACCAAGGCCCTGAAGGACAAGACGCCGTTCGAAGCTTAGTATGGTTGCAAGCCAAGCATGTCCTTCCTCCGGACATTCGGCTGCATCGACTACGTCAGGAAGACGAAGCCGGTCCTCACCAAGCTGGAGGACAGGAGCACACCGATGTTGCTCCTGGGCTACGAGGAAGGTAACAAGGCGTACCGGCTCTACGACCCACGCGGAGGCAAGGTGGTTGTCTCGCGCGACGTGGTGTTCGACGAGAAGGCGGCCTGGGACTGGGATAGTCTGGGCATGAAGGGAAGCTGACGGCTTCACCAGCACATTCGTCGTTGAACACTTGGTCATCCACGGTGGTGGAGACGCTGGAGAGGAGATGCTAGCCACTCCAGCAACAGAGCCGAGCACTCCTGGGGTGGTGCCGAGCACTCCGGGAGGGGTGCCGAGCACTCTAGGAGTGGTGCCGAGCGGTCCTGCAGTGGTGCTGACCACTCCTGGATGGGTACCGAACGCTCCCGTAACGGAGTCGAGAGGTCTTGCAATGCTGCCGACCACTCCAAGACTGGTGCAGAGCACTCTGGGAGGAGTGGTGACGAGCGGTCTAGGAGTAGTGCCGAGCACTATAGCCGAGGTGCCGAGCACTCTAGGTGCTGTGACGACCACTCTGGCGGAACAGGGGACTCCATCGACGTCGATCGAGTTCGCCTCACCTCCAAGCGACATTACTGAGTTCGTGGATGCCTACCACGACAGAGAGGAGGTACGGTTCCGTAGGCTGGACGGCGGCACAGGGTCCTCAGGCCTGGCGGGTCAGATGCTCAATGACCCAGAGCTGCTTTTCGTCAGTACAGAGGAACCACCCATGTTCGCGCTGGCCGAGCGCGATGCAAATTGGCGACGGGCGATGCTGGAGGAGATGAAGGCGATCGAGGAAAATGAGACTTAGGAGCTCGTCGATCCACCTCCAGGATGCCGTCCGATCGGCCTGAAGTGGGTGTTCAAGGTCAAGCGGGACGAGCGCGACACTATTGTCAAGCACAAGGCGTGCCTCATCGCCCGAGGCTTTGTCCAGCGCGAGGGCATCGACTTCGAGGAAGTCTTTGCGCCAGTAGCACGCATAGAGTCTATCTGACTGCTGCTGGCTTTGGCAGCAGCGAAGGACAGGCGCGTCCATCACCTGGACATAAAATAGCCCTTCCTCAACGGCGAGCTGGCGGAGACGGTCTTCGTCAGGCAACCTTCGGGTTTCGCCGTCAAGGGAACGGAGCATAGGGTGCTCCAACTGCATAAGACGCTCTACGAGCTGCGGTAGGCCCCGCGAGCGTGGAACGCCAAGCTTGACGCCACGTTGGCGAGCTTGGGTTCACGCGGTGCGCAACTGAGCACATGCTCTACACGCGGCGACGGGGGAAGGAGGAGTTCATCATCGGCGTGTATGTGGACGACTTGATCGTCACCGACGCGCGTGCGGAGGACATCGACAGCTTCAAGCGCGAGATAGGGGCTCGTTTTTGAATGAGCGATCGCGACGCTCTCCTACTACCTCGGCATCGAGGTGAGACAGGTGAAGAAGGCGCTCACGCTCGGTCAGAGCGCGCACGCCTCGAAGCTGTTGGAGTGGAGCGGCATTGCTGAGTGCAAGCCGTGCATGACTCCGATGAAGTGTAGCTGAAGCTAACGAAGGCCAGTACCACGACGAAGGTAGATGCAACACTCTACCGGAGCATAGTCGGCAGTCTACGCTACCTAGTCCACACGAGGCCGGACATTACGTTTGTCGTGGGCTACGTCAGCCGCTTCATGGAGGATCCCCAAGAGGATCACTGGGTTGCGGTGAAGCGGCTACTGCACTACGTCAATAGGACGGTGGATCAGGTGATCGCCTTCCCCAAGACCGGTGGAAGTAGGCTGCAGCTCACTGTGTTCAGCGATGCAGACATGGCAGGGGACATCGACAGATGGCGGAGCACCTCTGGCGTGCTCGTCTTCCTCGGGTCGGCTCCAATCTCATGGCTGTCGCTGAAACAGAAGGTGGTGGCACTGTCCACGTGCAAGCAGATTACGTGGCGGCGGCCACAGCGGCGTGCCAAGCTGTGTGGCTGCGCCGGTTGCTGGGCGAACTGAGCGGTGTGGAAGCTCACCCACCAGCACTGATGGTGGACAACTAGGCCACCATCGCCCTCGCGAAGAATCTGGTTCTCCACGACCGGAGCAGGCACATCGACGTCAAGTTCTACTTCCTCAGGGACTGTGTCGATGGAGGGCAGATCCTCATCGAGCTCATCGAATTTGGTCGGCAACTCGCGGACGTCCTCACCAAGCCGCTCGGCCGTCTTCGGTTCATAGGGCTAAAGAAGATGATCGGTATGGTGGAGGTTCTAGGGTTAGCAGCAGGATTAGGAGAAGAATTGTTAAGTAATCTGCTGCTCTCCTCTATACGCGTGGCAGGGGCAGGCCCCGAAAGGGCTCTCCTGCTGCTGCACTATAGCCACTGCAGGGGCAGGCGCGAAAGGCTCCCCTGCCGCACTATAGCCACAGCAGAGGCAGGCGCCAAAGTCAGCCCGGCTATCATATCTAATCACTATAGCAGCATAGCAGCCTGACATGTCTGTGTAATTGGATTAGATGGGTAGAGTTATATTTATAGCTTCTCACTGCAACTCAGTAAAGTGAGCGAGTTAAGTTTTGTCAACTCCTCTGCAGAGCTCCGGTCAACACTGGTGCTTGTGCTGTGTGTGCACGCGCTCTGTTCTCCTTCTCCCTCCCTTCTTCTACCTCTAGCTATAGTGTGTGGTCGACAAAAACGGTGAGCGGTCGGCTCACCCGTGCCAGAGATCCTGGGGCCAATACAACTCTGGTTGTAGAGACATGCCTTGCTTTGTACTAGACATAGCATGGCTTTGGATCGCAACATGGATAGGGTGGCTATAAAATCTTCTTTCCTTAGAACAAGTGTATCAACTTCTTGCTTCTTGCTTCTCCATCTATACCATTATCTCATCCAAGACCTTTCGAATATGCAACATATTAAGAATGTTCATTTTATAGGTAGAGGAAGACATGGTAAGCAACTCTAGTGATTAGTAGGGATAACTACATGTAGAGTTTGGCAAACATAATGGCTTGAAAGTGTTTGTCTTGTTCTAGAGGAACATAGGGTACATGCTAAGATGAGAACTTCCGAAAAAGATACTTTACAACACTATTTCACTATCAATACATCCATTGCATGTCACTTCAATAAGGATGTGTTGGTTTGACCTCCAATAACTAAGGAAACCGTAAATATATCTACACAAAAATAGACGCACCTTGAACTTATAATTGTTATCAAGTTCAATATACTAGCGATCCTTGAACTTATCCCATGGTGTTATCTAGGTCACTAAACTCACTACATCCATGTCCTTAAACTTTTTAAATGTGTTGAGGTCCAAAACCATGAGGTGAGTTAGCAATAGTTTAACAACGCTAATTGCATGATGCATGCGTGAAGAAACATCGGAGTGGGGGGGAGGGCAAATACGCGTATTAAGAGTTTAGGGACCTTAAAGTGAGATAAGTTTTAAAACTTAAAGTGTATGACTTACACATTTTCTATTGAGAAAGGGAGTGATATATGCAATTATTTTAACCAATGATCATTTTAGTGGTCAACATTGAACTTAGCCTTTTGGGTAGGGTTTTTTTAAGGCAATGTGTGTTAGACAAGCTTAGAGACAGCCAACGACGGTAAGATCGAAAGATAGACAAGCAGTGGGTAGCGATGTCGCAATGTGGCAAGGCGTTGGCGGAGGTAGTGGATGACGCCAATTGAGATGGGGGCAAAGGGGATGATACTTGGCACCACTAGATTAGCAAGGTAGTACAATGTCCATGAATCTAATGACAAGAGTACCTCTACGATGGGAAGATGGGGTGAGTCACGATAGCGTCACAAGTTTTGTTGTATGCTTGCACAAAGGCTAAAGATATAATCTTTGATCAAAACCTTGTCTAATTTCAGCCACCTACTGTATAGTTTGCCCCTCCCTATATTCAATGATTTGTATAAATTGTGATCGTGATCACTACAAGATGTGTTGGTGACAATGACATTCTTGCATCAATTGTACAATATTGCACAACCCTCCACCTTAATTCTATCAATTCTTCATAAAAAATAGAGGAATACAAGCACATCTAGAGTGGTGCTCTCAAGTGGTGCACTGATACTACCTCCACACACGTTGGGGATTTAGTATTTTTCCTTTTTATCTGTTCGGTTTCTTCGGTGGTGGAATTTTAGTTTTCAGGAACTAAGAACTAACCACAAAGTTCAATTGTAATTTGGTTTCAACATCACAAAGACACAAACCACCACATGTCATGCCAATGGCAGCGAGACGTGCTCTTGTTGTGTTCTGTGCCAACGATGTTGTGTGAGATACGCCGTGCCGATGATTCTTGTCATGCCAAGGCCTTGCTTGCAAAATGCTTGTTCACGTCAAAGCCAGGCGTGTCTACCTAACCATTCATGAGATATGCCGGCGTTGATTGGGAAGTTAATAGTGTAGTCATAGCCTCATAGGTGGTTGTGTGCTTTGTAGTTGCTTGTTGGGCCAACACAAACTTGTATAATGATGGGCCAAGTGAGATGAACTAATGGAGGTTTGTTGGATTGGAGGTGGGCATCTCCAATAAGAAAATGATGATAAATGTAGTTAGATCGGCATGAGGATGGACCATTTAGGGTGCAAATGACAGTTTTTACAAGTCAAACTAAATCATCTAGCTAGTAGGGTAGCATATAACCATCAATCAGTAATACAACTAAGGAAAATATAAGCACCTCGAGAATACACACATTTACAATGCTATATTTGTTGAGTAAAGTAAGCATAAATCAGTATAGAAAGTTATGCAATGTTAGGTTCACGCGCTAAGCATGCGGTACAAAATTAATTAAGGACAAAAGAGAATGTAAGAATAGAATTAAGAACTTTCCTTAACGATATATACCTTCCTTTTCTATGCTTCGTTTATCTGTTATCCCACCCAACTTTAATTGCTACATAAATTTTGTACAAACATTTATGATGGTTCAGTTAGTTCTTAATTTCAGGCTACCAGCCAAGCCTAGAAATTGAATAAAAAGTATTAAATAAATCAACACCAGCAAGATATATCCTATAGCTCCTATAGCTGCTAGAGAAACTTTGGCAAATGAACTGGTAACAACATTCACCATTAACATGTATTAAACTATTGTATTGCATGCACGGAGAAATCAATAATATACCATACTGTATCCAGTTGTCAACTAATTAATTACCTAGTGTAGTGCATTAGTTTATCTACAAAGAGTACAAAGGGACAGCAGATCATCATATCATGCATACGGTGAAAGCTGCATATATATTCCAAAACTTCATCATCGCCTAAAGACTGTTCCCATGTTTGGTATTGGAGGCCAGACATTTCCAGACCAGTTATATACACGCATGCATGCGTTATCATTTTTTTTCCTTGAACCGGAACAAGTGATGAACATCACCCAAGCAATGATGAAGTCCCTTGCACAGCAAAGAGAGAATAATAGTGCAGAAGATCTCGATCTACTAGTAAATGCCTGCATCACGTCCACTACTTGCTATGATAAAGGTCCCGTGTGTATGGGTCCAACCCCAGCAGAAATGTGCCGGCCGGCCGGACACCAAGCAGTAAGCACCGCACATGCAGGAGCTAGCCTACCGTGCATATATATATATATATATATATTGTGTGAGAAAGGTTATGCGAACACACCATTTGTAAGATGGTGTACTATAGTACGGCTGTACATGTCGCGAGCAAGCACTAGTTTAGCGCTAACGTACATGTAAAACACCACACAAACTAATAAATCATTGCTAAGCATCCATGAACAAAATCTCTTGGCTTGTAGATATCGTTATAATCAATGTGCTGAACCTGCGTGACACCCGTGTCGATCGCTCGGAAACGACAAATTCAGCATGAAATAACACTGGTCACGCATGAAACAGCCATGCGCTTAGCAAGGCAGTAATCATGCTCAGCAGGAAAGACAACACAACCACGCAACAAACTTTTAAGGCTTAGCAAAACGAGAGGTGCGCGTACCACGCCACCGCTTTGACCAGCAAATCATCAACCAAAGGACCGAGACTCATGAGTTGTGTGCACGAACTAACTATAGCTAGCGTTAATGCCCACAGATTTCGATTCGCCAATCAGCTCGGCGCACAAAATAATCCATCCATATACATAAAATATCCCACCGCGTCGTCATATAAAGCAACGACTAATCCGGTCCCTCCTAAAGCATTCATTCTCAAATACCAACCAAATCAGGCACTTTCAATACTGGAAGGAGTAACAGCGAGATATGGGCCATATCATACACGGATGCGATAGAGATAGATAGCTAGGAATTAATGTAAACATCAAACGATTCCGATGCTAACGAGCGCACCCAAATCTGAACCACGGTGACGCGCAAGGCACAGATCGATCAACAGAAAATAATTTGCTGTAAAAAGGCAAGAGAGAATAAAAACATTGGAACAAGACGAAGACCATATCATGATGCTGCAGGCACGGGGTGGGTCGGGTTGGGTCGGGCTGGGCTGGACCACGCACCTTTCGGGGGAAATTCCCCTCGGCCGCACGCCGTTCGCCTGCCGCCGACGTCTCCGGCTCGTCCGCCGCCGCCGCCGCCGCCGCCGACGCAACTTGCTCCAGACGCCGCTTCCTCCGCAGCTCCTTGCTCCGGCGGACGATGGAGCGAAGAACCTCCTCCTCGTCCACGACAGCGTTGGGTCCGCTGCCGGCGCCCACGGCCGGCGCCTCCGCGAAGAGGTCCGTGATGGAGCGCTTCTTCGGCGCCCGGCCGTTCCCCGACGCCTCCTCTTCCTCCTCCTCATCCAACCCCGCCACCGCTTCCTTCTCCGCCTCCGCCGCCTTGATGGAAGCGAGCTCGTCCTCCCACCACCGGAAGGCGCGCACCTCCAAGGGCGCCAGTTCCTTGGTGGCCGAACTAAACGGGCCGAGCTCCGCCGCCCCCGTGCGCCGCAAGCTCTCCGCGTACCCCCTTCACAAGCGTCACAGAAAGCAGATCAGGAAAATAAAAATTAAGAGAGAGAGAGAGAGAGAGAGAGAGAGAGAGAGAGGAGGCGACCGGGACCGAGAAACTGCGCGGTCGCCGGCGGCTCCACGCGAGCGTACCTGATGGAGAAGCCGCCCGCCATCGCCGCGGCGCTGATGACGCGAATCTGCGGGGAGCGAGGAGCCGAGGCTGGGTTTTTGGCCACTTGGGCGAGGAGAGAGAGAGACTGGAAGCGGAAGGGAAGATAAAGCTGAAGGGGGCAGCGATGACTGTATATTAAAGGGGGCAGCAGTTTCCAAGCGGAATAAAGAAATTTGAGGTAGAAAATTTTCGATCCCCTCGCTTCGGATTTATTTACAGCTTCCCGCTCCTTTTGCTAATATTTTTTTCCCCTGGAGCTGGCCGGGGGACCCACCGCTCCATTTACTACGGTGGTGGACAGCGACCTGTGATGGACAGCGGCCAGTGGGTGTTTTTTTTATCTTGCGAGTGGCGGGTGACGTGGCGCGATCGGCAGCGTTGGCTGGACGGTGGCATCATGCGACGGCGACGCGGAAGCGCTGCTGCTGCCTGCCGGAAGCAACCGGACGTACAGTGTGTGGTGGGCCCGCTGAAAAATGGTGCGGGCACACGGCAATGACCTCCTCACCGTCCAGCCACGGGATTTGCTTTTTCGTTTTTCCTTTTCACGCCATCTGAACATATAGTAAGCTATATAGTTGTATTCGTCACTCGGCTTCAAATATTAAAACGATTTGACTTTTCTAAATACTTAATTTTTCAAACTATATATTTAAGAAAACTAAACTAACCTATAATTTAAGATGAAAATAATATTTATCTGAATTGAAATACAAAATATGCATACTTCGTTTAATGGCATGACTACATACTTGTGTATATAACTATACAGTTATATACTCCCTCCATTAATTATAAGTCGCTTTGACTTTTTTAGTACATATAATTTACTATGTATATAGACATATATTATATCTAGATATATAGGTAAGCGACTTATGATTTATAGTATCGAGGGAGTATTTATGAGAACATAACCGAACTTAGCTGGTTGTGTCCTCAGTGGTGGAATATGTCCATACATTCGGATTTTAGTGCTCAACTTGATGTAAATGTTTGTATTTTCTTGGATCTAAACTCTCGACATGATGCAAGTATTTTAAAATTTATTTTAGGATTTAAAAGTCTTGTTTTCCAGTGGTTTTACTCTAGGATTTAATGTTATCGTTCTTTACACTACTACATAAATTTTAATGGAGCCACATATTTTTTATTAACCGAGGCGGGCATTGCAACCGTCTCTAATCAAAGGTCACCGCTAATGATGACCTACGAAGGCAGTTGCTTTGCCCGCCTCGGTTTATCGATTAACAGAGGTGGGCATGTTAAGTGGCCCGCCTCCATTAATCCCATTAACTGAGGTGAGCAGCCCTCCTCCTTTAACGTTCTTCAGCAAACCCAAAAAACCAAAAAAATATGTGATTTTGGAGAGTCTATCGCTACACCACACACTCATTCATGTCTATATATAATATGTTATTATTTTATATCAATATTTTATAATCTTATATTGGATATTTTGGCTACTAAATGAACTCTAATAAAAAAACGTTGAACTACAAAGTTTTAAATCTTATCAAGTACTACAACTTTGATATAGGATGTATCTACATCCGAGATTGTTTGAAAATTTCAAAAAATTGAATCTAAAAATATGTGAATTTAAAACACATATTTGAGACTCACTTCAAATAAAAAACTTGTCAACAATAAACATGTAGCTTAGGTCGGTCGCTATAACTTTGATATTAACTATGTGAATATTTAAAATCATTTAGCAATTCCAAATTTTTAATTTCAAAACTTATAAACTTTGAATACATATTTAGGACTCTAAATGACTTTAAATAAAAAATTTTCAACCACAAAGTTGTAGATTCTACTGAGAACTACAACTTTCATGTAGACCATGTCAACATCTAAGATTATTTAAAAAACTTGTCCTCGCATGTTACCCCATCGCCGAAGAACAGATCGACAACAAGAAGCAGCTGATATCGCTGGGACGGGAGAGCCGCATGATCCGACAAACGGTGACGGTGTCAATCAAGACGGTGAGAACGAGCAGCCATGGGCCCCGTCCGGCCTGCTCGATCTGGGTCAAAATGACCAAGATGGCCAGGTAACTTTGGTATCTTGTGACTATGTAGCCACACACGGTAATCAATTGAGAGGGTCATAGCTTACTTGGTGTCTCCAGCAGGAGCCTCCGCCGGCCGAGGAGCCAGAGGGTTCGGGTAGCAGGAAGGCCAGATCCAAGCGAGGCGTGTCAAAGATTCCTGTTGGTAGGAATGTACACTGGCACATCACAGAGTTCGATGAATTCAGGGATCTACTCTCACCGCCTATAGCTTTGACCAAATACAAGACTATCCTCGGGTTACTTGTTAGGGACTTCATCCCGATTAGGTACAGGAAGTGGATTGGGAAAGATGATGACCCGTGGAGGGTTCCTGAAAGTGAGAAGGAGTACATATGAGATATCAAGATCCTAGAGTATTTCACTTTCCCAACGGAGTATGACAAGGAGTTAGTCAAGAAAAAAGCAAAAGAAATCATGGGGACATGCTTCAAGAATTTCAAAGGGACATTGTACAAGAATTTTGATGGTGGACAGTTTAGCAAGCAGAAGGACTTCTGGCAGGATTTCAAGGATTACAAGTTATCCGAGGAGTAATTAGAACTGAGCAGGAAGAATAAGGTGAACTCACAGAAAGCGATAAATCCTCATCATCTCAGCTCTTGTGGCTACGCCAAAAAGATGCCAGAATTTGAAGCATAACTTCAAAGGATGGATCGCCTTGCTGAGGAAGGCATTTAGGTTGAGACCGCCGATTGGGAGCCAAGATCGGTAATATACTGTATGGGGAGGAATGTACGCCACGCAGAGGATGGAAGCTTTAGCTCCACAAATCAACCCATGAGCGAACTCATCTAGAGGATCTCCCAGGTAACTGAGGAGGTGAGGCAAGGGACTCGCACTTCTAATAGGGAGAAAGACGTGCTCACCCAAGCACTCAGAACCAAGGAGCACCCTAGTCGCACTAGAGGAACCGGTGTTGTTTCTTGGAAACTAGCATTCCCCTAAGAATCTAACACTTACCAGAGCCACTCAAGGGGTAGAGTGGATCAGGAGGTAGAGTATTTGAGGCAACTAAAAGAGATGGAAGAAAGCATGGACGCATGGATTGAGATGACTATTGAAGCATGAGTCCAGTAAATTTTGTTGTCCAAGGGATCAGGAGTACCACAAAATCCTACTCCTACTACCTTTAGCCCATAGTTTAGGGGTCGCAGCAGCTACGGATCGACCCCGCTCGACGAAGAAGATGTGAATATGCCTCATCCAGTGGACGGCATCACTGAACCCATCAATGTCAAGTTGTACATCCATCAGGAATGGACAAAGGACAAGGTGGCGCTCGGCCAGGCCTGGCCTGCGGGAGATGGGACCATTAATGGCTGCCCAATTCCACATGGGTACGCTTGCGTCACTATTGACAGAATACTTGATAAGAAGTATAACAAGATACACATTGAGTACCCCATAGCGGAAGACAGGCCAAAACTTGGTCATAACAAGGGCTCTCAAGTGGCCTGGCGCAAGCGCTTCATTAAGCTTGACCACCAATTATCCTCTGATGATGAGGACGACTGCGAGTCTTCGCCCACCCACGATGATCACTCACCATCTTCCAATAGAGATCACTCCTCTCCTCATCCCTTGCCATCATCCCCGAGAAGACAAAGGTCTCCTTCTATTCCTCCACATCCGACTCCATCTTCATCAGCCCTGAGAAAAGAGAAGACTCCTCCTCCATCTTCATCAGCTCAGGAAAATAGAATTCTCATCGTCATCCTCCTCCTCCACCTCAGCCCAAAATAAGATAAGACATCCTTGTAGTCATAGAAAAGGTCCTTGGATTCGGTCGCTAATGCTCCCAAAGTGGACCAACAAAAAAGAAAAAGGTCATTCAGTGGCAGCGTTACAAACTTGATGGAAGGAAAATTTACAGCACACATCTCAAAGGAAAGATTGTATTAGGTTCTTCAATCTCTGTGCCTCACTGCCCCCATTTTTGTTGAAGTCCAAATTCAAAAGGCAAACACAGAATCAGTACGCTACAACAAGAGTTGATGAAATACACAATGAAGATTTAAGGAAGATACAAAAGTTTGTCGAAGACAACCCCGAATTAACCATGGAAGAGGCCACAAACATCTATTATGATGTACAAGGGATGGGAACATCAGCAATAAAGTATAAAAGGGGCAATCTTTTGGTTTCCGATCATGAGTATAAAAATTTGACAACATATATACGCCAGTTGCATGAATATTACATGGCTCAAACAACAGAGATAGAGGACTTTGGTTTTGAGGTTATTATTCATTCGCCACATGTTTTTCATTATCCTGAAGAAGAGAAGTTTGATGTCGAGTGGAAGTGCTTGTTCCAGCTATACCAGAAATGCTCTCTCGATACACAAATGTTGACGCTGTGGACTATGTAAGTACCCTACACGCACGATATTACAATTAACTACTCTCTTGGAACATAAATTGTTAACTTTTGAGCACTTTCCATAATTTTATGTAGGTGTATAGCAAAATTTTGCATTCTAAAAAGCAAATGGGATAACATAGGCTTCTTGGATCCCTTGCGAGTCAATGAGAAGACATGTCTAGACCTCCATGGATGTGACGTGGAAGACCTGAAACAAAGATTGATTGTTGTTTTCGACGAATTCAAGATGAAGAACAAAACCACATACTTCTAGCCTACAACTACGAGTATGTGTTCTCGGCTTTTAATTTTATGCTTCTTTTTTTGTTAAGATTATTCGATAATTAGGATTCTGTGATTGTAGCAACCATTTCGTCTTCATTTGTGTTAATCTTGCCAAAAAATCTGATCAAGGTGTGGGACTCAAAAAAAATCCATTTCATCATCTAGATGCACTGGTGGCAGTGCAGAATTAGTAAGCGATCCTAACAACATATTATTTTCTAATCACACATACCGCTTTCTAACGTTTCTCCTTTTAATGTTGCTCAGTGTCCGAAGAAGACATATCGGTGGGACATAGGTCCCATTCAAGGTTGTCGAAATGGAGGGGAAGTACCTAAAATAGCCGGTGGGAAACAATGAATGCGGGTTTTATGTAATGTGGGCAATGCTTCGCTACATCGGCGGGAAATCGAAAGAAGCCGATAAGTTGGTGTGTATAATCCCCATTTCATTTATGTCTGTTAATCATTAAACAAAATGATTTACTGATTCCTCTTAGGACATCATCTTTCTTGAACGACAGCGTAAGAAATATAACCACGAAAGGCTGTTAGACATGGAGATCGTCGCGCTGCAATCGGAGCTGGCAAAATTCATCTTAGCCGAGGTATTGGAAAAAGATGGAGTATTTTCCATTGCATAATCCGTGAAGTTCAAGGACCAGTATGGCCCAGAGCGGCTCACCAGATTATTGTAAGAAGTCCGAGAAGCATTACACAATCTATGAAGTCCAAGAACATTTCTTTTTTTATTTTGAGGGATTGAGATTTTGATAAGAACATTTGAACTATAACCATAACATTTGTAATATTTAATATTGATGGACCTATCGTCTACGTAGCGTATATAAAGTGAAACTCGATTCCACGAAAAATATAAATTAAAATAAATTATAAAACAATAACATGCGAATGTGACATCACTGCCGGTTAGTAGAAAACTGATAGTGTTGTCGTAAACATCACTGCTGGTTAGCAACAAACCAGCAGTGATGGCACTGCCGACTGGAGCCACAGGCTGACAGCGTTGGCTTAGCCATCATTGCCGGTTCTTGTCCCAAACCGACAGTGATTCTTACCACAACACTGCCGGTTGAAACATAAACCGACAGTGTTGATGGAACTAAACTCTACCGGGTGGTCTTATGAACCGGCAGTGTTGGTGGAACTGAACTCTATCGGTTGTGTAAAGAACCGGTAGTGAAGTTAAAGAACACTATCGGTTTGTAGGAACCGACAGTGATAGCTTACCCTTATCACTATCGGTATGATTGTGTCGGTTCAAAATCTGGTAGTGATGGGGTATTTTGAACCGGTAGTGAAGTACTATTCTGACATAGTGAAGAATAGTCTTAATGCTAGAAACTGCATTCTTTTACTTGTGTGCCACTAAAAATAGTTAATTCTAAATTTGCCATTAAAAGGTTATACTGCCTAAAGTGCCATTTCTAACTTTTCTCTAGGCCTAGGTGCCAGCCGTTAGATTTAGAGGTAATGACAACTAACTGATAGGGGTGAAAAGATAACTGGAAATTTTTGTCGTTTCATTTCTTGCCACTCGAATGGCACCTCTTCTCTTTCTCTAACGCTTTGGCCCACCGTGACGGCCTCCCTCTCCTTGTCATCCTCCAATTAGCACCGTGTCGCACGACCCATGCCAAGTGAACACTGCTAGTGCATGATGAAGGGTGAAGCATGACCGCTGGCGTTGAATAAGAGGGGCCTATGAGGGCATAGTCAGTGTTGGACTAGGCAAGAGCATTGGCGTTGGCTAGAAGGTGGAGTGTAGCAACATTGGAGGGGCCAGCTAGAGTGTGCCGACCAACATTAGAGGGGGCATAACGAGGTCAAAGAAGGGCGACCACTATGCACAAGCACTAGCCCAATATAGGGAAGAAAAGGTGTGGTGTGTGGGCCCCAGCATGGTGAGGAGGGGGCGCCGACGCAGTGCGGAAGAGATGCAGCGTGCGATCGCTGCCAAGGCGTAGTCAAGAAGAAGGTGCACCACCATTAGTATGGGATGGGGCTTAATAGAGCAGGTTCATGATGCACCATCGGTAGTGCGGCAAAGGGAGCAGTGGAGGAGGTCCACGACACAATGAGCTGTCATCGGCGCAGAGGCTTTAATAGAGAGGAAGAAGAGCTTTGGGGTCATGACACCACACAAGAGGAAAACCAAAAATCTATAGCACAAAGCATCCAACATATGTTGGACATGAGGCTAAGATGCACCACACAATTCAGCGTGGCCAATGCCACCTACCCTACTAACCCCTTCCAATGGTGTTGGCCCCAATCCCAATTCTAAGTCCAATGCCTAGCTCTGGTGCTAGCCTCCCAGCATCTAGCACTGTCACCTCACCTTGGTTCAGTCCTAACTCCATCCTAGGATGCTTGCGGCTAGGCGCTTGTGGGCAATGTGCGCAACTCAAGCATCAATGTCACCCATTACATGTCTTGTGATGTGCCTAACGGGAGGGAGGGGCAAAAATTGCCATTCTATAAAGGATTGGAGCTCTAGTCTAATCAATATGAATGTTGACCTTAAAAAAAGCTAACAACAATGGCCCCAAACACAATAAATGTCATAAGATTTTTAGTGGCAAATCTAGAATTTTGAAATCTTTTAGTGGCACACATTAGAAACTATCCATTAGTTTCTATTGCCTGCCGAATTAGCAAGACAACACATGAGAAAACTACTCCACCTAGTGCTAACTTTTTGTATGAGTCTTCAACTTTTTCTTTCCATACACTTGTCACATATCTACCGGTTCTCTCTCCTGTGTTTTTGTCCTCTCTAGTCAACAGACAACAACAAGGGGGCACAAAAGCGGCATGTTACGCGAGTGCGGTGAGTCAGCATGGGGCGTATACAATGCAGGCCCATGAAGCTAGCATGAGGCACAACAGCATGTGGGGCATGGGCGTGGGGCATAGCCTTGGTGTGCGGGTGTATGGGGGATTTGATGATGGCATGGTGTGCTATGCGCCTAGTGTAGATGTGGCGTGGCGCGATGAGCCCAACATGGTTTGTTGGCATGTTCGAGGCAAAGGCCGGGTACAAGCATGGTTGGCGAAGCATGGTCATTCGATGGGGTGAGGACAATTATGCCGACTCTGTTGGTCGAGTTCATTGTCTTCTACCTCGGCCCTAGTGAGTTGGGTGGGGAAGAAACCACACGAGGTCCCCAACACATACTATTTAGTTTCTTTGATGGTTGGATATTGTGCTGCCTTTGTGTAAGACCCCAGCCCATTAATAGCTTGTAGTAGTGGTGAAGTTGGCCCATGTAGCCCAAGTGACACATGTGGAGTTGTTGGTGGTGGGTTTAGTACCACCTTGGAAGTTTAGTAGGGTGAGGGCCAGCTTATAAGCCTTGTCATTCCAAATGTAGCACCTTTAGCTTAACCCTTTTACATGAAGTGAGGATGAAAGTGTAAGAGAGGTTCTTATGTGTATTGCAGGCTCGTTCCACATGCGGAGTTGGGCCATATAAACAGTTTTTGTATGTGGGGTGTTACACTTTGTTTCTCAGGCAAGAAATGATTTCTCCATTTTTCTTTTTCTCTTTGTTCATTTATTTCCTTGCCACATCTTTCTTACCACTACTACATGTTTGATTTGGGTGGCGTCATCCTTTTCTTAATGGAAGTGGGCAACTTTTTTGCCCACCACCATTATTCTAAGGCGGGCTAGCCCCCGGAGCGGCTACCTTGGTTAATGTCTAATGGGACGCGACCGCCTTGGTTAATCACCCATTAACCAAGTCAGATGACTTATATCAACTGCCTCCAAAAATAGATTTACGGAGGCACTCATTTTAAGACAATCATCTCCAAAAATGGCCCATTTACAGAGACGGTCGGCTTATATGAATCGCCTCCAAAAATAGATTTACGGAGGTGGTCATTTTAAGACAATCGCCTCCAAAAATGACCTATTTACGGTGGTAGACGTCATAAAACAACCACCTCCATAAATTCATTTTTGGAGGCAGTTATTTTATAAGGCCCGCGTCTGAAATTCTGGCAGACCACCAGGCCCGTTAGCTATGTTCCATGTATATAAGCATTAGTTAGGGTTTGAGCCTCTCATCACCTAGCCAGACTTTCTCAGTCTCTCTCTCTTTTCTCTTAGAAGAAGGCAGCGGTGGCTCTCATCTCCCTCCACTCTCTCTCCCTCCGTCCACCTTTCCCGGTGGAGATGCACCCGCCAGTGGAGGTCCCGGTGGCAGCGAGGGCTCGGTAGAGATGTGTTGTGCAGTCCCTGGTGGAGATGTGCCCTCCTAGCTATTGGCCATGTGCCCGATGGTGAGGGCCTGTGCATGCCTAGTGACGGTAGCCATCTACCATGTGGCTCCAGGCATCGGTGGTGCACGCCCCGACGGTGGATCCGGCGCAGGGGCGGCGCAGCTGGGCGGGCGTTATGGATCTCCAATACCATGGCGGGCGGCGGCAGTGTGGTCTCCACCACCATGGCGGGCGGAGTGGATCTCCTACACTATGTGGGCCTCCCACGATAGCGGCGTGGTCTCCAACACCATAGCGGTGGCGCGACATCCTCCATGGCGGCCTCCCTCCCTCCCTCTCCACCACGGCGGCATGTGCAGGTTCATCAGATCTAGCGTGGATCTGGCTTGGTGGGCTCTCCCATGGCCATGCCTAGATCCAGCGAGGAGGAGGGGTGACCAGATCTAGCGGACACGACGACGACAGCTGGCTCGATTGGGATCGCTAGTTTTTTTATTTTTTAAAAAATTGATTAACGGAGGCGAGCATCTTAATGTGGCCGCCTCCATTGAAGGATTAACCATGGCGGGCAGGGCAACCACATCCGTAAAGTGACGATTAATCGTGATGTTTGATTGGAGGCAGTTGTAAGGCCCGTCTCCATTAACCCATTTCGCCTGCCTCCATTAAGATTTCTATAGTAGTGTACATGGTTCTATATCAAAATCCATGGAAACTACATAT
Organism: Miscanthus floridulus; assembly: GCF_019320115.1. Classification (NCBI taxonomy): domain Eukaryota; kingdom Viridiplantae; phylum Streptophyta; class Magnoliopsida; order Poales; family Poaceae; genus Miscanthus; species Miscanthus floridulus. The sequence continues at coordinate 3,187,705 of NC_089585.1, forward strand.
GGACAATGCGCTAGGATTGGCCTAGTATAAATGTTCAGGGTTTGTCGTCCTACCATTTTGGAAACTACGTATGGACAATGCGCTAGGATTGGCCTAATATTATTTATGTGGATACCTCTATTATGGTTGCACAAAATATGGTGTGGGGTATCACGCTGTCGAGGTGCACCATCTCCTATGCCAAGAACTAAAATTCTGAGCTATGGATCCAAAGGTGCTCAGGTGTTTTGACCAATGTGTCCCATACACGTGCATGAATTACACCAATGTGTCCCATACAGGCCTCTGTCTTGTTATGTATGGCATTGTCCTGCTCCCTATGCCTTATGGGACAATCTTTGTCATGCTATGGATAAGGATGCAAAGTGAAAGAGACTTAGGCAAACATCCAAAAACAAAAGCTAGCTAAATCCTAAATGAAGAATAGCCCAACATATCAATCGCTCAATCACAATAGGACCATCCTCAATTTCTACAAATGTGATTGGTTTTACTGGAAGATTTCTAGCTTTGGGTACTGTGAACCAAATTCAATAGGTGGATACCTCAATTATGGTTGCACAGAATATGGTGTGGGGTATCACTCTGTCGAGTGCACCATCTCGTCTGCCAGGTACTAAAATCCTGAGCTATGGATCCAAAGGTGCTCAGGTGTTTTGACCAATGTGTCCCATACACGCGCGTGAATTACACATACTCATTGTAGTGTGGTCTATATTAAACTCCATTTCTATGGGGGTATAACCCCCGATACCCACAGGGATGCACATGGGTTGAGCCACTAGGGGAGGCCCAGCCCACGAGACCACACAGGGGCCACATCGCTAGTTGAGGCCCAACATGCAAGACAATGCCGCGTGAAGTACAACATAAGTTAGCATGCCTCGCAAGACTGCGTGAAAGATCCTCGACGATCTAGGAAATCTGTTCAGATATGCTAGATTACCATGATATCTGTTACTTCCTCTCTTGTAAACCGATTAGGATAGAAACAATAGATCTGTAACCCTACACCAGGCTATATAAGGTGGGTAGGGACCCCCTCGTTTTGATCTGATCATATGCAATACAATCCTCAAAGACATATGACATAGGGTATTACATCAAGCCAATGGCTTGAACCTATCTAATCGATGTCTCTTGTGTTCTATGTCACCATATAGTTCCCTCACAGGCGCCTACACCGATTCATCTACTACCATGGGCTTACCCCTCAGTAGACTGCCAACCAAATTTCATTGATAGTGACGTGCTAGGTAGGGGGTGTGCGTGCTGAATTCATGGCCAACCAGATGGTTACCTTTCTGAGCTCCATGGCCCTTCCCAAGCCAGGCCAGATCTTCATAATCGAATCCATTACTTGGGTTGTCTGCCCTAACGGCAACAAGAGGATCATGGAGGTAGCGCAGGATCACCCTGCACCGACTGTGGCCACACCTGCAACGACATCTCTGATCCTGGTGCCCCGCTGTTGGGTTAGGAGATCTATCAGCAGTGATGATCTGATCGCATCCATTGATTGGGTCACTAACCGCCTAGCGATGTCAGCTCCTTGTGGATTTGGTCCTAGACCAATCCAGAGTGGGTGATGGTTTTCCTGCACTCTAAGATCACCAAGCCACTGTGATCGGGCAACCTGCTCGGCCACACCATTTGAGGCAACCCAATTCTGACTTGGTGATCATGGCTACTCTAGAGGGGTGCATGGCATGGCGCCGACCACTTCCTCCTACTGGCCTACAATTGGCCGACTATGAGGCCCTAATGGAGAACCCACCGAGGCCCTATCCTTTTGGACTGGATGGTGCGGGATCTGTGTATTAGAACGCCGTCCACCAAATCTTCATCGGCCTCTTTGAGCACGACCACGCCACCGATCAATAAATGATTGACCCAACTGACTTTGGTCAGCCTACGCCCATGGTCAACATAGTGTCTATTCCCCAGCTTTTGGGTGATTTCGATCTTCTAACTGATTCTCTCCACAACATTCTAGACGAGACCCCCGATGATTATTATGAGGGCTCAACCCAGACTGTGCCGAGCTACCTACTTTACCTCTGGGGTTTGGGGGCATGATTTTCCATGTCAACCACGACAGCATCACCAAAGATGGTGAAACCGCTGAAGAGCACGAAGCTCATTTGGCGAAGAACGCCGATCGCCAACGTCGCTGATATGTAGAAGTAGCCCAAGCGACCGACGAGGATGGTCATGGCCTGCCCCACCATCAACGTAATCTAGAAGAAGTGGTCGACATGGTGGGCGACCATCCAGTCTACCAGACCCCAAGCGCCAATCTAGCCATCGCTTTTAATGAGCTTGACAAACTCCCTCACACTCCAGAGGTCGAGAAGGTCCAAGCACATATCATAGCTGTGCAAGTCCAAGTCAATGAGTTCCAAAACGATGCCCTATCTTACTCCATCACATCAGCTCATAGCCGCCGCTCTCACCATGATGGAGGAGGCTAGCAACATGGTGCCGATGGCCCCCGACCTCTGGCTAGAGGTCCCTACCACTATAGGGGATCCAGAGGCAACTATGAAGCTCATTCATGCCACGATGACCATCCGCCTCATCGCCAGGGAGGTCGGGGTGGCATCCATAATTAGAAGGTCAATCAACCCCTCTCCTGTGACCTTTGCGACCACATCAACATCGGCGTAGATGTCCGCGGCCGCATCGAAAATAGCAGGTCCACACGCTATGAAGCAGAGATGGAAAGTCACTGGCAATTCAACGCTGAACATGAGGGATTTGCTGCTCGTCAATTACCACTTCCTGCCGGCGCATTAGGACTTCGCCCCTTCACCAAAAGGCTCTAAATTGTCCGATGACCTATTGGTTTCAAGGTTGTTGGTGTTAACACCTATGATGCAAAGGTCAATCCCGCTCAGTGGCTAACTCTATATGAAATTGTTGTGAAAGCTGTGGGCGAAGACGAAGACACCATGGCAAACTATCTTCCCATCATGCTTAACTAGTCTGCAAACAACTAGCTCCTCAACCTATGAGAGAACTCCATCTGATCTTGGGACGATCTCAAGAAAGTCTTCACTGATAATTACATGGCCACGTGTGAGCAGCTTAGCACCAAGTATGACCTAGAGAAGCTTCATTAGTCCTCCGAGGAATCTCTGCGTGACTTCATCAGGCATTTCTCAGAGATAAGAAACTCTATTCCCAACATCACCGCCACCGAGGCCATCGCCGCCTTCACTAAAGGGCTTCGGCATGAGCAGCTCCATGGAAAGTTGTACCATAAGAGGCCCACAACCATCAGCAAACTGATACAAATAGCAAATGGGTATGCCAACCCGAAGAAGTTGAACGGGCTGCCTGCTCTGCCTACCACCAGTGCTGCAATGATGACCAACATGAAGACACTCGCTACGACGACCACAACCACTGTCATGACGATCACGACCGCCACGACGACTACAACCACCACTAACATGATCACAATCTTTGGTGTGATGACCGCGTGGAGAGCTCAAGGGGCAGATAAGGCCGCCATCGCTAGCCTGATAACTCGATCAACACCGCCAATACTCAAGCCAAGCACACCTATTACGCTGACTTTGGCAAGCTACTAGACAGCCCATGCCCTATCCACAAGGATGCCAAGAACACTATGCGAGAGTGTAGAGGCCTAAAGATAGTGCTCGGTGGTGAATCCTTGAAGAAGCCACGACGTGATGATGATGAGACTAAAGAAGGTCAGGGTGGAGAACAAGACAAGAACAAGGGCCCAACCTACTAGGACCCCACCAAGACCATCGCCACCATCCTTGGTGGGAGAGCTATTTTCGAAGACATGCATGAGCAGAAGCTTGTAGCCCAATGCGTCATGTTAGTCGCTACATAAGACGGCCCTGTCGCTGATCCCAAGTACCTTGACTGGTCAGAGCACCCGATCACCTTCACCAAGGCCGATTAGTGGTTGGACATCCCATATCCAGGGCATTTCCCACTCATCCTAGATCCCATAATCAAGGACATGTGCTTCCAGAAGGTCCTCATTGATGGAGGGAGTGCCCTCAACATCCTCTTCGCCCAATCTATGGAGGAGCTAGGGCTCAAGATGGAAGATCTCATTCCCATGGACTTGCCATTCAGGGGAATCATTCCTAGGAAGGCGTCCCAACCCCTGGGATAGATTACACTGTCGGTTCAGTTTGGCACCGCCAAGCATTTTCGTGTCAATTACATCAACTTCCTCATCGCCGATTTCAACACGGCGTACCATGCCATCCTTGGCTAACCAGCTCTTGCCAAGTTTATGGTCATGCCACACTATACGTACCTGATGCTAAAAATGCCAATGGAGCAGGGGGGTCCTCTCCCTGCGCGCCAACCTCGACGTTGCCTACAACTGTGAGAAGGAAAGCTTCACACTCATCGAGGCAACTGACATCTCCATCTGCATGCAGGACTGCATCACAACTTCATAGCTAATCTCTTTAGAGGACCTAGAGATCCCAACCATGGAGGCCGCTCGAGCATCGACCAAGTCCAAGGAGGTGAAGGAAGTGGCCCTCATCCCCCGCAACCAGACCAATACTGCTCGGATCGGGGCCGACCTCAAACCTAAATAGGAAGATGCGCTAGTTAGCTTCCTAAGGGAGCATGTTGATGTGTTCGCGTGGAAACCTACAGACAAGCCCGGCGTGCCTCGGGAGCTGATCGAGCACTCCTTAAACGCCTCGACGACCGCCAAGCTGATCAAGCAGAAGTTTTGATGATTCGCGTAGGACAAAAAGGAGGCCATTAGGATAGAGATAACCTGGCTCTTAGCCATTGGTTTTATTAAAGAGGTGTATCATCCGGAGCGGTTAACCAACCTGGTTCTTGTAAGAATAAAGAATAAAAAATGGAGAATGTGCATTGATTACACCGATCTCAACAAACACTGCACTAAAGACCCCTTTGTCCTACCTCACATATCATTATTTGTATTCTCATTGGCTTCCTTAGCAATAGTGAAGGCTTTTCTTGGCATGCGAGAAATACTACTTTCTGCAATAACATGTTACGTCCTCTTCACTTGACATCTCTAGAGATGAAGAAGAAGAAGAAGATCTCTAGAGATGATGATGATGATGATGATGAAGAAGAAGAAGAACTAATAGCAGAGGGAGGTTCACAGATGCTTTCTAGTGGTGGTCTTTTGGAATGTTGCTTCTTGGCATCATCCATTTCTGAGAATTTGACCCACTTGACTAATTTGCGGTACAGTTGTATGGCTCCAGTGCCTTTTGAACTATCATTTTTTTCCTTAACCATTTTAACTGACGTATTCTTTGTGTACTTCAGAATGCTATGCAAAGGGAGCACTTCTTTAATATCTTGTTGTGCGATGGAGAAAGAATAATCCATCAATATAGGCATGTGTTTTGACCATGAGTCTCATACGCGCATGTGAAATACACATACCCATTGTAGTATGGTCAGTAGTAAACTCCCTTTGCTCTGTTTACGAATGATAGTCATTAGTCTACTCTTGCAGCCTATGACATGGACACATTTTCATTCGTGTGCTTATCTCTTGAGTGCAATGCCATTATTATGTATATGATTGTCCTGCTCCCTATGCCTTATGGGACAATCTTTGCCATGCTATGGATAAGGATGCAAAGTGAAAGAGACTTAGGAAAACATCCAAAAATAAAAGCCAGTCGAATCCTAAACGAAGAATGGCCCAACATATCAATTGCTCAATCACAACAGGACCATCCTCAATTTCTACAAATGTGACTAGTTTTACTAGAAGATTTCCAGCTTTGGGTACTATGAACCAAATTCAATAGGTGGGTACCTCAATTATGGTTGCACAGAATATGGTGTGGTGTATCACTCTGCCAAGTGCACCATCTCCTATGCCAGGAACTAAAATACTGAGCTATGGATCCAAAGGTGCTCAGGTGTTTTGACCAATGTGTCCCATACAAGCGTGTGAATTACACATACTCATTGTAGTATGGTTTGTATTAAACTCCATTTCCTCTGTTTGTGAATATAATCATTAGTCTACTCTTGCAGCCTGTAACATGGACACATTTTCATTCATGTGCTTATCTCTTAAATGTAGTGATTGTTATGTCTGTGATTGTTGCCATGCACGAATAAGGATGCAAAGTTGAAGAGACTTAGGCAAACATCCAAAAACGAAAGTCTATAGGTTCTGGAACAGCTTGATTCAAATCAAGCAAACCGGTGGACATTCCGGCGCCGGTGAGCTCATATTGATTATCATGATTTAGTTCTCATTTGCTTCGTTAGCTATAGTAAAAGCTTTCTCTATCATGCGAGAACTACTACTTTATGCAATAAAGTGTTCCCTCTTCCCTTGAAATTTCAATGGATGATGATGATTAAGAAGAAGCCACTATAGATAGTAGCTTCCAAATACGTTTTGGTTGGGTTCTTCTAGAACACCACTCTTCTTAGTACCAACTACGTCATTCACTAAACACACTACCCATTTACGGTAGAGTTCTATTACTCTGGGGCTTTTGGAGTGACATGGTTTTTGTTTACCAGTCTGATGGATGCATGCTTCGTTTACTTGTTTAACAATTAAAGTGAGAAATCATTTCATGTCTCTCACTATTTGCCAATTCAACAACCTTTCTACCCATTATGTACTTGTATGGCGGATAGTTTCTTTTTAGGATACTTTATCCTGGTACATTTTGTGCATCTCTGATGGTGATGCATTCACGTCATGAGATGTTTTGTTATGGAGAAAGAATAAGCCATCAAGATAGGCATGTGTTATGACCAATGTGTCTCATACGCATGCATGAAGTACACATACTAATATGCATACCATGGCATATCAATATTGGATCCTGTAAAGTAACTCTTTATTGCGTTTAGAAATTTTGTGGTTTTGGATAGATGCCATTCCCTACCATCCCCCGACACCATCTTATCAAGCTTGGTGATGCATATCATTTCCAAGGCTACTTACTTCATTCCCTTTTGGACCCAATTACAAAAGAAGAGCATTAGGCCAATTATGACGTATGTTGGAAATCGGTCATGGAAATTTTCGCTAATTTGATTGTCTTCTAAAGGGCTCGGTGCTTGGCTTTTGTTGTTTGAGTTTGTGCTTTGTGCTCAAAAAATGGTTAGCTTTTTGCTAGTTTTTTCTTTTCAGCCAAAATTTTAATTTTGTTTGGTTGAATGCACAACTCATGCAGATGCCAAAATAAAGCTAGAGTATTCATTCTTTTAAAAATCAAACATAAACTCCGATGCTTATTTTCTTAATGTTATATGAACCATGTTAAAGTACATGTTGATTTTATAGTAGTTATAATTTAACAAATTGTCATATTTAGAATTATATTTACTTTCAAACTACATATATGTTATTAAGGCAAACTACACTTATCGCATCACCAAGTTCAATACACTACTACTTAAACACTTCTGTGAATCAGCCAAAAACAATGCCTGACTCAAAACAAATGCCTCTATTAATTGTTTTTAACATAGGCGGTCAAAAGGACTGAGGTGGGTGGATTACAATGCCACCTCCGGAAATAAAAAAGCTCCAGGTTCTGCAGACTACTATAGTTTCTGAGGCTAGCTCTAGCTTTTGGAGTCACCGTCACCGGGGCTCCTCCATACACACATTGCCCAAGCTCGCCATTCTTTTCCACACATGCCACCCACCACCCCTTTTAGCATGCACAGGCTAGAACCCGGTTGTTTCCTTTGTGTCCGCGCCTCCAAGGGCTCGTCAACCTCCACCGTCGCCGTCCGCTCCCATTGCCATGAGATCTGCATAGGGAAGAGTGAGAGCGAGGTGGAGAGAAGGCAAGAAGGGAGAAGACAGAGAGACATACCTGGTCATGTCGCCTTCCATGCTGGCTCCAGAGTCTCACTACCATTATCTACCGGCCATAGGCCTCCACACCCACAGATCCACAAATGGGGGAGAGGGAACAATGAAGGAGGTAAAGAGGGGAAGAGCGAGGGAGATGGAGAGAGTTGTACCCACTGCCCATGTCTCCTCCACACCTCCATGCCAGAGAGGGAGGCACACCCGTCTTAATAGAGATGGGGATCCCGATCTTCCATCAGGTGATGGTAATTATCGTTGTGGCAGAGAATGACACACCGATCTGGCTTCAGATCGAAAGATCGAACCCTGCAATCTTACCACCACAGCTCCTCTGGTTATCAACCAAGTCACAGACTAGGTTGACCTTGCCAAGAAGGCTAATCCTTGCCTGCGCAACGAAGAACACAAGCAAGAATAAGAAAGAACACAACCAAATTGCAGATGAATGATTATCTCATGAAGTTGGGGTCTCACAAACCGATGAACGACGAAACTGTTCTTGATAGAATAATCTAAGCAAAACCTCAGCCCTAATGGAGGGGCGGCGGCTGTTTATGAAGACTCTAGGGTCGTGCAAGACCCCTAGACGCGCCCCTAATGGACCCAAACTCGATACATGGTCCAACGGACCAAAAGACGGTGTCGTAACACCCTGGTAGATTCTGGACACTGACTTGTTTTGATGATTCCTGTTGATTCCCAACAGATTTTGACATGAAACCACTTGGATTGGCTTCCTTATGAAATTAGCTTTCCATCCATATGTGGATCATCGAAAACGGAGTCCGGATGCGTCCTAGGTGACCAGTTTAAGGCAGACTGGTCCTGAAGGCCGATGCAGACTAGAATTCTTGTTAGACTGGGCCTCCGGCTTGTGTTGGACGTCCTTGCTTGTCATCATCACCTACACCACTTCCTCTAAGTCCTTCATGACCCTCTCCAATATTCCTAAGCAAGATAACATCATTAGGTAGTAGTCTATTCTCAAAAGTATGAAAAGTTTCGCTTAAGAACGAGCTCACCTCTAAATTGAGTTGTCGCTTTTGAGCCCGGGTCATTAGACCTTGCATGACGGTTGGAGGATCAGCGGGTACCTCTGAAGAAGTGATGTCCTCATCATGTCTCCTCCTCGCCTCCATGCCGACAGGGAGGCATGCCTGTCTCCTCCTTGCCTCCATGTCAGAGAGGGAGTTGTGCGTAGAGAGGGAGGCACTCGCATGTCACTATGTGAAAAACAATTTTTAGCAATGGGATAAATTTTTTATAGGGGCGGTTGGTGATCGAGCCGCCCCTACAGTGGCATGCTCGAGAGCCACGAGACCAGCCGCCCCTACAAATGGAACAGCAGAGGTGGCTGGTGATACGAGCCGCCCCTACAAATGGGTTGAATTTGTAGGGGCGGCTCAATCACCAGCCGCCCCTAGTATTACTATTTGTAGGGGCGGCTTAATCACGAACCGCCCCTACGGTGTGAATTGTAGCCATTTATCCGAAGTACCCCGCCCCGTCCCCAGACGTCTGCTGCCTCCAAAACCCTACCCTCTCTTTCATCTCTCTCCTCAGATCCCATCACCGAGAGCCATCATCTAGAGTAGTGGCGGCGCATCCCTCCCCGAGCTTTGCCTCCGCTCCCTCCTCAGCGCCGACCCCGCCCCATCACCACCGCCTCCGCATGCTCTCCTACATGGATCTACCGTGCGCACTACCTCCCTCAAGGGGCCTCCGACCTAGGGCCTTCCTAGGACCCCAAGCACACTTACCCCATCGTGCATCTCAGGTTCGTGCTTCGGCGGTGTTGTACATGCCTAAGGTGAGATATGGAGGTGAGTACACCACGTCTTAGATCTGTGATTTGCCTGGAGTTTTTTCTATCTCAGAGGTGAGATATGGAGGTGACTACACCCGAGCTTTGCCTCCGCATGCTCTCCTACATGGATCTGCCGTGCAGAGGCTGCTTTAGCAGCGGCGAGGGCTCTTCCAGTTGTATCTCTCCTCACCCCCTTCCCTACTCCTCTCCCACTTGACTCTTGCTAGGCTAGATCACATGCTCCTGATCTGGATCACATGCTGTGGATCTGAGCCGTATCTAGGCAAGTGATTTCTCCCTCCTGCCTCCCTCCTTTTCTTGATTTCAAAACCCTGACTCACCATTATTCCTCAATCTCTCTGCAGGCTGACCAGATCTAAGTTCTTGGCTATTCTTGAGGTACGAATCCTAGTTTCTTAGGGTTTTTTCATTTCTCCTATGTTTTCAGTCACATAACCTTAACATGTGTATGTAAGATCTAATTTTTTTTGTTGTATACTTGCAGATCTGCCCTCCCTCGCTTGTTCCTGTGCTTTTGCTTGGGGTCCTGCAAGTTCTCATTCGGTATATGAGACATCTAGTCCCCACTCTCGTTCCCCCCTTAATCTGTATTATGCGGTAATGATTGGTGCATGCTGCGACTTTGATGAATGCGTTATTTTCTAAGCTTATGTCCTACTCAATAATGATGATGGCAGTTTAAATCTGAGCATATATCCAAGTCTATGATGCTGGAAATTTTAATCTAAACCTATGTCCAACTATATGATGATTGCAAATTAAATCTGAGCATTTGCCCATGTCTATGATGTTTTGTGTAGTTCTTGAGCATATGTCCAGTCCTCACATTCTTAATCCTTATGTTCTTTACAACATTTAGTGTTGTTCATGTGTTGGTAGTAACTGTGTCCTTTCAAATGTCTTGCTTTGTATAGATGGATTTGCAAGAGAAGAGGCGCTTGCTTTTTTAGGCTATGCAACTTCCTTAGAGACACCATAAATTTTTGTGTAGAAGAGCAAGTTGCAATGTTTCTTCATATCGTCAGCCATAACCAACGCTTTAGAGTATGGTGGTAGGAACTACCCAACCAACCCAGCCAAGAGAGTTGTTTAATTTGAGGCACTCTAGTTTGAGAGTAACTGTTGAAAGGGCTTTTGGTGCTTTGAAGAGTCATTTTCGCATGATTGACAGTAAACTCTTCCATCCCTTCAAGACACAAGTGAAGTTAGTACTTGCTGGCTGTGTATTGCATAATTGGATTATTGGTCGTGGGTTGATGAGGTAGTTCCTGCTAATTTCTCTTGGGTGCCAAATAATAATGGTAGTCAGCCCCTTGGTACACAAGTGGATGACAATGCTACTTGGGCCTTACTAGGGATGAATGGGCTAATCACATGTAGGCTAATAGGGGTGCCTCTCACATCTAGGAATTTTGTATCTATGCTGAACTTTTCTGTTTATTAACTTATTTTGTATCTTCTGGAGACATATGGAATGATGGTTATTATTTCTGTACTTGTGATGCGAGGCTTTGGACAAATACAACGATGATTATTTTTTCCTAACATACTACACTTCAGCTGAGACTATGGACAAATGCATTGATGATTATTTTTTCCCTATGATACTACACTTAATCTGAGACTATGGACATATGCAATGATGATTATTTTATTCTCTAAGATACTATACTTGATATGAGACTATGGACATATGCAATGATGATTATTTTTCCTAACATACTACACTTGAGATGAGACGAGAAATGTGCATGAGGCATGTGCAATGATGTTTTCTGTTTTCCTTTTTGAAATGAGGCATGGGGCTTGTGCACTTATCTTTGTTATCTCTGTTTTCACATGAGGCATGAAGCATTTGCAATGATGATTATTTTTTGATGTTACACTATATCTAAGTGGGGTATGGCACTGAAATTAGGATATGGCTGAGGAAATTATCTCTGTTCTTATGAAATGAAATACTTAGAAATCATGTGTTTTATTTTTTAGAATTAATTTTTCCATGAAATGAAAAACTTAGAAAAATAGTTAGAAAATTATAGAAAATCCGTACTAGTTGAACTTGCGGACCGTGTTCATCTCGGCTAGCATGTTCTTTGCCGAGTGGTAACGGACGTCAAGGAGGAGCTTTGATTCTATGAGGGAGAGCGGCAATGGTCGTGGAAGACCGTATTCCCTTCCTCGTAGAATCGAAGCTCTTCCTTGGCCAAGTACGGTGCTGTCCGGTGGAGAAATGCTCGCCGAAATGATCACGTAAACAAGGTCAACTAGTACAGATGGTTATTTATTGAAACATGTTTTTGAGCTATAATTTATATGGAGACAAGTTTGGTGCTTTTGGTGATAATCAGGTAAGAAGCTTGTTATGTTAAAGCTCCTATTTGATCAGTTTAAGTTCTGTCAAAAAATTGATTTGAGTGCTATATATCTTTGCAGTTTAGATACACGCTCCTTTGCTATGCTGCCTGTGAGGCTACTCATCTGAATCCTACATGCCTACACCTTTATTTTGCAGTGCATGCCACAATACTTTAACATTCTTTGATTCTTTTTTCATGTATGTTCAACTTTATCTGCGTATATATTTATGAAAGCCGAGAAAACATTACCGTTGGCAGTTCCAAGGAGCTTATCAGTTCTTTAACACTTAGTCAACTTATTCTAGTGATTTTAGTTCTTAGTAGTTAGTCCATCAGTAGTTAGTCCATCAGATGGCTTTTATTGTTTTTAGGCATGTCTTAGACTTTTGATTATCTTCCAAGTGAATTCCATTCCATGTTTGTGTATTGTCATTGAGTTTCAGTACAATCGTACAAGAAGATAAGTCATGATGGAGTTGTGCATGAAAAATATATGTTCTGGTCAAATTTGAATTATAAATTTAAATTTTTTGGCGGAAAAATGATTTGTAGGGACGGTTGGTACTGTAGCCGCCCCTACAAATCGATTTGTAAGGGCGGCTGGTGTTCCCAGACCGCCCCTATAAATCGATTTGTAGAGGCGGCTACAGTACCAACCGCCCCTACAAATCGATTTGTAGGGGCGGTCTGGGAACCATCCCTATAAATGCATGATTTGTAGCCACCCTTTCATAGGGCGGCTGGCAAAACCGCCCCTACAGAGGTTTACCAGCCGCCCCTAAAAACCTTTTTCTACGTAGTGTGTAGAGAGAGACCGGAGAGGAAGTGGCGGAGGACGGAGGATGGAGGCGCTCGTCTCCTCGCGCACGTGTGTAGAGGGAGAGAGAGCCGAGTAGCTTCTGTTAGTGTTGGCCGCGGCAGCTGTTGGAGAGAGGGGGTGCCTCGGACCTTTTAACCGAGGCGGGTCTTCTAAACCTTTGAAAATGGGTCCATTTTAGGAGGCAATCAATTTGTGTCAGCCTATGAACATAAGGAGACCGCCTCCTAAGTTTACTACCTATTTATGGAGACGATGGACCATGTCAATTTGTGTCTGCCTCCATAACTAAAAGAGTCTGTCTTCTGAAATAAAAAATAAAAAAAACTGTAGCAGTGATATGTACTAGAAGCAAATATTCTCTCCTAATTGGCCATCACATCTTCCTAACGTGCAGCAGGGAAATCTGACGGGAGAAGAACATATAAACCAGGTGCATCTTTTTGTGGCAAGCATGTGCATTCATGTTTTTTTTACGTACATGCATGCATTTGATAATATTTTTAGAATTATTTCTGTCTGTGAGTCAATTATTTCATGCACTATGTATATTGGAAAAGTGACAATAGTAAAACTTATAACATAGCACTGATTATATCAGTTTGTATTTTGATATCAGCTGATGAGGGCCTCTTAGACCGCAGGAATTTTATAGAAAGTATAAAAATAATTTTACAGGAATCAATTTATTTGCACAAGAAAAACATAAGAAACATGAAAAAAACATCTTACATTTCAAAGAGGCCTCTAATAAGAGAAAAAACTAAGAAGGTGTTGAGGTCCAGTACGGATAGACAGCTAATTAAAATTGATGGAACAACCCCTATGAATTATTGCATAGTGATCTATAGAATCAATTTCTATCTTCCACCCCATGAATTTGAGATAGTCTTATTTGTGAGCTTGGGAATGTTATGAAATGTCAAATTTCATGCCAAATAGCCTAATTCATTATGTAGATTTCAATTCCTCCAAAATAAAGGATCCAAATGGCACCTAACGGATGACAAAAGCAAATCTCGAAAAGACATACGCCCTCCATTCTAAAAATAAATGCATACCACGTTTAATCAAATACGGAGTATATACATAAAAATACTAATATTCATGATATATAATAAGCATCATTATAAAAGACCGTGGAAGATGTTTTTATAATATAACCTTATTTGAAGATAGAAATATTGATGTTATTTTCATATAACTAGTTCAAAATAAAAACATTTAACTCCAAGTGAAATGTGCGTGCGTTTATTTTGGAAAGTTGGAAAGGAGGAGTACACATATAAGGCTGCGGGTACCTGTAGCAATAAGCACGGTCCTCTATTGCGGAGTTGATGGTATGCGCGCTGTTGGGGCCCGCGCCAGCCGTGTGTGGGCCCGGTACTCTAGTCTGTTGTCGGCGAGCCTAGCGGGTGGCGACAACGGATCCGACTTGAGGGGAGCCCTGTCCTGCCCTGCTGCCGTTCCTGTCTCCTCTCCGATCCAGCTCTTTTTTTTATTTTTTCTTTTTCTCTGTCCTCTCCTAGACTCCGATCCTTCTCACTACTTGCAGGTAGGTGCTTCTTTTTCTTTTCTTCTATGGTTTTTTTCCCCTTTATTACATGCATCTTTTTGGTTCCGCTTTGCTTGCGTGGTTTCCTGGTTGGAGATTCTTGAGTCTCCTGCACAGCATGCATTATTATCTCATCTGATCGCTAGCCAAGATCACCTTGTACGTGCTGTCTGCTGGCCCTGAGACGGCGAGTGCGACACGTTGCGTACGTGCCTGCTGCTGGCCAACTTGCATTTGCACCCTTCCATCGTCTCGTTCCTAGCTCTTGCTTGCTTTGCTTGTGGTAGTATCTCTGTTTTCTATTTCTACAAACTATGTTTTTCAGCCCCAATCCTCTGTCACAAAAAAATAATGTCCTTTTTGGGTTTGTTCAAACTCAAATTTTCCAAATTTTGACCAAAATTACCTTTTTATGTGTGTTTGCTTGGATGTTTGTAAGTGATATGAATAGGTTTGTTTTCAAAGTATCTCATAAACGTAACTTTGTTGTATGTAATTGGTGCTACCTCTTCATTTGTCCCTGAAAGAATGTAATTTTTAGTATAGTGTATTCCAAAATCAAAATTTGACTTTTTGACCTAACAAGTCCCGCTAGGCACCTGTTTCACTAGTGTAGTGTGCCCTGGTGCTAAAAATATCAATATTTACCATACTAAATAAGTGTCATTAGCTAGCTAGATTTGTTATGAAATATATTTTTATACTATACAATAAGTTTTTTGGTGTAAATATTGATACCTTTCTCTATGATCTTGTCAAACTTTAGAAAGTTTGATTAAGGATAAAGCTATAATTTTGCTTCATTTTCTCAATGGAAGTAGTATATTACAATACGAAGTACTAGTACGTATACGTAGTTAAATTCTAGAATGCTATTTGGTTGACTTCAGAAATTTTGAAGAAACATCGCTAGCTTCACTTTATTCGTCAGTGGAGTGTGTACCAGAACCGGAGTATAAAATACTAGCTAGAACACAATATGGGCATCATCCGGCTACTTATACAATTTGCATGCTCTTTTGAAATTGTGACGACTATGACTAATAATTAATTAATGCAGCCGAGATATATGGCCCAGCTAGCTGAGCGGTCTGTGTTCGATTACCTAATTTGTGTACTAGTGTGCTAAAAAAACCTAATTTGTGTACTAGTACTAGCTAGATTTGGAAAAAGAGGCTTGGAGAAGACTAATGGGAGGAATAAGGACACTGTTTTTTTCCTCTTGAATTTTGGGAAGTTTCGGCGAGAAAGCATATATGAGCACGCTAGCTGCCCCCACCACAACATTATGTTATTTCATGCGGTAATTTAGTTGGTGGAAGGCGTGCCGTCCTGGCGTCGACATGCTTACACATGCATTGTTGAAGAAATCGTGCCCACATGGGAAGAATAACATATATACATGTCTATCTAGTCAGCTTTGAATAAATCCCTCTCTTTTTAAATCCCAATATAGCCACACAATCCGTGTCTCGCATGCGACCTAAACTCATGACCCGTGATTATAGTTAGAATAACTCGTGTCTAGCGATGATCGATATGAAGACGTATTAGGTCACGCCCTCTGCATCTCGTATATAACCCGGACTCATGACCCATATGCTCATAAGTGTTAGAACAACTCGTGTTTAGCAATGATACGAAATTTGATTCCGATACATATTGGGTTCCGTTACAACGCACTGACACATGTATAGTAAATAGTAAAACATATTCCCTCTGTATCAAAATGTAAGAAAAAACTAACCTTACTTTAACGTTGACGCAATTTGTAGATATATTTTTATGGTGAATTTAATTTAACTAAACTAATTCCATGTAAAATATCTCAAACCTTGGAACGGATGGATGGGAGTAGCATTGAGAAAATTTGAACTCCATGTTTTTTACTAGAAGTCGGAGGCGCTGCTAAAACTTATGAACTACTCTAGTACGCCTACTAGAAGATTTGACTTAGTCAAAAAAAATTAAAATGATCTACTCGTTGCGCCTGATACGCGACCAACGGTACGGTCAATCTGCTGGTGCGACTGACGTTCGGACGTGGCACTAAATATATATGTCTATATATATGCATCCATCATATCCGTGGATCGTTGGCTTCGTCAGTGCATGTAACGTACGCAAGGCGACGATCTTGTATCTATCGGTATCAGTGTATCACACCATGTGTTTGTACATACGTAGAGATTGTACACGTACGTACAATCACGTACGACGACAGATATGATATAGCATACATCTAGCTTTTCTGTTGGGAATTGGGATGGATGGTGGAGCTATGTACACGAGCATCCAGTTGGGGTTGTTTTGTGAGATCGTACATGCATCGAATTGAATGCGTGCATGCATTGAGAATCGTGATCGGTTGAATACAATCACGTACGACAGATACATTTAGTCATATATATATCATCATCCAAACGAAGATGCAAAATGTATAGTACGTTGTCTCTACAGAAGAAAGAACGCATGAATAGCTATTCGTTAGTGGAAGCTAAGATGAACTTGGTCGATCGAATTTGTTCACACAATAATTAAGCAAAGTCTCGCTACTTTCATGGATCATTTATCGTCCACACAAACCGTGGCAATGCGTTTGGTTTCTAGGGATTGGGAGGTGGCGATTTAGTGACTATTTAGTGTCTTATAGACATGGTTCTGGGGCTTTAAGATATGATTTGGAGCACGAGGGATCCTCCATTCAGTTTGGTGGTAAGCATGGTGTGATGATTTGGCACACGATGATGAGGCAAGATGCGCTAGGCGATGTACGGGGGATCGGGATAGAGGAAGGAAACTACAAACTAGAGATCCAATGTTCACATCGGGCTATAACAGTGCAGTTTTTTTTTTTTTTTTGATTCGATGCTCTTCGGACAGGCGATTGAATCGAGTGACACTTCATTCTCTCTTGTTTTTAGGAAATTTATGACATGGACAACTCTACAACCTATCTAGTATGACTTATTATACTTACTCTTAAGCGTCATAGGTGGATAATTAATATTGACTCCATCCTATTTTACAAGTTGTTTTGGTTTTTCTAGATGTATGGTTTTTGTTATGTATCTAGACATAGTGTGTATCTATGTGCATAACAAAATCTACGTACCTAGAAAAACCAAAACAACTTATAATTTTGAGAGAGTATTTATGTCCCATTTAAAGCCGGTTGGACCAAGATAGTTATCACATTTATTCACAGCATAAACTTGCTTAAAGCAGAAATAACTTATTGAATGGCAATTTTTTTTTGCAAACAGGAACTAGTACGACTCTCTCTCTCTCTCTGAAAACTTGATGTTCTAGGATCCAAAAATGTCCCAGAAAATTTAATGTTTTAGTACTTGGACAATATTAGCTTGAGATTGCGGCTGCATGGCTCAGTGCATTTCTTTTACTGAGGGGTTTATTCCTTAATTAGCCTGAGTCACTTTCAAACTTAGGTCTCGTTTGGCACAGCTCCACCGTCAGCTTCTGGAGCTATTTGGAGGCGTTTTGTGCCAAACGGGGTGAAACCAAATAACTTCACCCAAGTAGTCTTTTAAATCATGCTCACAAAGGACTGGTGGGGATGAAGGTAAAAATAGTAGCTCCGCCTCGTCCTAGTAGGCCATGCAGGGGATTACGTGAGACCATATTTAAAGAGCTCTATATGTAGAGCCGCTTTGCCAAACGGTTCATGAAAACAACTATTTTACGCTTCGGTTCACGAAAACAGCTCTCGTGGAGTGAAAAAAAAAACGATTTTCACCGGTGAAGTGGAGTGGTGCCAAACGAGACCACAGTGATACATGGATATTTTTGTTGAACACTAATCTGTCATAAAAGTCCTAAAATATTGGGGAGAGAGTAGTAAAGTATTTATTTAAAAGAACAAAAAAAATAGTTAACGAAAGAGGGGTGTGCACTGCCGCTGCGCAGGCTGAGGGAGCGCCCGGGTAGCGCCGGCGGGGACTACTGTGAATAGGTAGGGGCTAACACAGTGACACCTGACCTGAGGCCCAGTTTAGTTCCCCAAAAATTTTGCAAAATTTTTCACATTCCTCGTCACATCGAATCTTTGGACGCATGCATGAAGCATTAAATATAAATAAAAAATAAAACTAATTACACAGTTTAGACGAAATCCACGAGACGAATCTTTTAAGCCTAATTAGACTATGATTGGACACTAATTGCCAAATAACAACGAAAATGCTACAGTAGTCATTTTGCAAAAAATTTTTCATCTAAACGAGGCCTGAATCATGGAGTGGTATGCATCGTTGTGTACATGGCAGGGACGATGGCACCAATACCGTCGCCATGGTCACCCATTTCACCTGCCCCCAAATGGGGGCTGGGGCTGTGCATGCAGTGCCAGGGCAGTGCAGTGCAGGCATCACTGCGCCGACGCACGGGCCGGCAGAGAAAGCGATCGGAGCTGCATGCGTTGCGACCATGGGATTATGCGCGCTCGCGCCACTCCATGCACCTGGTGACTGCTGTGCTAGCTGCTGCCTGCTGTGTGCTGACCGATGAGTGAGCTGAGAGATTCGATGATATACTCCAATACAGCAAAAAGAATTAAGAGAGTGAGAAGCAACTGCAAGGATTGATTTTTATTGCAAAGAAGCATCCACTTAGAATATATATATATATATATATATATATATATATATATATATATATATATATATATATATATATATATATATATATATATATATATATATATATAGAACTACTATCCTGTAGCTGGCTACAGAATAACTTATTCTGTAGCCACTTTGAGTTACGATAATTACTATGTTAATTTACGAGATTTACAGTAACTCCTTACTAAGTGGTTTACTATAACGTTATGGTAAATATTCCCATGTGTTATAGTAACCCAACTATCGTAAATATGTATTGACATTATGGTAAATTAGTATATAAAATTATGGTAAATAGAGGTGGCTACAGAATAACTTATTTTGTAGCCGGCTGCTGAATAGCCTCTCCCTATATATATATATATATATATATATATATATATATATATATATATATATATATATATATATATATATACACACACACACACGCGTAGTAGTACTATGTTATTAGATTGTTAGTGGTTATATGTAATGCATGCTACTTAACTGCTAGTATATATACTTAATTATATGTTATATAGTAGTATTAGCTAGAGCAGCAGCAAATCACATATAACTGGATATATAGGGGGTGATTGGTTGCTCAAGGGTCAACGAGTCTGGATGGAGTGGCTGTTGAGGCTCTTTCCAGGTATGATAAGACTATGCATTTTGCTGTGTTTGGTTGTATTTGTTGTTGGTATAGTACGAAACGACATCGTGTTTGGTTGCACGCATGCATCAAAGTTTTGAGTGTCTGACGCATGGCCCTTGCACCATGCGCGTATGAAGCCGTCCCGACTCATGAGGGAAGGTGAAATTGAGAAAACGGAGGCGTGCGGAATGGAGGGGGCAGATAAATGGAATGAAACAGGCAAAACGTACGAGGAGGAAAACCAAATATGGCCACAGTGCACCACTTAGTGCCGGATGGGCTCCGGACGGCGCAAGCAGGGCAAGGTACAGTAGGCTGCCGCGCGCGTACAGGCAGATATAGTAGTTTGTATATATAGCACATGTCATGCATGTCAGAATACAAATTAAGGCTGATGAGTACATACATGTACAGCGCTAGTAGAAGCCTTTCATGGCCGGTGACATACGCATGTACAGTACTGCGCTAAAATGAAGAATCTGCAGCATATACTGAATGCATCTTAATTAGTACGACCTAATAAATACGCGCGCGCAGTCTGCACCAGGGCCACCAGCACAGCGATCCCAGCAAAAATGAAATAAAAGTTGGAGTACAAAAAAATTACTCTGTACTGTACTGGTCAAACTAGAATAAGTACGTTACTACTGCCTGTTAGAGTCATTAGTTCTTTAATTTATACCGTGTACAATTTTTCATGTAGAATAAGTCATTTTTATTTCTACTTACCGCGCCTACTTACTGCCTCTACAATTTTTCATCTTTCTTTTTGTTCAACAGTAATTTATAGAGTAAACTAATAATAATAAATCCATATGCGTTTGAAGACCAAATCGACAAGAGTACTCTGTAGTACACGTCTTATACTTTTCAGTGCCTTCAAACCATAAAACTTTGACCATACAATATAATAAATCATTTATCACTGTACAATAAAAAGACTATAATATTATTATGCATGTTTTCAATCAATGGTGCTGGAGTCTAGTGACGCAACTTTCATTGAACAAATCTATGCATATAATGCTAGTAGTATAGCCGCCAAGCTATAATGACCGACGCCTACATGTGTTCTTTTGCATGTAGGATGTGTCATTAACATATATTCATATTACTCTTATCCGAAGTAAACATTTGTAACCCTAATCATCATTTTTTTTTAAAAAAATTATAGATTAACTATATAAGATTATGCTTCTAGTTTCACGCCGTGAGAAAAACTTTTATAATATATAGTTTATAGATCGTGGAACCATATGGATTTTTTGAAATTAATGATTAAAGTTAGAAATATTTAACTTAAGACAAATCTAATATGACATGGAAAACCAAAGAACAATAGGAATATATGTAATGTTAGAATGTGTGTTGTCCGATACTCCGATGAAACATCGATCCGGGACACCGTCGATCGATCACACAGACGATGCCTGCCTCGGTCTGCATGCATGCAATTGTTCATGATCGAAATGAGCTTCCTGCACGCACGGTCCATTTATTAACCTCACTACCACAGACTGTAGAGGCGCTGACTTTCTAAAGTAGAGACGGCTCAATCAGGGTGATTTGATAGAGGAGCTCATCATACTTACATTGTCTAAATTTCTGCCGACCACAAATTTTCACTAGAAAAATTAATCAGATTATTTAACAGTTGCTAAACTCAATCGATCCATATTTTGAATTAGCTATGGGAAGGGTTGAGGCAGCACTAATAGTGCACCGGCCATCAAGTAGAATCTACTCTTTTCATTTCTAAATGTTTATAACACCAAATGAACATATTATAAAAGTATATTTTGTTGTGTATCTAATTATGCTAATATGATTTCATATATCTTTGTGCTCTTTTCAATAAAGTTGGCGATACTTCAAAAAATTGACTTAAGATAACTTTAGGAATCGATTTATTCAAGAATGGATGGAGTAGCACGAAACCATTCTCTAGGATGCACCTCCACACGCACCCTCCCTCCCCTAATAATCAACACAAACCTCAACACCTATACCACCTACGGTCTACCTCGTTAGAGTATCTCCAAGAGTTCTCTAAATCTCTCCATAATCCTAGTTTTTAGAGAGATGTGAAAAAATTCATCTCCAACAACTCCTAATACAATCTCCTAATATTTTAAGAGTTGGAAAAAATCCCCCTCATCCGCGTAACTTTACGCGCCGTAGACTCAGTGTATCCTCCATGGCGCAAAGGTCGCGATGTTTTTTCCTTCCCGCGCTCTTCCTTTGCCGCAGTTTCCGTCGTCGCCTCGGCCGCACAGCGCGCCGTCATCGCGCGCCAGATGGTCGCCGCCATGAAGGAGCTGTCGGCGGCGGCCTCGGCCTCCGGGCGCGACGGCTTCGAGGTCCGCCGCGTCCTGCGCCGCGGGTCACTGCACAACGTGATGTGGTTGGTGTTCGGCCGGCGGTACGACCTGGAGCTGGACCCGGCCAAGGAGAGCCCGGAGACGCGGGAGCTGAGGAGCCTCGTGGACGAAGGCTACGACTGGGCCAGCTCAACTGGTCCGACCACCTCCCCTGGCTCGCGCGCTTCGACCTGCAGAGCACCAGGTCCAGGTGCGACCGCCTCGTCCCGCTCGTGAGCCGCTTCGTCGGCGGCATCATCGACGAGCACCGCGCCCGGAACGACCTCCGCTCCGCTCCACCCGCCGTCATGGACTTCACCGACGTGCTCCTCTCGCTGCCGCATGATCGCCGTCCTCTGGGTGCATAAAAAAAGCCATTTATTAGAAACTCTTGTGGATAGTTTTTTTTTTCTCCTAATATCTTTTTAGAAGTTATAAAACTATAAAATTTTAGAACGAAAAAATAAGGAACTCTTGGAGATGCTCTTAGTAGCCACCACATCATCAACCCTGTGAAAATCCCTAACCATATACTCTACAACATGTTGGTGTTCTGCTAGAACCCCACCCACTCCATAGAACAACGTACGAAAAGTCAAAAGCCTAAGCTTACATTGACCAAACAATAATAATCTTATCGCCGAATTGGACAGAGGAGGTTGACATATTTTCTCCTCAATTGTGTATCAATTAATAAATAGTACGATTTCTCATTTAGTTACTAGCATACAACTAAACCATATAAGTCATATAATCTGAAGCTTAACCGGATTTATATAAAAGATAATAATATTTATCATACTACACCTCGTTCTTAAAAAACACAAGGTTCTCTAAATTTTTTAAGACAGATAGATTATGGTTAAAAATAAATAACACATATAACCATTCCTTAACATTAGAGAGATCTGATGCATGCTTACCATATTTTGAACCTGGTGGTAAACATGAATACGTGATTGGTGCTTTAGAGTTATTAATTCACCTAATATACTCTTATAATTTGGAGAAAAAAAAACTTGTGAATGCTTCAGTACCTTATGTTTCAGGATGAAGTGAGTAAATAAATATATATTGCTAATTCATCACAAAATATATTCTTATAGTACATATAATTATTTAGAGTCATATATATTGCTATTATTTTTTATAAGCATAGTCAAATACTCAAATCTTAAGATAATTTGATTTTAATTGAACCTAAATTTCGACAGTCAAAGTTTGAATAACCCCACATCTTGATAGTTATTAAAACCATATACTCTGTCTGTCTTAAAATAAATCAAATTATATATAACCAGGCTATGTACCTAGATAAGCTAGAGGATGATTTATTTTAGGACTGAGGGTGTACTCACTTCGTTCCAAATTAAGTTAACATTTCACATTATGAGAAGTCATCTAATCTTAAATTTGATCAAATATATAAGAAAATATTGTTATTTATGGGTATCAATTACTCCCTCCATCCCATAATAAAAGACCTTATAGGTTTGGGCACAGTAACTAAGGAGAAAAGAAAAGGTATGATGCACAGAAAATAAGAAGGTTAGAGATAGAGGAAAGTAGAGATAGAGATGTATTGAAAAAAGAGAAAGGTGTATCAAGGAAAAGAGAAAGGTGTATTGAAAAGTTTGATGGTCAAGTATTTTGAGACAAAATTTAAATCATATCATATCTTTAATTATGAGACAGAGGAAGTAGACATCATTGTATTTGCGTAGTAAATCTTTTTAAATGTATACTACCTCAGTCCTAAAAGGAATGCAATTCTAGCATAATATCATGTTTTAGTACCTTAACTTTGATCAATTATAGATAAAAAAGTATTCATGTTTATGATAGCAAATAAATAACATTAAATTCATTCTAAAATATATTTTCATAATAAATTAAATTAAAGTCACAAATATGAATATTATTCACTAAAAACTTGGTCAAACGTGAACCATTTTTCGTGGCACGTAATCCATAGTTGTATTCTTTTTAGGACGGAGGTAGTAGATGTTAACACTATTTTATAAATCTAGTAAAACTTATTGGTGTCTCGAGGGGTGTGTGTGTGTGTTCTCTCGAAATACGAGTTATCCCTGCGTTTAGTTTGCGAAATAAAAAATTTTAGATGTCACATCAGATGTTTCGGGGATGTTGGAAGGGGTTTTCGGATACTAATAAAAAAACTAATTACATAGCTCGCCTGCAAACTACGAGACAAATTTATTAAGCCTAATTAATCCATCATTCACGAAAAGGCCGACTTCGGCAAATCAATTTCGTGAAGAGGCCGATTTCGGTTTGTAAGCATCGTACGTGACAACTTGTGTGAAACCTCCTCAATTTTTTATCACAGCCTCCACATATGGTATCTTGATATCTTGACAAGTTTTATGATTTTTTGACTTCATTTGCTTTTTATAGAATTTAAAAACAACTCGACCACAAGTTCGTGGTCATGTTTCATGAACAAGATGTTCAAAATTGGTGGTCTGTTTCTGGATACGGCCTCACATTATACTAAATAATATGAATATCATTTTTCCATTCATTTTTTCATTATTCGAATGACTAGCAATTATAATTTGAATTATCCAAGAAAATTCAATTAAATGAAATAAATTAAAGAAATATAGAAAAAGTCCAAGAAATATGCCACATTAGAACATGGAGTACCAGGTATTGTCTGAGGACTGCAAAAAAAGTGTCAAAAAAATAACACTCGGCAAAGAAGCCTCTTTGCCGAGTGTCAGGAGAAGACACTCGACAAAGGAGTCTTTTTGCCGAGTGTCAGAACCTATGGCACTCATCAAAGATTTTTTTAAAAAAATTAAAAAAAACCCTCTTTGCCGAGTGCCTGGCCAGGTGGCACTTGGCAAAGAATTAAAAAAAACTTTGCCGAATGCCAGATCGGGGGCACTCGGCAAAGAGGGGATTTAACCTCCCGGCCCAGCCAACCCACACACCGCACGCATGCACACACGCACGCCCGCGCCAACGCCACCGCCGTCGCCCGCGCTAGCCCCACTGCCGCCACCCCCGCCCGCACCGCCGGAGGAGGAGGAGAAAGAGAGGAGGAGGAGGAGAGGAAGAAGAAGGAGGAAGAGGAGGAGGAGGAGAGAGGAAGGAGGAAAAAGAAGGAGGCCCCAGCCCCACCGCGGTCCTCGGCCGCACCCGCGCCGTCGCCGCCCCCGCCCACGCCGTCCCCGGCGCTTCCCTAGTCGTCGCCTTGTCCACCGGTGCCCTAGCCCCTTCACCACCGCCACCCTACGACGCCCACTAGGTATGCCCTACCGTCATCGTCGTCGTAGTATTACTAGTAGTTGCGTAGTAGTAGTGGTAGAGTTGCAGTGGTGGTAGTCGTAGGAGTGGTTGTGACATTATTATATATATATGTGGTTGGATATAATCTTGTGCATGTCGGCCATCGTGTCGTTCATATATATGTGCATGTCGGCCATCGTGTCGTAAGTTTTCTTATAGGTTTTGGAAACCTCACCGTGCTTGGGATGTGCTGCCGAAATTTTGTATTGACAGTTTTATATTTCTTTTTTAGTAGAGATGAGCCCATCGGAGCGGAGCCAGAGTACATCGGCGACCCCAATCGCCTTTCTCGCCGCTGCGGGTCTGCCTACACCGCGTTGCCTCGCCACTACACCGACCCGCCATGGCCCCGCTAGCCTAACTCCACCGCCACCCTAGGTATAACCCCTCTTTCCATATCATGGTCGTAGATCACGTAACCTAGTTAGGCGTCTCCCGTTCGAAAGAGATACGGTTGGAAATATGCAGATATTTCCATATCTAAAACCGTATCTGTTTTGAATTATTCACGTTTTTTAGACAGCCCGCGGATGCGTAGGTGGGGTTAGTTTCCATGGTCTGCTCTGATCCGAGACAAAGTTTCGGCATCATCTCCCTGTTGTTCTTCGGATACACACTCTCCCTGGTAGGACATGTATTTGGAGAACAGTGGAGAGGTGCTGCTGAAATTCTATCTCGGATAGGAGTAGAGCATGAAAACTAACCCTACATATGCATCCTCGCGTGGGATTAGGACCTATCCTCACCTATTAGATAGTAGGAACATCGTGTAGATGCAATTGATGTTTGTATTACTCATCGCTATATATGTTAGAGGATGGAGGACCGTGAGTGGATGTACACGGGCCACACAAGTCAGGGTCAGGTCACCAATGAATGGATCGACAAGACCGATGCTTTCTTAGAATGGGCATTTGGCGTGGCTGCTAAAGGAGCGAGTAAAATTTGTTGTCCCTATAGCAAATGTGCAAACAGGAAAAGACAAATGAAGAAGGTCATGGAGGAACATCTTTAGAAGAATGGATTTACGGCAGACTATACCCGGTGGGTCTACCATGGTGAAGCCGATCGTATGAGAGAGGAGGTGGTGAGACCATGCGTCGAGGATTATGATGCTGATGCCGGGGTAGCAGACATGTTAAATGACTATCACGAGGCATAGTTCACTGAAGGACGTATAGAGGAGGAGCCAGAGGCAACCACAAAGGCGTTCTACGACATGTTTGTCGCGACACAGAAACCCCTTCACGTCTAGACAAAGGTTTCTCAACTGGATGCCATTGGACGCATAATGGCGTTAAAGTCCTATTATAGCCTGAGTCGAGACGCCTTCGATGGTATGTTGACAGTTATTGGTAGTCTGTTTCTGGAGGGTCGCCTTCTACCAAAGAGCATGCACGAGTCACAGAAACTCCTTCGTGCACTTAAGATGCTGTATGAGCAGATACATGCTTGCTCGAAGGGGTGTGTCCTATTTAGGAAAGAATACGTGGAAGCAAAGTACTGTCCAAAGTGTAAATCCTCTAGGTTCCTGAAGGTAGATTCTGGTGATGGCCAGAAGAGGTAGCTTGACATTCCCGTGACAATCCTACGGCACCTTTCGTTCATAGCGAGGATCCAACGGCTATACATGACCGAGGAATCTATGAAACAAATGACATGGCATAAAAATGGCAAATGATACAATCCTGACAGGATGGTACATGCATTCGATGGTGAAGCATGGACCCACTTTGATGGCATTCATCATGAGAAAGCTAAAGGGGCTCATAATGTACATGTTGCACTGGCTATAGATGGGTTCAATCCTTATAGAATGATGGCTGCCCCATACGCATGCTGGCTCGTGTTCATTATCCCCCTCAATCTCCCCCCCTGGCGTATGTTTTCAACAACAGAACGTATACTTGTCATTAATAATTCCTAGACACCCGGGGAATAATATGGGTGTGTTCATGGAGCCTGTGATTCATGAATTAGTCCGTGCTTGGGAGGAAGGGGTATAGACATACGACCGAGCTACAAAGAAAAACTTCAAAATGCATGTTTTATACCACTACTCCCTACATGACTTCCTGGCGTATGGGATATTCTACGCCTGGTGTGTTCACGAGAAGTTTCCATGTCCAGTATGCAAGGAAGGTCTGAGGTTCATTTGGTTGTAGAAGGATGGTAAGTATTCATTGTTCGACAAACATCGGCAATTCCTCCCTCTTAACCATACATTCAGACGAGACATCAAGAACTTTATGAAAGGTGTCGTAGTGACAGATCCTGCACCACCGATAATGACTGGTGCCACAGTTCGTGAATAGATAGATGGTCTCGTGGTCAATCCAGAAGGTGGTTTTGTGGGATATGGAGAGCAACATATGTGGACTCATAAGTCAGGCTTAACTCGGCTCCCCTATTTTGATGACCTTCTCCTTCCACACAACATTGATGTAATGCACACTAAAAAGAATGTCGCCGAGGCACTTTGGGCAACAATCATGGACATTCCTGACAAGTCAAAGAACAACGTTAAGGCTAGAGTGGATCTGGCAATGTTATACGATAGACCAAACCAACATATGAAGCCTCCTAGTCGTGGCAAGACATGGAAAAGGCCTAAGGCTGATTTTGTCTTGAGCAAGCCCTAAAGGAGGGAAGTACCACTAGTGGAGAAACAGGTTGTACTCCTGGTTCTCAACCGCCTTCAGTCCCGGTTTTGGAACCGGGAGTACCAAATCGGGACTAAAGGTCCCCTCCTTTAGTCCCGGTTTTGCGCCCAGGACTAAAAGTGCACCATTAGTCCCGGTTGATAAGACCAACCGAGACTAAAGAGCCTCCCGGCCTGGCCACGTGGGGCGGCCCTTTAGTCCCGGTTGGTATTACCAACCGGGACTAAAGGTTTCCTTTTTTTCTTTTTTTTTGTTTCTATTTTCAATTGATGATTCATTTTGGTTTTCGAATAGGTTTTCGAATATGCATTCTATGCTGCTAATAATATACGTATTCTACACGTTTATAATGTTTGAACATTTTGTACAAACTAAAGTATGAAACTAACATATATATTACATGCATATACATATATTGTATGTTATTTTATGTACATATAATATGTATGTATGTGTATATATATATATTACAAATAAAGGTTGCATTGTATATTCTATCATATCCTTGGGATAACAAAATCACTCCATCTAGTTTGGCTTCCATGTTTTGTTGACGTCATTGTAGAACTCGCCGGCGGGGTTGAGGACCTGGTCATTAAGAAATCCTGCTATGGTCTCTTGAATTGCTTTCAGTTGGTCACGTCGTATGACTTTTTCCTTCAACCATAGAGTCTTCAATAAAAGTTAAAGGAAAAGTATTAATATATATATATATATATATATATATATATATGTGTGTGTGTGTGTGTGTGTGTGTGTGTGTGTGTGTGTGTGTTGGTCACTTGATTACTTATATATATGAGCAACAAAAGAAATTGTGAATATATGAATATATTTATATAACATACTTTGAGGATCTCTTCAGGAGTTCTTTTTGTGTATGCCCCGATAAACTCGCAAACATAGTATCCGCAGTAGTTGTTCCCCTGTTCTTGCCTCAGAACCCACTTTTATGAGAAAAAAGATCCGGTGAATTGAAAGCATGCATGGTGTTAATTTAATTATATATATATATATATATAAATGTAGATAGTACTTTGTGTGCGATTACATCCAGTGGCGCTTTGCAATGTTTCATGTGGTGATTCTCAATGAAACTTTTCCAAACACTGCGCCTAATAAAATAAAACATTAATTTGGTCTTTAATAATTATTGCAGTTAAGATATCGGGGTATATGTAGTTGCTAGAGAGACCATATTACCCTTGGATAATATCTATCATGTCTTGGTACTCTGTTTGCTCTTTTCTTAATGAGTCTAAGATTCTCAACCGACTATTGGCCATATCGATGACCATCAATATCCAGAGATTGCTGCATATGTTTTTATACACAAATATGATCGACATTAACTAGAGTCAACATATATGTATATATATGGGAGATAGCTTAGCTAGTAAGCAAATAATTGAACAAATGTCCATATGATCGACATTAAATATTTAACACTCACTTGAAGTTGTAGGGGAAGAGTATGTCCTTGTTTTGTTGGTTCACTAAGAACCTCATGAGATTTTTCTCGAGTTTAGCTTTCCATTGAGGCGGGGGATTAGGGTGTTTGAATACGACATTTGGATCAATGAAACCAACATCATTATCCTTTCTCTTTCTGAGTTCTGTCATCTCATATCTGCATATATAAAAATATAGTGTGAGGATATATAATGTATATATATACATGTAGCTTTATATATACACACTTTAATAGTAGAAAATAATCACACTTACAGACAATAGCAGCTAATGAGACTTTTGTCGAGAGAGTCCAGGTGGCATAGTTGGTGTAATTCTTCAAACTCAACATATATAACGTCATCGCCACGGAAGTAATGTTGGTTTCTAACTCTGACAGTAACAAAGGCCTCTCCCCGTTCACACGCCGCCATGTACCACTTATTTAGCAGGTACATTTGCGTACCCAGTTCACCTAAGGCCTCAGGGTTGTATAGACTCTTTCCACGTTCAAATTTCTTCCAAGGATCCACTTTCAGAGCAGATGGTCCTTCAGCGAGCACTTGGGCAAGGTCCAAACCAGTTTCCTCGTAAAACCAAGCCAGCTCCTCAAAATCGATGTCTAAGTCTAAGTTTGAACCATATTCATTACGAATGACAAGACGGGGGACTGATTGTTGCAATTGTTGTCTGAGTTGTGCAACACCTTTCCCTGATCTAGTCTTTTTCTACGCCACCTCAAATGACTTGGTGAGAGAGCGGTCATAGTCCAATTTTGGCCGGGTCTTTTGAGATTCCTGCTTTTTCTGGTCCACCTTCTTTCTTAGAAGATCTAGAGGTAGGTAGAAGTATGATTTCTCCGGGTTCTCCCTCTCTTCTCGTTGCTTTTTTACTTTTTCAAAGAAATTGTCCACATCTTTTTTACTGCAGCTTTTAATTCCTTTTCACTTTTCTCGGAAGACAGTTTTTGGGGAATAACTGGATTAGATGAGGCTTTCTTCTTTGTCGGCTGGTGGGACAACGACTTTGTTTGCAGGGCGGACCTCTTAGGAGCTGGCTTTCTCTTAGTCATCAAGGGAGGCGGGGTAGCCATTGGAGGCGTTGGAGACCTCCTTGGAGGCGTTGGAGACCTCCTTGGAGGTGGTGGCAGTGGCGACGTTGCCACCTGATTGCCCGGAGCACTATGATGATCTGGAGATTGAATAATTGGACTTAGGTTGGTGAAGGCCCTGCTGTGTGATTACAAAAAAATAATTAGGTATAAGAAATTGTTATTATTAATCATGCATGTCAATAGAAAGTTTGTGAAAAAATTGTTTCGTTCACTTTTGTCCGCACCTATTGTCTGGCAGTTGAGGAAGCAGCGGTGGACTAGAGACCCCAGAAATAATGATGTAGCGCTTGCGCCATAGTATGAATGTTTTCTCTGCTTCTCCTAGAGTCTTCTTCCCATCACCTCCTAGAATGTCAAGAGGCAGGTCACTAAAACCTTTGTTAACTCTATCCACTGATACGCTAACATATCCAGGTGGTATTATTGCCCCATGGATTCTTGGTGTCTTGGTAGGATCTGGAGGAGAAAAAACACTGAGAGCCACCATGATTGTGGCATTCTCTTTTGGAATATGTAGCTCACATGATGTAAACGGTGCAGTGATGTCATCCACGGGGAAACGTAGCATTGCGTCATCTTGATTTGGCAACTCCGTGGAAGCGCAGCTGCTTTTCAACTGATCAGGGGGGCTAATATTAATGTTCATTCCTGGATCTAATGCCTGCCTCTGGGCACTCATTGTTATTTGCACTTGCTTTATGATTTTGTCCTACATTCTAGCTTGCATGTCTTTTTCGCGCTCTTGTGCTTGAAGCAATGCCTCCCGTGACTCACGAACCAATTCCTCTAACCTGCTGATCCGCGTTGCATCCTCATCATTCCTTCTCTATCAGCTTTTGTAGGTATCTCTGTCATCTGGGAAACCATGCTCCCAAGAAATGTTCCATCCTAAACCTCTCGTTCGACCACTGTGTTCAGCGGTCCCGAGGGCATACGTCAGTTCATCCTTCTCTCTATTGGGCCTGAACGCACCAATAGCTTTAGCTTGTAGAGCATAAGACAATCTTTGAGTTGCTCTTTTGAGTTTTGTGCCATGAACTAGCTTCCCGGTCTCTAGGTCCAGTCTTCCCCCATGAGCGAAAAACCAATTCTTTGCACGTGTGGGCCAATTGAGTGATTTCGGTGCGATACCCTTAGCAAGAATATCCGCTTCCATTTTCTCCCACTTGGGAATGGTAGTCGTGTAGCCACCTGATCTCATGCCATGGTGGTATACCTTATGTTGGGCATTCTCTTGGTTCCTTCTCCCCCGTTCCTCACCCTCTTCCGATGTCTTGTACTGTACAAAATCATTCTAGTAGGGCCTCAACTTCGTGAGTGGGCCGCTAGTATTGAAATTGGGCGTTAGGTTCTTCTTGACGTATTTTGTGTATAGGGATTTCTTACAAGTCTGGAATTGTGTGGCCATCTTCTTCATAGCCCACTTTCGAACTAGTTCCTTCAATTCATCATCGTTGATAGCATCATAATCATCCGCTTGCAACGTGAAATATTGAAGGATATCATCCCAAATTAAATTCTTATCAAGATCAGAGACAAAACTAACATTAGGCTCGTTGATCTTTTGCTTCCATTCTAGGGCACTGAACAAAAGTCTATCCCTTACAAGGCACCCACAATGTTGCATGAATTTCCTTGCATGTGGACCAAGTGGTTCGCCTATCTCGATATTGAATTCCGATATTATGTAGCGCCCCTCCAATGGCTTTTTCGGGCCTCGAATTTTTTTGCTTTTCGCCGTTGTGGTCGTCGATCCAGAGGGCTACGTATAAAAAAGAATAAATCAATATCATGTGTACACATAATAGATGATAGATGTTCAAATATATATATATATATAAAATATTCAAATATATATATAAATATAATATTCAAATATATATATAAATATATATACCTCGCTAGTATTTTCTTGCACAATATTTTCTTGGTTATCTTCAAGAGCCAGGTATTGACTCCCATCATCTACATCCTGTTGGTCACCATCGACAAATTGAGTGCTGGTGTTGATAATATTCATCATTTCTTTATCCATGTTGTCTCTCGAGGCAGCCATCTAGCTTTTACACCACCAGATATATCTATAAAAAATAAAAACTATATCTATAAAATGAACTCCTGCAGGACGTGCCACCTCAAGGATAGTAACATTTGTAAAAAATTTTGCTGTATCTGTACTCTAGTAGACTCTATTGATTACTCTACGGTTTCGGGAAAGTTCGTCAAAGGAGACTTTGGTAAAAGTAAGATATCGTTGCAACAAATGTCATATCAGCACTCTAGGTATATATAACCCGGCGGGGAAGAGGAGAGCAATGAATGAACAAGAACCCATCCAGATAGAGAGGAACAAGTGCTTCTCTCCATATAGTAATTCGTCCCAACAACACAATGGTGCTTGCCGACAAGGTTGCTAGTGTTGTGTCGTTGGCATTTTTCATGGCCGTGGCCATGGTCATTGTGGTAGGTAAGTAATTCACATGATATTTCTGCAGGTTAACAGAAGAATGGGAGTGTACACACATAATAATCATTTATTGTTTATATTTATATATATACTACATTTGGGTATGGTGATTGACAGACTACTGCGACGATATCGGGAAGTGTGAATAAATAACCATCCGTATTAGTTGACCTTGCTTATGTGATCATCTTGGCAAGCATTTCTCCACCGAACGACACCGTACTTGGCCATGGAAGAGCTCCAATTCTACGAGGAAGGGAACACGGTCTTCCACGACCGTTGCCACTCTCCCTCGTAGAATCAAAGCTCCTCCTCGACGTCCGTTACCGCTCAGCAGAGAACATGCTCGTCGAGCTGAACACGGTCCGCGAGTTCAACTATTATGGATTTTCTACAATTTTCTGACTAGTCCACGCCAAGGAGGCGAAGGTATGCCTGCCTGAGTACGAGAACTATGTGCCCTGCTACTACGTCACAGACATCATCGAACGTCTCAGATCTAGGGGCCGACATCCGCAAGTTCAACGAGCACGTGCGTTCCAAGCGACGGACGGACGGAGCCAATGAGCCAATGCCAACTTGCCCATCAAATGCCTCCTGTATGCCATCCATGCCCACTTGGGCGCGTCAAACGCCATTGGCACTGCTTTGCGCTCGATGGAGCTACCGACGCCCCCAGGCATCTCCCGCTACCGCCATGGGCTTAAGTTTTTCCTCAACCGAAGCCACCCTCCCCGCAGCCGTGGCCATCGCCGCTTCCCTCCTCGCAGCCATGACCATGAACAGGAGCGTGCAGAACTCTAATCTCCCCGCACCGGCGACACCCAAGCCAAAAGGGATGGCGAGCACGACATTCTGGCCACCTGCAAACCTTCACCGCATCGGCAGCACCCACCACCGACCAGACGCGAGCCGGTCCGAGCACACACTCATACACAAATAAAATCTACAAATAAATATACACACACTGTTGCTCACATATAGCACGGCGAGCAACACAATCATGATGGCCGGAGGTTTTAATCAAGTCGACGATGAGGATGAGCGCGCTAACGAGGACGACGAGCGTGGAGGATGACAAGGATGGCCGGAGGTGATCTCTCGACGATGAGGATGCGACGGGGACGATGACGAGACAAGGATCGACGATGGCGATGAGGCCATGGTGGATCCAAATCAGATCTTGGTGAGCGCGAGGATGATGGTGACGGATCCGAGTCTAGACGCCGCGCACGAATGGGAGAGGCATGAGCCGGGCCGCTGGCGGAGATGGCGAGAGGCGAGAGAGGCGCGTGGAGGCGTCTGGAGGCTATGGGGAGCGGCGGCGGCATGGTGGCTCTCGGGCGAAGAATGAAGACGATGGATGGCGACAAGAAGACGAGGCGATATATATTTGGT